>NC_135494.1:31820967-32120967 GCF_052094955.1 Ictidomys tridecemlineatus
CATTTTTGTTTGTATGTGGTTCTGGGAATCGAACCTGGGCCGCACGCATGCCAGGCAAGTGCACTACTGCTTGAGCCACAACCCTAGCCCTAGGGTTTGTGTTAATATTAAGGTTAGTGTATGCTTAGAGTTTGGGTTAGGATTTGTGTTAGTGTAACGGTTATGGTTAGGGTAATAGTTAGGGTTAGGTCTAGGGTTAGAGTTACTGTTAAGGTTAGGTTTAGTGTTATGGATATGGTTAGAGTAGTGTTAGGTTTAGGGGTAGGTTTAGGGTTAGTGTTAGTGTTAGGGTTAGGGTTCGTTTAAGATGTAGGTTTATGTTTGGGTTAAGGTTAGCATAATGGGTTAAGGATAAGGTTAGGTTTGAGATTAGGGTTAGGGTTGAGGTTAAGTTTAGATTTAGGATTAGGGTTAGTGTTAGAGTTAGGGTTGGGTTAGTCTTAGGAATAGTGTTAGACTTATATTTAGTATTACAGTAAGGATTATGGTTAGTGTTAGGGTAAGGTTTAAGGTTAGGGTTATAGTTTGTGTTTGGTTTAACATTATGTTAAGTGTTAGGTTTAGTTGTAGGGTAAGTATGAGATTTAGGGTTAGGTTTTTGTTAGGGTTAGGGTTAGTTTTATGTTTAGGTTTAGGGTTATGGTTAGATTCAGTGTTAGGATAAGGGTCATAATTAGGGTTAGGTGTATTTTTTCTTCATGGTTTGAGTTTGGGTTAGGGATAGGTTAGGTTTAGTGGTTTTAGTTAGGTTTCAATTTAAGGTTAAAGTTAGGTTTAAAAAAAGTTTTAGGGTTAGGGTTAGGGTTAGGTATAGAAGTAGGGTTTGGTTGATGGTTAGTTTTAGGTTTACGTTTAGTTATAGGGTAAGGATTAGTTTCAGGTTTAGGGATAGGTTTATATTTAGTGTTAGATTTATGGTTTGGTTTCGTGTTATGGTTAGTGTTAAGGTTATTAATATTGTTAGTTTTATGGTTAGTGTTAGGTTTAGGGTTATGGTTAGTGTTAGTTTTAGTATTAGGTTTAAATTTAGTGTTAGGGTTACTTTTATAATTAAAGTTAGAGTAAGGTTTATGGTTAGGGTTAGGGTTATTATGGGGGTTAGGTTTTGGCTTAGTGTTTGGGTTACTGTTAGGGTTATTGTTAGTGTTACTATTAGGGTTAAGAATAAGGTGTGGGTTAGTTTTCTGGTTAGTGGGAAGGTTAGGTTTATTTTTAATTTTAGGGTTAGGAAGAGTGTTAGGGTTAGTTTTAGTGTTAGGTTTAAATTTAGGATTAAATTTATGTTTAATATTAGTCTTAGCGTTTGTTTAAGGGTTAGTGTTAAACTTAGGGTTATGGTTAGAATTAGTTTTAGGGATTTGTTATGGTTAAAAGAGTTTCAGAGTTAATGTTAGGTTTAGGGTTTGTGTTAGTGGTACGTTAGCATTAGAATTGGAGTTAATGTTAGGGTTAAAATTAGGATTTGGTTTAATGCTAGTTTACTGTTAGGTTTAGAGTTAGGGTTTGGGTTAGAGTTAGGTTAAATGTTAGGTTTATGTTTAGGTTTGAAGTTAGGTTTAGACTTAGTGTTAGGGTTTGAGTTAGGGTTAGTGTCAAGTTAATGCTTATTGTTAGAATTTGGGTTAGGGTTAGGGTTAGGCTTAGAGTTATGTTTAATGTTAGTGTTAGTGTTTGACTTAGGGTTACACATTGGGGTAGTGTTACGTTTAGGGTTATGTTTAGGGTTTGGGTTAGGGTTAGGGTTAGGTTTAGGGTTAGGGTTAGGATAAGTATTAGGGTTAGGGTCAGGATTAGTTTTATGTTTTGTTGTAGGGTTATGATTAAGATTAAGGTAAGTTATAAGGTTAGGTTTAGGGTTAGGGTAAACTTTAGGGATCATTTTAGATTCGGGATTAGTGTTAGAGTATGTTTATTGTTAGTGTTAGGGTTAGGGTTAGGTTAGGTTTGGAAAACGTTAGTGTTAGGGTTAAGGTAAGTGTTAGAGTAAGAGTTAGGATTGGGGTTAGGGTTAGATTTACGGTTAGTGTTAGTATTTGGATTAGATTTAGGGTTAATGTTAGTGTTAGGGATAGTGTGAGAGTTAGGGTTATTGTTAGTTTTTGTTTGAGGTTTAGAGTTTGGGTTAGTGTTAGAATTAAGATTTGTGTTAGGGTTAGTTTCTGGTAACAGTTAGGGTTGGTGTTAGGGATACGTTAAGGCTTAGGGTTAAGTCTAGGGGTAGGTTTAGTGTTAGGGTTAGTGTTAGGGTGGGTAAGGGTTAGAATTAGATATAGGGATAGAGTTAGGGTGAGGGTTATGGTGAGTCTGAGAGTTAAGGTTAGATTTAGGTTTATTGCTAGTGTTTGTGTTAGGGTAAAGTTTAGTGTTAGAAGTTAGGGTTAGGGTTATGGTTAGTGTTACAGATTGGTTAGGTTATGGTTATGGTTATGGTTAGTGTTAGTGATATAGTTAGGTTAAGTTTTAGTGTTAGGTTTAGGTTTAGTGTTAGGGTTAGGTTTAGAATTGTGTTAGTTTATGATTAAAATAAGTGTTAGGTTTAAGGTTAGAGTTAGGTTTAGAGATATGATTAAGTTTATGTTAGGATTAGAGTTTGTTTAAGTGTTAGGGAAGGGTTACTAGTAGAATTAGGTTTATGGATAGGGTTAGGTTTAGTGTAAGGGTTAGTGCTAGGTTTAATATTAGGGTTAGGTTTAGAGTTAAAAATAATTTTTAGTTTAGTTTTAGGGTTAAGGGTAGGGTAAGTATTAGGGTTAGTGTTAGGTTTATGGTGGAGGTTAGGGTTAATGTTAGGGTTACTGTTAGGGTTGGGGTTATGCTTAGTATTAGGTTTAGGTTTAGGGTTAAAGTAAAATTTAGTGTTAGGATTAGTTTTAGGGTAAGAATTAGGGTTAGCATTCATGTTAATGTTAGTGTTAGGGTTAGTTTTTCTCTTAGGGTTAGTGTTAGGTTTAGGGTTATGATTACCATTAGGGGTCGGGTTTGTGTTATTGTTAGGGTTTTTGTTTGCTTTATGATAAGGATTAGGATTATGTTTAAATTAATATTATGATTAGTGTTAAGGTTAGGTTTAGTGTTATGTTTAGTGTTAGTGTGAGGTTGGGAGTTAGGTTCAGTGTTGGGTTTAGTTTAGGGTTAGTCTTAGGGTCAGACTTAGCCTAAGTTTGAGGGTTAGAATGATATTAAGGATTACTGTTAATTTTAGGGTTAGAGTTTGGGTTAGAATTAGGATTAGGAATAGTGATAGGGTTAGGGCTAAGTTTAGAGTTAGGGTTAGGCTTAGGCTTAGTGTTAGGTTTGGGTTAGTGTTAGAGTTAGATTTAGGATTAAGGTTATGGTTAGGGTTAAGGTTAGAGTTAAGGTTATGGTTAGGTTTTCAGTTAGGATTAGGGTTAACCTTAGTGTTAGGGTTAAAAACACTGTTAGGGTTAGAGTTAGAATTTGGTTTAGGTTTGTGATAGGATAAGTGGTATGGTACGGGTTTGGGATAGGGTTACATTTAAAATTAAGGTTAGGGTTAAGGTTAGTGTTATGGTTCGTGTTTGTTTTAAGGTTAGTTTTAGGTTTAGGGTAAGTGCTAGGGTTAGGTTAATACTTATGGTTACGGTTATTGTAATGGTTAGGAATAGGGTTAGTGTTAATGTTAGTGTTAGGGTTAGAGTTAGTGATAGGGTTAGGTTTAATGTTAAGTTTAGGGTTAGTAAGAGGTTATGAATTAGAATTATTGTTAGGGTAAAAGTTAGGTTTAGAGTTAGGTATAGTGTTAGGGTTAGGTTTAGAGTAAGGGTTAGGTTCAGCATTATGTTAGGTTTAGAGTTTTTATTAGGTTTAGTGTTAGGGTAAGTATTAGGATTTCAGTTTAAATTAGAGTTAGGTTTAGGATTAGGGTTATTATAGTTAGGGTTAGTGTTAGTGTTAACATTAGAGTTAATGTTATGGTTAGGTTTTGGGTTAGCGTTAGGGTTAGGTTTATGTATAGTGTTATGATTATGGTTAGTGTTAGGTTAAATGTTAGGTTTACTGTTACGTTTAGGTTTAGATCTAAAGTTTGTGTTATTGTTAGATGTAGGGTTAGAGTAAGAGTTATTTTGCGGTTAGAGTTATATTTAGGGTTAGGTACAGGGTTAGCTTTAGTTTTAGGGTTAGATGTATGGTTAGGATTAGTGTCATAATTAGGGTTAAGATTTGGGTATGTGTTAGGGTTGGTGTTAGAGTTAGGGTTAGTGTTAGATTTAGTGTTAGAGTTAAGATAGGTTTAGGGTTAGTTTTAGTCTAAGGGTTAGTTTTATTATTATTGTTAGGTTTAGAATTACAGTTAAAAGTGTCAGGATTAGAGTTAGTTTTATGTATAGGGCTAAATTTATTGTTAAGATTATGGTTAGGTTAAGTTTTAAGTTTAGAGTTAGGGTTAGTGTTATGGTTAGGGTTAGAGTTAGGTTGAGTGTAAAGTTTAGGATTTGTGTTAAGTTTAGGGTTAGGGTTACTGTTAGTGTTAGGTTTTTGATTAGGATTAGGGATAAGTTTGGGTTTAGGTTTAGAGTTAGTGTTAGGGTTAGTATTAGGGTTAGGGTTAGTGTTAGGTTTATAGTTAGATTAATAGTTATGGATATGGTTAGTTTTCAGATTAGGATTAGTGTTAGGGTTAGGGGTAGGGTTATTGATTATGGTTTGGTTTTTGTTTAGTGTTAAAATTTGGGTAGGGTTAGATTTAGGTTTAGGTTTCTTGTTAAAGTGTTAGGCTCAGGATTAGGTTTTGGGTTAGGGTAGGATTAAGGTTAGGTTTAGGGTTAGTGTTAGGGTGAAGTTAGGGTTAGGTTTAGGGTTAGTGTTAGGCTTAGAGTTAAAGTTTTGTTTAGGGTTAATGATAGGGTTAGGGTTAATGATACTTTTACTGTTATAGTTAGGGTTACAGTTAAGTTAGTGTTAAAGTTATGGTAGTGTTTGGTTAGGGTTATTTTTAAGGTTAGGGTTAGTGTTAGGGTAAGGGTAAGGGTTACAGTTAACTTTAAAGTTTAGTTTAGTGTATGGTTTGGAGATAAGTTTATCTTTAGAGTTTGGTTAACTGTTAGGGTTTGGATTAGGGTTTGGGTTATGGTTAGATTTAATGTTAGAATTACTATAACCCTTAGGGTAAGGTTTAGTGTTAGTGTTAGGGTTAGGGTTAGGGTTAAGTTTAGGTTTTGTGTTAGGGTAACATTGAGTGTTAGGATTACGGCTAGTGTTAGGTTTAGTGTTAGGATTAGTTATGGGGTTAGTTTTAGGGTTATGGCTAGTGTTAGGTTTAAGTAAGTGTTAGGGTTTGGGTAATGGTAGAGTTAGTTCTAGAGTTAGGGTTAGTGTTTATTAATGTTATATATAGGGTTAGGGTTAGAATTAGGGTTAGGGTAAGTGTTAAGTTTAATGTTACGAGTATGGTTGTGTTAATTGTTAGATATACTATTAGTGTTTGGTTTAGGGTTAGGGTTATTTTTTAGGGTAAGGGTTATTTTTAGAGTTAGGAACAGATTAGGTTTAATATTAGGGTTAACTTTAGAGTTAGGGTTGTGGTTAATGTTAACTTAGGGTTTGGTTTAGAGATTAGATTAGTTTTAGGGTTGGGTTTAGGTTTATGTTAGGGTTAAGTTTACATTTATAGGTAGGTTTTTGGTTAGGGTTATTTTTAGATCTAAGTTAGGTTTAGAGTTAGCGTTAGGTTTAGGCTTAGTGTTAGGGTTAGTGTCAGGGTTATGGTTAGGGATAGATTTAGTGTTAGGGTTAGTGATAGGATTAGGTTTAGGGTGAGGTTTGTGTTACTGTTAGGTTTAGGATTAGGGTAGTGTTAGGGTTAGGTTTAGGGTTAGTGTTTTGGTTAGTGTTAGGGTTAGTTATAGGGTAAGGTTTATTGTTAGTGTTATGGTTATGGTTAGGTTTAGTGTAGGGTTTATGATTAGGATTAGGGTTATGCTTAGTGTTAGTGTTAGGGTTAGGATTAGGATTAATATTTGGTTTAGGGTAAAGGTTGGTATTAGAATTAGGGTTAGGTTTAGGTTTAGTCTTAGGGTTAGGTTTGGAGGTAGTTTTGTAGAGTTATGCTAGTGTTAGGGTTAGGTTAAGTGTTAGGTTTTGGGTTAGTGTTAGAGTTAGTTTTAGAGTTAGGGTCAATGTTAGTATTAAGGTTAGTTTTTCAATTAGGGTTATAATTAGGGTTAGTGTTGTGGTTAGTTTTACGGTTAGCATTTGTTTTAGGTTTAGGTTTTCGATTAGTGTTACGCTTAATGTTAGGGTTATGGTTAGGGTTTGGAATATGGTTTGGTTTATTGTTGTAGTTATGGGTAGAGTTAAGTTTAGTGTTAGGGTTAGGGTTAGGTTTAGGGTTAAAATTAGGGTTATTGTTAAGTTTGGGATTAGGGTTATGTTTAGGTTTATGTTTAGTGTTGTAGTGAAGCATAGTGTTAGGGTTAGGTTTAGTGTTACAGTTAAAATTAATGTAAAGATTAGGGTTAGGTTTAGCGTTAGTATTAAGTTTAGGTTTAGGATAAGTGTTAGGGTTGGGGTTAGGTTTAGTCTTAGGATTATTGATAGGATTATGGTACATTTAGGGTTACGTATAGTATTATATTGAAAGTTAGTGTTAGGGTTAATGTTAGGGTTAGTATTAGGGTAAGTGATGGGTTCAGGTTGGGTTTAGAAATAAATTTAGTGTTAGGATTAGGGTTAGTGTTAGTGTTAGGGTTAGGGTTAGGAATAATGTAAGGATTAGTGTTACATTTACATTTAGAGTTAGTATTAGAGTTAGGATTAGAGTTAGGGTTAGTTTTCTGCTTAGGGTTAGAATTAGGGTATAGATAGGGTTATGGTTATGGTTAGAGTTAGGTTAGGATTGGGTATATGCTTAGAATTATTGTTTGGTTTAGGGTTAGGTGTAGAGTTAGTGTTAGTGTCAGAGTTCGGATTAGGGTAGAGTGTTTGGGTTAGGGTCAGTGTTAGAATTAGGTTTAGGGTTTGTGTTAGCGTTAGGCTTAAGTTTATGGTTGGGGTTAATGTTAGGGTTTGGTATAGTGTACGTTTTAGTGTTATGATTAGCGTTATGGTTAGTATTAGTTTTAGGGTTAGTGTTAGGTTTAGGTTAGGGTAAGGGCTTGTGTTAGTGTTAGGGTTATGGTAAAAATTTTGAATCGGATTAGGTTTACGATTAGGGTAACATTCAGATTTAGGGATAAATTTAGGGTTAGTGTCATGGTTAGAGTTAGCGTTATTGTTAGAGTTTGTGTTAGAATTACGGTTGGGGTTAGGATTAGGTTTAGTGTTAATATTAGTGTCAGTGTTAGGGTTTGGTTTGGGGTTAGGATTATTGTTAGGTTTAGCGTTAGTGTTAGGGTTAGTATTCATTTTAAGATTGGTTTACTTTTAGGGTTTGTGTTAGGGTTAGGGTTAGAGTTAAGGTAAGGGTTAGTGTTAGGTTTAGGGTTAGTGTTATGGTTAATGTTATGGTTAGCCTTAGCATTAGGGTTAGGGTTAGGGTTAGGGTTAGGGTTAGGTTTAGGTTTAGGGTAAGGTTTAGTGTTAGGTTTAGAATTAGGATTAAAGTTAGGCTTAGGGATACTGTTAGGGTTAGTGTTAGGCTTAGGTTAAGGGTTAGGATTAATGTTAGGAGTAAGAATAGTGGTAGGATTAGGCTTTTGGTTACTGTAAGGTATAGAGTTAGGTCTAGGGTTAGTGTTAGATTAAGGTTGGGGTTATGTTTATTGTTATGATTAAGGTTAGGGTTATGTTTGGTTTAGGATATATATTAGGCTTAGTTACAGGTTTAAACTTGCTGAAAGGATAAGGATTAGGTTTTTGCTTAGAATTAGTTTATGGTTATGGTTAGAGTTAACGAGGGGTTTAGGGTTAGTTTTAGAATAAGGTTATGGTTAGGGTTAAGATTTTAATTATGGTACAGGTTATGTTGAGATTTAGGGTTAGGGTACAGTTAGGTTTAGTGTAAGGTTTATTTTCATGATTAGGGTTAGATTTAGGGCTAGTGTTAAGATTAGGGGTATGCTTAAAATTTGTGTGAAAGTTAGGGTTAGGGTTAAAATTTGTGTTAGTGTTAGGATTAGGGTTAAATTTAAGGTTATTTTCAAGATTACAATTAGGGATAAGTTTAGGGTTAAATTTACAAATATGTTTAGTGTTAGCTTTAGTGTTAGGGTTAGGTTTAGTTTTAGGATTAGTGTTAGTGTTAGGGTTAGAGTAGTGTGAATGTTATGGTTATGATTATGGTTATGGTTAGGATTGTAATTATGGTATAGGTTATGTTGAGATTTAGGGTTAGGGTACAGTTAGGTTTAGTGTAAGGTTTATTTTCATGATTAGGGTTAGATTTAGGGCTAGTGTTAAGATTAGGGGTATGCTTAGAATTTGTGTGAAAGTTAGGATTAGGGTTAAAATTTGTGTTAGTGTTAGAATTAGGGTTAAGTTTAAGGTTATTTTCAAGATTACAATTAGGGATAAGTTTAGGGTTAAATTTACAAATACGTTTAGTGTTAGCTTTAGTGTTAGGGTTAGGTTTAGTTTTAGGATTAGTGTTAGTGTTAGGGTTAGATTAGTGTGAATGTTATGGTTATGGTTATGGTTAGGGTTATGGTTAGGTTTAGGGTTAGTGTTTGAGTTAGTGTTAGAGTCACCGTTAATGTTAGGGTTAGGGTTGAAACTTGGGTAAGGTATAAATTTACGGTTAGGATTAGCAATATGGTTAGGTTTTGTGTTAGAGTTAGGGTTAGGTTTGGTGTTATGGTTAGGTTTAGGGTTAAGGTTAAGTTTAGTGTTTGGTTTAGAATTAGTTTTAAGGTAAGTGTTAGGGCTAGTATAAAGTTAGGGTTAGAGTAAAATTTAGAATTAGAGTTAAGTTTAGGTTTGTCTTAATATTAGGGTTAGGGTGAGTGTTAGTGTCAGCTTTAGTATTATCTTAAGAATTAGGGTAAAGATAAGGGTTAGGGATAGCATTTGATTAGGGTTATGACAGGGTTAGTGTTAGTATTAGGGTGAGGGTTAGGGTGAGGTTTGGGGTTAGTGTTAGCATTAGGTTTAGTGTTAGGATTATTGTTAAGATTATGGTTTGGGTTACAGTTAGCATTAGGGTTAGTGTTAGGATTAACTTTAGGTTAAGGGTTAGGGTTAGTGTTATGGGTAGGTTTAGTTTTAGGGATAGTGCTAATGCTAATCTTAACCCTAAATTTATACCTTACTCAAATTTCAACCCTAACCCTAACATTAATGGTGACTCTAACACGAACCCTAAGAGATATAGTTAGGGTTATGATTGGAATTAGACTAGAGGTATGGTTAGGTTTAAGGTTAGAGTTAGGGTTAGGGTCTTGTTTGAAATAGAGTTAGAATTAGAGTTAAGATTAGGGTTAGGATAACTGTTATATTTAGCATTAGGGTTATTGTTATGGTTAGTGTTAGTGTTATGGATAAAAAGGGTTAAAGTTAGGATTAGGTTTAGGATTAGGGTTATTGTTAGGTCAGAGTTAGGGTTAGAGTAAGGGATAGTTTTAGGGTTAGTGTTAGAGTTAGGGTTATGTTTAGGAATAGTGTTTATTTTAGTGTTAGTGTTAATGTGAGGGTTAGTGTTAGGGTGAGGTTTAGGATTGGGGTTAGGGTTAATGTTAGATTTATTTTTAGGGTTAGGGATAGTGTTCATTTTAGGGTTAGGTTTATGATAGGGTTAGGTTTTATTTAGGGTTAGTTTTGGGGTTCGGGATAGTGTTATGCTTAGTGTTAAGGTTAGGGTTATGATAACCGTTAGTGTTAGGGTTGGAGTTAGCATTAGATTTAGAATTAGGGTTAAGGTTAGGGTTAGATTTAGGGTAAATTTAGGGTTATTTTTAACATTATGGTTAGAATCAGGATTAGGTTTAGTGTTAGTGTTAAGGTTAGGGTAGGGTTAGTGTTAAGGGTAGGGGATAGATATAGGGATAGGATTAGGGTTAAGGTAGTGTTTAGGTTAGGAGTATAAATAGGTTTAGGATTCGAATTAGTGTTAAATTTAGAATTAGGTTTAGGGTTTGGGTTAGTGTTATTGTTATCGTCAGTGTTCGTGTTAGGATTATTTTTAAGGTTATGGTTAGCAATTGGGATAGGGTTAAATTTTGGTTAGGTTTTGTGTTAGGTTTAGGTTTAGTGTTAGGTTTAAATTTAGTGTTAGTTTTAGGGTTAGGGTTATAGTTAGAGTAAGAGTTAGGTTTAAAATTAGAGGTAGTTTTAAGGTTAGGTTTAGGTTTAGGGCTAGTGTTAGAGTAAGGGTTAGGGTTAGAATTAAAGTTAAAGTTAGGTTAAGTTTATAGTTAGTGTTAGGTGTAATGTGAGGGTTAGGTTTAAATTAGGTTAAGGATTAGGGTTTGGTTTAGGGTTGAATTAGGGTTAGGGTTACTGTTAACGTTAGGTTCAGTGTTAGATTAAGGATAATGATTAGGTTTAGGTTTAGTCTTAGCTTTAGCATTAGACGTAGGGTTAGGGTAAGTGTTAGGGTGAGTTTTAGGTTTTAGGTTCAGTGTTAGAGTTTGGATTAGTTTTATATTTAGTGTTAGGTTTGTGGTTATTATTTGGGATAGTGTTAGCATTAGGGTTAGTTTAAAATTTAGGATTTGTGTTAGTGTTATTGGTAAGGTTAGGGTTGCAGTTAGGTTTTGGTTTAGCTAAGGGATAGGGTTAGTGTTAGATTTGGGGTTATGGTAGGATTAGTGTTAGGGTTATTGTTAGGTGTAGTATTAGAGTTAGAGTTTGGGTTAGGATTGGAATTAGACTAGAGGTAGGGTTAGGTTTAAGATTAGAGTTAGGGTTAGGGTCATGTTTGGGTTAAATTAGTGTTAGGATTAGTTTTAGGGTTAGGGTTAGGGTTTTTCATAAAGTTTGGGCTATTTTAATGTGAGGTTTAGCCTTAGGTTTACGATTATGACTGTTTATAGGGTTAATTTTATTTTTAGAGTTAACATTTGGATTAGGGTTAGTTTTAGGTTTGGTTTTAGGATTAGGATTAGGGTTAGGTTAAAATTAGGGTTTGTATTGGGTTATTTTTAAAATTAGGTTTAGATTTATAGATAGGATAAAGGTTAAGTTTTGGTTTGGGGTTAGTTTTACGTTTAGGATTAGTGTCAGGGTTAGATTTAGGGTTAGTGTCAGTATTAGTGTTAGGATTAGGGTTATGGCTAGATTTAGGAAAGAGTTCGATTTAGGGTTAGGGTTAGGGTTAGGTTAAGGGTTAGAGTTAGTTTTATGGTAAAGTTTAGTTTAAGGGTTTTTTTTAGGGTTAAGTTTAGGGTTAGGGTTACAGATATGTTTAGTGTGAGGGTGAGGTTTAGTGTTTGTTTTAGTGTTATCCATAGTACTAGGGTTAGGTTTAGTGTTAGGGGAGAGCTAGGTTTAGTGTTATGTTTAGGTTTGGTGTTAGGTTTAGGGTTATGGTTAGGGTGAGGTGTAGGTTTGGTTTTAGGGTTAGTGTTATGGTTAAAGTTCAGGAATATGGTTAGGGTTAGTTTTAGTGTTAGGATTAGGATTAAGTTTAGTGTTAAATTTAGGGTTAGGTTTATTGTTAGGGATAGGGTTAGTGTTAAGTTTACACTTTGTGTTATATTTAGGGTTACAGTTAATTTTATGATTAGTGTCACAGTTAGGGTTACAGTTAGGGTTATATTTAATCTTTGAATTGGCATTAGGGTTCATGTTAGGGTTAGGGTTAGTGTCAGTGTTAGGTTTAGTGTTAAGTTTAGTGTTAGTGTAAGGGTTAGGGTTTGGGTTAGGGTTAATTTTAGTGTTAGGTTTAGGATTAGGGTTTTGTTTAGGGTTAGGTTAGGATTTGAGTTTGTGTATGGGTTAGGTTTAGCATTAGGTTTTGATTTATGGGTAGGATTAGTGTTAGGGATAGGATTAGGATTAGGTTTAGGGTTAGAGTTAGTTATAGGGTTAGGCTTAAAGTTAGTGTCAGTCTTCGGGTTAGGATTAGTGTTAGGTTAATGATTAAGGTTAATGTTAGTGTTAGGGTTAGGCTGAGGGTTAGGGTTAGTGTTAGGTTAAGGTTAGGGTTAGGGTTATTGTTAGGCTTAGTGTTAGGGTTAGGTTTAGTTTTAGTGATAGGTTAGTATTAGGGTTAGTGTTAGTTTTAGGTTTAGGTGTATAATCACTTTTAAGATTATAATTAGTGTTAGGGTTGGGTTTATTGTTAGGCTTAGTGTTATATTTAGGGTTATTTTTGGTATTAGGTTTATAATTTGGTTAGTTTTATGGTAGGTTAGGGTTAGATTTTGTGTTGGGTTTCAGGTTAAGGTTAGGGTAACATTGATGGATATGTTTAGTTTTAGGGTTAGTGTTAGGCAAAGGATTAGGGTTAAAAATAGGGTAAGTGTTAGGGTTTGGGTTAGGGTTAGTGTTAGGTTTAGTGTTTGGTTTAGGGCTAGGGTTAGGATTAATGTTAGTTTCAGAGATAGGTTTATGTTTAGTGTTAGGTTTAGTGCTAGGTTTTGTATTATTGTTAGGCTTAGAATTAGGGTTAGTGTAAGGGTTATGTTTAGTGTGAGCAGTTGTGTTAAGGTTAAGACTAGAAATTGGTTTAGTGTTAGGGTTGGGTTACATTTAGGGTTAGAGTTATGGTTAATGTTAGTTAAAAGTAGGGTTTTTGTTATAATTTGGGTTAAGGTTACCGTTTGGGTAGGGTTAGGTTCAGGTTTAGGGTTAGGGTTAGAGTTAGGGTTAGGGTTAGTGTTAGGGTAAGGAATTGGATTAGGGTTGGAGTTAGGGTTAGAATAAGGATTAGAGTTTTTGCTAGGTTGAGGTTTAGGGTCAGAGTAAGAGTTACTCTTACAGTTAGATTTAGGGCTAGGTTATGTTTAGTGTTTGGGTTAGTGTCAGGTTTAAGGTTACGGTTAGTCTTAAATTTAGGGTTATGGTTAGGCTTAGATTAGGGTTACAGTTAGGCTTAGATTTAGGGTTACGGTTAGGCTTAGATTTAGGGTTAGGATTAGTATTAGGGTTTACATTAGGGTTAGCGTTAGGATTAATGTTAGGATTAAAATAAGGGTTTGGTTTAGTGTTATGATTAGTGTTAGAGTTACGGTTAGTTTTAGAAGGACTGTTACATTTAGGGTTAGTGTTAAGGTTAGGGTAAAGTTTAGTGTTGGGTTTAAGGTTAGGGTTATTTTTCTGTTAGAATTAGGGTTAGGTTTAGGATATGTTTTGGGTTCAGATTAGGTTTAGGGCTAGGAGAGTTGTTAAGTTTAGGTTTATAGTTAAAGTTAAAATTAGTGTCACTGTTATTGTTAGGATTAGGGTTAAGTTTACTTATAATGGTAGTGTTAGGTTTAATGTTAAAATTACAGTTAGTTTTAGGGTTAGGTTTAGGGTTAGGTTTAGGGTTAGTGTTAAAGTTAAGGTTAGAGTTCAGGTTCGAGTTAGTGTTAGTATTAGTGTGAGGATTAGGGTTAGGGTTGGGGTTAGTGTTAGAGTTAGGGTTAAGGTTAGAAATTGTGTTAGGGTTAGGGTTAAAGATAACATTAGGATTAGAGTTATTGTTAGGGTTAGAATTAGTTTTAGGCTTATGGTTAGGTTTTGAATTAGGGTTAGATTTAGGGTTTGAGTTGATTTGAATTAGGTTTAGTGTTAAGATTAGGGTTTGGTTTAGGGTTAGGGTTAGTATTAAGGTTAGGGTTAGGGTTACTGCTAAGTTAAGATTAGTGTTTGGTTCATGTTATGATTAGAGTTCGGGTTAGGGTTATTTCTAGGGTTAAGGTTAGTCTTGAGTTTAGGTTTTGTGTTAGGGTTAGGATTATTGTTTGTTAATACGGTTATGGTAATATTTAGTGTAAGAGTTAGGATTATGGTTAGTGTTAGGGTTTGTTTTAGGGTTAAGATTAGAGTTAGGGTTAGGTTTAAGTTAAAATTTGTGTTTGTGTTAGGGTTATGTTTAGAGTTTTAGTTAGAGTTATGCATAGAGTTAGGGTTAGTTTTAGGGTTAGGTTTAAATTTAGAATTAGGTTTAGGTTAGGATAAGTGTTAATGTTAGGGTGAGAGGTTTATGACTAGGGGTAGATTAAGGGTTAGGGTTAGGATAAGCTTTAGCATTAGTGTTAGGGTTCGTTTAGGGTTAGGGTTATTTATAGGGTCAGGATTATAGTTGGGGTTAGTTTTAGGATTAGGTTTAGTGTTAGGGTAAGTTTCAGATGGATTTAGGTTTATGGATTGGTTTCGGTTTGGTTTATGGTTGGGTTAGTGTTAAAATTTGTGTTAGGTTTAGTGTTACGGTAATCATTAGAGTTAAGATTTTTGATAGGTTAAGGGTTAGAGTTAGGAATAGTGTTAGGGTTAGGTTTAGTGTTAAGTTTAGCGTTAGGTTTAGGATTATGGGTAGGTTTCTGGATAGGATTCGGTTTAAGTTAGGGTTACTTTTTTGGTTATGTTTCAGTATTATGTTTAGGGTTAGTTTTAGTCGATTGGGATTAGGGTTAAGGTCAAAGTTATCATTAGTGTTAGTGGTAGGTTTAGTCTTAGTGTTAGATTTAGGGGTAATTTAGGTTTAGGGTTACCACTAGAGTTAGGGTTAGTGTCAGCATTAGGGTTATATTTAGGGTTAGTTTTAGGGTTTAAGGTTTGTGTTAAGGTTAGTGTTATAATTACCGTTAGTGTAAGGATTAGGGTTTGTATTAAAGTTAGGGTTAGGATAAGGGTCAGGTTTTCAGTTAGGATTAGTTTTACGGATAGGTTTAGTGTTATTGTGAGGGTTTGGGCTAAAATTGTGGTTACTGTTAGTTTTAGAGTTAGATTTAGAGTTAGGGTAATGGTTAGGGTTACAGTTAGTGTTGACATTAGGTTTAGGTCAAAGCTTAAGTGTTTCTTCAGTTAAAAATAGGTTCAGTGTTAGGGTTAGGGTTAGGATTAGGTTTAGAATTAAGGTTACGGTTTGTGTTAGATTTAGGTTCAGAGTAAGGGTTAATGTTAGAGTTATGGTTAGGATTACTGTTAGGTTTAGGGTTATGGTTAGGGTTAGGTTTACCGTCAGTGTTAGGGTTAGGGTTAGTGTTGGGGTTAGGAGGGGTAATGGTTTGTGTTAGGGTTAAGGTTAAGATTAGGGTTTGCTTAAGGTTATGGATAGGATTGTTTTTAGGGTTAGGTTTAGGGTTAGGTTTAGTGTTAGAGTTAGGGTTAGAATTTTGGTACTGTTAGGTTTAGTGTTAGGTTTCAGATTGAGTTTAGGTTTAGTGTTAGGGATAGGATACCATTAGGGTGAGTGTTAGTTAAAGGGTCATGTTTAGGAATAGATTTAGGTTTAGGGTTACAGTTAGAATTAGTGTCAGTATTAGGGTTAGGTGTCAGGTAAGAGTTAAGTTTAGTGTTAAGATTAGGGTTAGGGTAAATATTACAGTTAGAGTTAGTGTTGTGGTGGGCTTAGGGTTAATTTTTGGGTAAAAGTTAGGTTAGGTTAAGTGTTAGAGTTATTGTTCGGTTTAGGTCTAGTTTTTGTTTTACAGTTAGATTTAGGGTTAGAGTAAGAGTTAGTTTTGGGGTTAGGGTAAGGTTTAGTTATAGAGTGAGAGTTAGGGTTAGGTTTAGTGTTTGAGTTAGGTTTAGGATTTGGGTACTGGTTAGGGTTAGTGTTAGGGTTAGGGTGAGTGTTAGTGTTAGGTTTAGGATAGCATTAAGTTGAGTGTTAGTGTAGGGTTACTTTTCGGGTTTCTGGTAGGTTTATGGTTACAGTTAGAATTACTGTCAGTATTAGGGTTATGTTCAGGTATAGGGATAGGGTTAGTGTTAAGATTAGGATTAGGGTAAAATTTCTGGTTAGAGTTAGGGTTTGTGTTAGGCTAAAGGTTAGGGTTAGAATTAGGATTAGTGTTAAGGTTAAAATTAAGTTTAGGGTTTGTGTTATGATAAGGTTAGTTTCGGTGTTATGTTTGCGATTATGGATAGAATTAGGGTTAGGGATAGGGTTTGTTTTAGGGTTAGAGTTTGGTTTATCATATAGGATTATGATTAGGATTAGGGTTAGTGTGAGTTTTAGGGTTAGGGTTACAGTAAATGTTAGGGTGATCTATATGTTTAAGGTTAGTGTTAGCTTTAGAGATAGGTTTATGTTTATGGTTAGGGTTAGGTTAGTTTAGGTTTTGTGTTAGGGTTAGGGTTAGAGTTAAAATTTTGGTAGTGTTATATTTAGTGTTAGGGTTTGGGTTATTGTTAAGGTTACAATTAGGAATAGTTTTAGGATTACGGTTATGATGAAGTTTAGTGTTAGGTCTCAGGTTAGGTTTAGGTTTAGGTTTATTGTTAGCTTTAGGGTTAGGTTTAGAGTAAGTGTTATGGTTGGAATTAGTGTTAGTTATAGGTTTAGGGTAGGGATATCTTTGGGATTACAGTTAAAGTAAGAGTCAGGTTTAGGGTTAGGATTAGGGATATGTTAGTTTTAGAGTTAGTGTTAGAATTAGGGTTAGTTTTAGGGTAAGTTTTAGAGTTACTGTTAGGTTTAGTGTTAGGGTTAGGTTTAGTGTTAGTTTTGGGGTTAGGGATAGGGTAATGATTATGGTAAGAATTATTGTTAGTGTTAGTTTTAGTGTTAGAGATAGTGTTAGGATTACAGTTACGGTTAGAGTTAGGGTTAGGGTTAGGATTAGGGTTAGTGAGTTTTAGGGTTAGTTTTAGGATAAGGGCTAGTGTTAGATTTAGGGTTGGGTTTAGGATTAGCTTTAAGATTAGATTTAGATTTTGGGTTAGGTTTAGTGTTAGTTTTAGCATTAGGGTTAGGGTAAGTTCTAGAATAAGTGGTAGTGTTAGGGTTAGGGTTAGAGATAGTGTTAGTATTAGGTCTAGGGTTAGGTTTAGTGTTAGGTTTTACTGTTAGGATATGGGTTAGTGTTAGTGTTAGTGTTAGTGTTAGAGTTAGTGTTGGGGTAAGGATTAGGTTTAGTGCTTGGGTTAGATTTAGGTTTAGTGTAAGAATTGGTTTAGGGTTACTGTTAGTGATAGGGTTATAATTAGGTTTATTGTTAGGATATGTGGTAGCTTTTGTGTTAGTGTTAGGATTAGTGTTAGTTTTAGGCTTAATGTTGGTGTTAAGGTTAGGGACATTTTTAAGACTAATGTTCAGGTTAGTGTTAGTTTTAGGGTTATGGTTTGGGTTAAATTTAGAGTTATTTTAGGTTAAGTGTTAGGGTTAGAGTGAGGGTTAGATTTAGGTTTAGGTTTAGGGTTTGGTATAGTGTTATGGTTAGGTTTATGGTTTGTGTTAGGGTTAGTGTTTGGCTCAGAATAGGGTTAGGTTTAGTGTTAGTGTTAGGGTTAAGGGTTAAAGTTATGGTTAGTTTTAATGTAAGAGTTTGAATTATGGTTAGTGTTAGGTTTAGGAATATGGTTTGACTTACGGTTTGTTTTAGGTTTACTTTGAAGGTTAGTTTTAGCTTTAGGGTTAGGATTAACTTAAGTTGAGTGTTTGTGTTAGGCTTAGGTTTAGCTTTATGGTTAGTGTTATGGTTAGTGTTAGGTTTAGATTTAGGTTTATTGTTAGGGTTAGGGTTAGGTTTATCGGCAAGGTAAGGGTTAGGTTTAGGTTTAGGATTAGAGTTAGGTTTGGTCTTAGGATTAGGGTTAGGGTTAGGTTTAGGATTAGTGTTAGAATTAGGGTTAAGGTTTTGTTTATTGTTATGATTAGTTTATGGTTAGTGTAAGAATTAGGTTTAGGATTAGGTTTAGGGTAAGAATTAGTGTTAGGTTTAGGTTTAGGATTAGAGTTTAGGTTAGGTTTAAGGTTCAGATTTGTGTTAGGAATAGGTTTAGGATTAGGGTTACGGTTAAGTTTAGTGTTAGGTTTAGGGTTAGGGTTAGTGTTAGGGTTAATTTTTGGGTTAGTGTAAGTGCTAGTTTTAGGGTTTGTGTTAGAGTTAGGATTCGTGTTACATTTAAGATTATGGTTAATTTTAGCACTAGGGTTACTGTTAAACATAGGGTTAGATTAGGAATTGTGTTAGTGTTAGGTTTAGGGTTAAAATTAGGGTAGGGTTAAGATTACAGTTAGAGGTAGAGTTAGGGTTAGGGTTATGGTTAGATTTATTTTTTTGTTTAGAGTTAGGTTTAGGGTTAGAATTAGTGTTAGGATTAATTTTAAAGTTAGAGTTATGGTTTGAGTAAAGATTAGGGTTAGGGCTAGGATTAGGATTAGTGGTAGGTTATAGTTACGTTTAGGTTTAGGCTTAGGGTTTGTGTTAGTGTTACTGTTAGAGTTAGGGTTAGGTTAGTCTTAGTGCTACAGTTTGTATTATATTTAGTGTTAAGGTTAGGATTAGGGATAGGGTTAGGTTTAGTGTTAGCTTTAGGGTTAGGGTTATGGTTAGAGTTAGGTTTAGGGTTATTGCTAGTTTTTGGGTTAGTGTTACCTTTAAGTTTAGGGTTAGGGATAGAATTGGATTTAGGGTTAGGGTAAGTGATAGGGTTAGTGTTAGATTTAGAGTCAGTGATGGGGTTAGGTTAAGTTTTAGTGTTAGGTTTAGAGTTATGGTTATGGTTGAGGTTAGGTTTAGAGTTAGTGTTAGGGTTAGGGTTGGGAGTATGGTCAGGATCAGGGTTAGGTTTATTTTGAGCGTTAAATTTAGATTTATAGTTAAGTTCAGGGTTAGAGTTTGGATTTGGTTAGTATTTGAGTTAGGGTTAGTGTGGGGATTAAGGTTGGCGATAGTGTTAGGTTTAGTTTTGGGATTAGGCTTAGGTTTAGGATAATGTTTGTTTTTAGGGTTAGGTTTAAGATTAGATTTAGTGTTAAGATTAAGTTTCTGCTTAGGGTAAAGGTTAGGGTTACTACTCAAATTAGGGTTAGTTTTAGGTTAAAGGTTAGGGTTAAATTAAGCGTGTTAGGTTTAGTGTTAGGTTTAGGGTTAGCTTTAGATTTAGAATTAGTGTTAAATTAAGGTTCTATTTAGCGTTGGGGTAGGGTTTTGTTTAGCGTTAGTGTTTAGGTTAGGGTTAGGTTTAGTGTAAGGGTTAGTTTTCGTAATAGGGTAAGTGTTAGACTTAGGTTTAGGGTTATGGTTATGCTTAAGGTTAGTATTAGGTGTAGGATTAGGGTAAGGTTATGGTTATTGTTAGCGTTAGGGTAGGTTTCGGGTTTGGGTTAGTGTTAGGGGTAAGGTTAATTTTAGGGTTCGGGTTAGTATTATGATCAGGGTTAGTGTTAGGTTTAGTGTTAGTTTTAGTGTTTGTTTTAGGGTTTTTGTTAGGTTTAGGGTTAGGATTAAGATTACAATGAGGGTTAAGATTAGGGTTAGAATTTGTGTTAAGTTTAGTGTTAGTGTTTGGTTTAGGGTTAAGGTTAGCCTTAGGGTAAAAGTTAGTTTTAAGTTTAGGGTGAGTGTTATTGTTAGGTTTAAATTTATAGTTAGGGTTGGGTTTAGGGTTAGTATTTAACTTAGGCTTAGGTTTCGGGTTTGGGTTAGTGTTAGTTTTAGGGTTAGGCTAAGGGTTAGTGTTAATTTTAGGGTTTGGTTCAGTGTTAGTATAAGTGTTAGGGTTAAGTTTTGGTTTAGAATTAGTGTTAGTGCTAGGATTAGAGTTAATGTTAGGTTACGGTTAGCATTAGAATTAGTTTTACTGTTAAGTTTAGTTTTAGGTTTAGGGTTAGGGTTAAAGTTAGTATAAGAGTTAGCATTTGGGTTAAGGTTAGGATTAGAGTTAATGTTAGGTTTAATGTTAGATGTACTTTTAGTGTTAGGTTTAGTGATAAGTTCAGTGTTAGTGATAGGGTTAGGTTTAGGTATAGAGTTTGGTTTAGTATAAGAGTTATGGTTAAGTTTAGGGTTAGTTTTATGTTGAAGTTTAGGGTTAGGTTTAGGGTTAGATTTAAAGTTAGGGTTAGTGATAGGGTTAGGGGTAGTATTAGTTTTATGTTTAGGATTAGGTTTAGGGTTTTTCTTAGCATTAAGTTTAGAGTTAGTGTTAGTGTTAGGTTTAGGGTTAGGGTTTGCTTAGGTTTAGGGTTTGTGTTAGGTTAGTGTTAGTGTTATGTTTGTTAGGTTACTGTTAGGCTTAGGTTTGGGTTTAGGGTTAGGTTTAGAGTTTGGGTTATTGCTTACAGTTCGTAGCAGGGTTAGGCTTAGATTTAGGGTAAGGAATACTGTATGGTTAGTGTTAGGGTAGGTTTAGTGTAAAGATTTGATTATGTTAATTTTATGGTTAAGGTAAGAATTAGTTTTAGGGTTAAGGTTATGGTCAGGATTAGTGTTAAATTTAGGGTTAGTTTTAGGGTTTGGATATTGTTAGGGTAGGGTTAAATTTAGGGTTACTGTAAAGGTTATATTAAGAGATGGGGTTAGGTTCATGTTTAGGGTTAGGGTTACAGTTTGTGTTAAGGTTATGGACAGGATTAGTTTTAGGTTTAGGTTTAGGGTTAGGGTTAGTTTTAGCATGAGGATTACTGTTTGGGTTGGGTGAGTGTTAGGCTTTGTGTTAGTGTTAGGGTTGGTGCTAGAATTAGGGTTAGGGTTAGTGTTAGGTTTAGGGTGTATGTAGGGTTAAGGTTAAGGGTTAGGGATAGGGTTTGTTGTAGGGTTAGTATTATAAAAAGGGTTAGGGTTAATTATAAGCTTAAGTGTAGGGTTAGGGTTCTTTGTATATTTAGTGTTATTGTTAGGATTAGGGTTAGGGTTTGAGTTAGGGTTATGGAAAAGTTTAGTTTTGGGGTCGGGTTAGTTTTAAGGTTATGTTTATGGTTAGGTTAAAGGTTAGTGTTCAACTTAGTGTTAGGTTTAGCGTTGGTGATAGGGTTAGTGTTAGATGTTGGGTTAGTGTGAGGTTTAGAGTCAAGGATCTGGTTATTTTAGAGTTTGTATTAGGGTAAGTTTTAGGGTTGATGTTGTGGTTGTTTTTAGGTTTATGTTTAGTATTATGGTTAGTTTAGAGTTAAATATAGGGTTAGTATTAGGTTAGGGTTAGAGTTAAGTTTTGTGTTAAAGTTAGTGTTAGAACTATGGTTTAGTGTAGTGTTAGGGTTAGGGTTATTGTTAAGTTTACACTTAGTGATAGGGTTAGTTTTAATTTTAAGGTTAGGTGTAGTTTTAGGTTTAGGTTTATGGTTAGTGTTAAGGTTAGGGTTAAATTTGGGATTAGGATTAGGGTTAGTGTAAGCTTTGCTTAGAATTATGTTTAGTGTTAGGATTAGGTTTAGGGTTAGGGTTAGCTTTAGGCTTAAAGTTAAGGTTAAAGTTAGGGTTAAGTTAAATGTTAATGTTAGGGTTAGGGTTAGTGTTAGATGTAAGTTTAGTGTTCAGTATAGGGTTAGGTTTAAGCTAGGGTTAGGGTAATGGATAGGGTTAGGTTTAGGGTTCAAGTTAGGTTAGAGTAATGAAAAAGGTTAGTGTTAGGGATAGGGTTAGCATTAGGCCTAGGATTAGCATTTAAGTTAGGCTTATCTTTAGGGTAATGGGTAGGGTTAAAGCTAAGGTTCGGGCTAGGGTTAAGGTTAGGATTAGGGCTAGTATAGGGTTAGGCCTAGAGTTAATTTAAGAGTTAGGTTTAGGGTAAGTC
The DNA here is from genome assembly GCF_052094955.1 of Ictidomys tridecemlineatus. NCBI lineage: Eukaryota > Metazoa > Chordata > Mammalia > Rodentia > Sciuridae > Ictidomys > Ictidomys tridecemlineatus. The sequence continues at coordinate 31,842,475 of NC_135494.1, forward strand.
TTACCATTCTAGTTAGGGTTATGGCTAGGGCAAAATTAGGGTAAGGGTTAGGTCTAGGGTTACATTTAGGAATACAATTAGGGTAGATTTATGGCTAGTATAATTGCTAGTTATTGTGGGAGGTTTATGTATAGCATTAAGGCTATGAGTAATGTAAGAGATAGGATTAGGTTTATGACAAGTTTAAGGGTTAGGGTTATGGATACGTCCAGTGTTAGGGTTAGGTTTTGTGTTAAGATAAGTTATAGAGCTAGAGTTTTCATTATGTTAAGGATCACTGTTTGGGTTAGAGTTAGGTTTAGGGTTAAGGCCAGAATTAGGACTAATATTGAGTCTAGGGATAGGGTTAGTCTTTGCATTATGTTAAGGGTTATTGTTATGGCTACTACTAGGTTTTTGTTTAGAGCTAGGGCTTGATTTATGACTTTATTTAGGACTAGGTTTGACCAGTGCTAGTGTTATGGTTATATTTAGGTATAGTTTTACCAGTAGGGGTACTCTTGGGGTTCCATTTAGACTTGGGGTCAGGTTTAGACCTAGGGTTAGTGTTTGGGTCAAAATAAAAATCAGGGTAAGTGTTTGGGTTTGGTTTTATGGCTGGATCTAGAATAAAAGGGTTAGGACTAGTAATAGAGTTAGGGTTTGGGGAAGGCAAAAGATTAAGGTTAGGACTAGGGTTGAATTAGGGTGAGGGTTTTACTTAGGGTAAGGAATAGTTTTAGAGGTAGGGTTAGGGTTTGTTTTAAGGTTAGGTTTACGACTATGGAAAAGGTTAGGGTTAGTGTTTAACCTAGGGTTAAAGCTCGGATTAGGGTTAGGATTTGTGTTAGCCTTAGGGCTATGGCTAGGTTTCCAATTAGATCTAGTTATAGGGTTTGCTTAGAATGATGTTTAGAGCTATGGTTAGTGTTAGGGTCCCAGTCAGAGACAGGGTTATTTCTAGGGTTAGGGTTAGGCCTCAAATTAAAGCTAGGTTTTGGTCTAGGTGTAGGATTAGGGTTTGGTTTAGGTTAAGGGTTAGGGTTATGGTAATGGCTCGGTTTGTTTTAGGGATAGGGTAGGGCTAGCTTTATCTTTCCAATTAGCATTTGGGTTAGGGCTAGTGTTGGGGTGAGGTTTATGCTTAATGTTAGGGTTAGATCTATGTTTAGTGCTAGGGTGAAGGTTAGGGCTAGGGTTGGGGCTAGGGATAGGGCTAAGTTTTGTTTTATGTTAAGGGATAGGTTAAGAACTAGCACTAGGGCTAGGGCTTAGGTTTAGGTTTAGGCTAAATTAGGGCTAGAATTAGCGCTATGGTTATTGTTAGGTTTAGGCCTAGGTTTAGGGCTAGTGCTAAGGCTAGCGTTAGGGTTAGGGTGAAGTGTGATATTACACCTAGCTTTAGGGTTAGAGAAAGGGATAAAAGTAAGGTTAGGGCTAAGGATTAGAATTAAGGCTAGGCTTAGTGCTAGGATTAGAGCTAGGTTATATGTTACATTTAGGGTTAGGGCTAATGACAGGTCTAGGATTATGGTTATGAATAGTTTTACGGTTACTTTTATGGCTAAAGGTGAGTTTGAGAGTTGGGGTCAGGTTTACAGCTAGCGTATTATTAGGGTCAGAGTCAGGGTTAGGGAACGTTTTAGGTTCGCTTTTAGGGTTAGGGCTCAAATCAGCATTAGGGGTAGGGTTAGGATTATTTAAATGGTCATGATTAGGTTTAGGGTTCAGGTTAGTTTTAGGGTGATAAATAGGGTTAGTGTTGGTGTTAGAGTTAAGGTTAGGACTAGGGAAAGAATTTGGTTAGGATTATTGTTAGGCTAATACATACGATTAGATCTGCAGTTAGTGCTAGGGTTATGGTTAGGATATGTCTATAATTAGGGTCAGGTTTAGCATAGGGTTATGGTTAAAATTAGGGCTATGTTTCAGGTTAGGCCATGGTTTCGGTAATAAATAAGGCTAGAACTCTGGTTAGGGCTAGGGTTATGATTAGGTTAGGGTTATGCTTAGGGTTAGGCCTTGGGTTAGAATTCGGTTAGGGCTACTGTTAGGGTAATGGATAGGATTTGAGCTAGGGTTAGGGCTAGGGTTATGGTTAAGATAAGGGCTATGGTTCAGGTTAGGTTTTAGGTTAGAACAGGTTTAGGTTTAGCGTTAGGTTTAAGTTAAGTGTTAAGGCCCTCGTTAGGGTTAGGGTTAGTGTTAAAGCTAGGGTGAGTCCTCGGATTAGGGCTAGGTTTTGGATTAGGTTAAGGCTATGCTACCACTATGTCTAATATAAGATCTAGGGTTAAAAATAGGGCTAGTTTTAGGGTTAAAATTAAGTCAAGGTCTAGTGTTACCATTATGTTTAGGTTCAGGGTGATGATTAGAGATAAGTTAGTTTTCGGGTCAGAGGCAGGATCAATGTTACCTTTAGGGTTTGGGATAGACTCTAATTAGGGCTAGGGTTAAGGCTAGTGAAGGGTTAGGGTTTGTGTTAAGGTTAAGGTAAGAATTATGGTTAGGACTAATGTCAGGTTTAGGGTTAGGGTTAGTGCTATGGCTCAGTTTTGTTTCAGAGCTAGGGCTAAGGATAGGAATTGCTTTAGGATTAGCAATAGTGTTAGGGATAGTAATAGTCTAAGCCTAAACCTATTTAGTAAACCTAAATAGGTTTAGGCTTAGACTTTTTGTTATGGTTAGATCGAGGTTTAGGGCTAGGGCTAGGATTAGGGCTAAGGTTAATGCTAGTGTTAGGGTTAAGGTAATGAATAGGGTTAGAATTAGAAATAGGGCTAGGGAGAAAGGTAGAGTTATTCTTTGGGCTAGGGTTAGGAGTAGGTTTATGGTTAGGGCTAAATTATAGCTAAAATTAGCACTAGGGTTAGTGTTAGGGTTAGACTTAACATTAGGGCTAGAATTAGGTTTAGGGTTTGAGTTAGGGGAAAATGGGCTTATAGCTATGTTTAGGGATAGGGAGAGGGTTATACTTAGGGTTAGGGCTAAGGCTAGGGTACAGTTTAGGATTTAGGATAGGTTTAGGGCTAGGATGAGGGTTTGCGTTAGGGATAGGGATAGGATTAGTGCTAGGGCTAATGTCAGGTCAAGTATTATGGTTAATAATAGTGTTAGGGTTAGATTATGGATAGGTCTAATGTAAGGGTTAGGTTTAGGGTAAAAGTCAGGTTAAGTGCTAGGTGTATTATTAGGGTGAGGGTCATGTTTAGGGATTGGTTTAGGTTAAGCTCTAGGGTTAAGGCTCAATTTAACTTTAGGTTTTTGGTAATTGATTGGGTTTTATTTAGGGTTCAGTTTAGGTTCAGGGTTTTGAATACAATTAGGGATATCTATACTGTTAGATTTAGTCCTATTGTTGTCAATTGGGTTAGGCTTATATTTAGGATAATGGATAGGATTACAGCTAGGTTTGGGGCTAGGTTTATGGTTAAGTTTAGAGCTAGAATTAGAGTTAGGATTAGGGTTAGGCTTAGGGTTAGGTGTAGGTTTAGGTAAGTGTTAGAGTTTGAGCTAAGTTTAGGATAGGGCAGGTTTAGGGATAGAGCTGGTATAGGGTAAATAATAAGGTTAGGGCTATGGTTACCATTAGGGTAAGGGTTAGGGTTATGGTAATGGATAGGCTTACAGCCAGGGTTTGGACAATGGTTACATTTAAAATTAGGGTTAAAGTTATAGTTAGGGATAGGGCTATGTTAATGTTTAGGGTTAGGATTAGGGCTAGGTTTAGAGGTAGTGATAGGGTTAGAGTTACTTTATTTAAATTTCTTTGATACAATCCAGGTCTTTTTGTCCAATTCTTTAGTGTCAGGAACAGTTAATATTTTAATTTTACTTTATTTTGACCTATACGAGTAAATGGATGCAGACCTGCAAATAAAACAGGGTTTATGCTAGTTGCTTGAAACTGCACACACACCCTCAATTTTTTGTGGGGACACTATGGTATGTTCTTTGTAAGTGTAGGCCTAAGATGAAGCATACAAAAACAACTTTATCTAAGAGCCCTTTAAGAGAAAACAGGGATGTATGCATGCACTAAAATTCTTTTCTTAATGATTTGGTCAGATTTGTTTGATACTGCATAGGATTCATTATTTAGCTTGCCCCACAAAACTTTCCAAGTGTGGGACTTCTAGGATCAATGGTTCTCTGAACAGGTTAGGGTTAGTGTTAGGTTTTGGGTAAGAGATAGGGTTAGATATAGTGTAAGCTTGATGATTAGTTTTGTTAAAATTTCTTTGATATGTGGAAGGAGTCATCTTTAACCCTTCCTTAATATGCTCCTCAGGTTTGGCCCTTCTTTTTTTCTGTGGTTTGCTATCAGGAGAACTCTTTATTTTAAGGTTTTATATCATATTGAACCATACAGGTAAATAAAAATGGAGTTTGAAATCAAACTGGGTTTGTGCTAGCTGCTTGAAACTTCAGACACTGAATCAGTTCTCTGTGGGAACTCTCTGGTTTGTTCCTTGTGAAAGTAGCCTCCATTTGAAGATATCAAAAACAACTTTATCCGAGAGCTCTTTTGCAGAACACAGAAAAATATTCATGAACTCAAATACCATCCCAATTATTTGGTCATATATCTGTGATATTTCATAGGATTCATCTGTTAGCTTAGCCCACTGGGCTACCCAAATTTGGGACTTCTAGGATCACCATTTTTTAAACAGGTTAGGGGTTTTGTTAAGGTTAGTGTTAGGGCTAGTGTTAGAGCTAGTATTAGGGTTACGATTAGTTTATTCAAATTTCTTTGATACTGGGAAGGATTTATTTTTCTTCCATCTCTACTATACTCAACATGTTTTGACCTCCTAGGTTCAATGGTTCACTGTAAGGAACAGTTTGGATTTTCATGTTTCAGTTCATCTTGTCATATGCAGGTAACAGGAAATGGAGCTGAAAATCAAACAGCATTTGTTCTACATGCTTGAAACTTCACACTCCATCAATTTTCTCTGAGCAATCTCTGGTTTTTCTTGTGAAAGTTGGCCTAAGATGAAGCATGTAAAAACAGGTTTATCCAAGAATGCTTTGAGGAGATAACAGGGAAATATGCATGTACTGATATACTTCATTAATTTTTGGGTCAGATTTCTTTGATATTGCACAGCATGAAGCCTAACCCTTACCCTAAATATAAACTTTGACCTATCCCTAACTCTAAAACTAACCCTAGCCCTAATCTTAACCTTAATCCTAGACTTAAACCTAGCTCTAAACCACTCATTACCCTAACACTAATCATAACCCTATTGATAATGTTACCATAATACTCATGTAACCCTAACAATAACCCTAACAAAAATATGAATTCTTGTTCTGATCCTAAACCTAATACTCGCCATAGCCCTAACACTAGCTCAAACCCTAATCCATACCATAAACCTAAACATAATCATATCCTTCACCCTAACCCTAAAAGTAAATCTTACCCTAATCCTACACCTAAACCTATATATAACTGTATCCATTAATCTAACCCTAATAATAACCCTAGTCATAACCCTATCCCTAACCCTAAACCTACCATAATCCTATCTCTGTACCTAACACGAAACTAACCCTCGACCTAGCCCCAGCCTTCAAACTAGCTCAAACTGTCACCGTTACCCTAAATATAATCTTATCCCAAACCCTAATTCAAATCCTAGCCCTAATCCTAACGGTAACCAAGCCCAAATTCTAGCTCTATTTCTATCCATTACCCTAACAATAACCCTAAACCTATTGCTAATCCTAGCCCTAACTCTTACCATAACTCTATTCCCTAGCCCTGATTCTAACCTGAAACCTCAACCTAGACCTAACCCTTACTCAATCCCTGACCCTTAACCTTAACCTAACCATAAGACTTACCCTAAGCCTAAGCCTAACCCTAACCTTATCTCTAATCCTAAACTCAAACCTAGTCTTAACCCTAGCTATAACTTCACTCATTACCCTAACCCTAATGAAAAACCTCATGACAATCATAGTCCTAACCCCAAATCTATTCTAATCCTAAACATGAACCTAATCCTAGAGCTAACTTTAAACATGATCCTTGCCATAGAACTAACCTTAGCTTAAACCCTAACCATAGCCTAAATCTAACCCTAACCCTAGTCCTAAACATAACCCAAACTCTAACCTGCCATCTAACCCTCTCCAAATCCTAAACCTAATGATAAACCTAGACCTAACCATAACACTAACCCTAACCCTAACAATAAGATTAACCCTAGTTCTAACCCTAAACCTAACCATGCCCTCAGTACTAACTCTAGCTCAAACCCTAAAGCATACCCTAAACCTAACCCTAACTCTAGCCTTAACCTTAACCCTAGCCCTAGTGCTAACCATAATTCTATCCCTAACACTATGCCTAACCCTACCAATTACCCTAATGATAACCATAACCCTTATGCTAATTGTAGGCCTAACCCTAATCCTATTCATTATCCTAAACCTAAACTGAACCCTAAAACTAACCTGAAGCATTAACTTAATGCTACCCATTACACTAACTCTAACCATAAAGCTAATTTGAGTCCTAATCCTAAACCTTACCCTAAACTTAACTCTGACACTAGACTTAGCCATAAACCTTACCCTAAAACTATTCCTAATTGTAAACCTAGACACAATATTAGCCCTAGCCCTAATACTTACTAAAACCCTAATACAAACACTAGCCCTCATCCTAGCCCTAAACCTAGCCTTGATCCTAACCTGTACCTAAAGTAGCCCTATCCCTAATTTTAACCCTCACCCTAGTTCTGAACCAAGCTATAACCCCATCCCTTCCCCTAAACCTTACCCTAACACTAGTCCTAGACCTAAACCTACAACTAACTCTAGACCTGATCCTAGCCCTAATTTAGCCCTTACCCTAACCCTTACACTAGCACTAAGACTAGCTCCAGCTCTCACCCTAGCCCTATTTCTAGTTCTAATCTATCCCTTACCATAACCCTAAAACTTGTCCTAACCTTTGCCCTATCCCTAGCCTTAGCCCTAACCTTAGATCTAAAAATAACTCTAAATCTAACCCTAAAACTAACCTTAAATCTCACAATAAGCCCTTACACTAACACTAATCCTAAAACTAATCCTAACGTATTTCTAGCCCTAAAACAAAACCAAGCCATAGACCTAACCCTAAACTTTAATCTAAACCAAAAATGAACCCAATACCTAGCCCTAACCCTAGCCCTAATTCCAGTCAAACCCTAACCCTAAAACTAACCTTGACCCTGACTCTGACCCCATAACTAACCCTACCTCTAAAATCATCATAAAAATAAATCAAACCCTAAAACAAGACATAGCCCTAAACCTAATGCTAAAAGTAGCCCTAATTATAACCCTAGTTCTTACATTAGTTTTAGCCCTAGCCCTAGCCCTAACCTAACCCAAAACATAGCCCTAATCTGAGCCCTACACCTCATTTTAACCATAACCTTAACACTGGCCCTAGCCCTAAACATTACCCTAAACCTAACCCCCCTAACCCTAAAACTTGCCGTTACCCTAAATCTAACATTAGCCTTAATCCTATGCATAAACCTAGACATAACCTTAGCTCTAACCCTATTCATTAACCTAACCATAACCCTAACCCTAATGCTAACTCTAGTATAACCCATAATGTATCTCTAACCTTATATTTATCAATTACTTTAAACCTAACCTGAATCCTAAACCTAACCATATCCATTACCGTAACCTTAGCCCTAACCCTAATGCTAATTAGAGCCCTAAACCTTAATCATAACCTAACACAAACTCTGTTACCATGAACCTAATAATAACCCTATCTGTAAAACTGACCCTAACACTCAACCTAACACTTACACAAGAACTAGCCATAAACCTCACCCAAAAACTAACCCTAACCATAAACCTAGACCTGACATTAGCCCTTGCCCTAATCCTACCTGTAACCCTAACACAAAACATAGCCCTAATCCTAGCACTTAAATTAGCCTAATCCTAACCCTAATCCTAATCCTAGCCCTAAAATTAGGCCTAGCCCGAACACTAATACTAGCACTGATCTTAGTACTAATTCTTACCTAACCTTAATCCTAGGCCTAACTCTAACTCTCATTGTAGACCTATTCCTAGTTTTAAACCTATCCCTTAATTTAATCCAAACCCTAGCCCTAAACCTAGCCCCAAAAATAGCCCTAACGTTTGCCCTAGTCATAAACCTAGATTTAATCCAAACTCCAAATCTAACCCTAACTCTAAGCCTAAAGCTCACCCTAAAACTAGACCTATGCCTAATACTAATTGAAAAACTAGCACTAAACCTAGCCCTAGCACTAAAGTAAAACTGAGTCATAGGCTTAACCCTAAATTTTATGCTAAATCTAACCCTATTGCTATACCTAGCCATAACCCTAGCACTAATTGGAGATGTAATTCTAACTCTAGAAATTATGCTGACCCTGACTCGGATCCTAACACTAACCCTAGCCTTAAATGTCACCCTATCCCTAAATATCACCCTAACCCTAAACCTAACCCTAAAAGTAATCTAATAGGAACTCTAATTCTTAAATTAGCCAAAACCCTTACCCTATATATAAAATTAGACTTAGCCATAGGGATAGATCTAAGTTTATATTTAAATTTAGACCTATCCCTAAGACTAGGGTTAAAATTTTTCCTTCCCTAACAGAAAACTAGCCCTAATCTGAGAACTAAACCTAGTGTTAAAAATAACCCTAAACTTATCCCTATCCCTATCCCTAACTTTAATACTATCTTCAACTCTAGCTTTAAACTTGTCCTTTACCCTATGCCAAACCCTCAACCTAATGCTACTCTACTCCTAACCCTAATACTTAGCCTACCTCAAAGCATAAATCTAATTCAAATCCTAACCCTAACCCTCATTTTAGCTCTAACCCTAATACAAACTTTAACTCTAAACCTGACCCTCATTCTGACCATAACTCTAACCCTAGGGTCAAACCTGACCCTAACCCTAAACCGAACAATAACATTAGCCCTACAGGTAACCCTATACCTAAACCTAAGCCTAACACCAGACTAGAACAAAGCCTAATCCTAAATCCAGCCATAACTCTAGCACTAGCCCTAAACAAAAACCTGGCCTTAGGCCAAATAATTATTCTTAACCTAACTTGAACACTAACCCTACCGCTAGACTTAAACCTAGACCTAATTTTGGCCCTAAACTTAAACCTAAACCTAACCTGAACAATGACCCTTACCCTAAAACAAACCTAACTCTAAGATTTATACTAAACCAAAATCTAGCCCCAAACCTAACACTAGACCTAGCCATAACCCTAACCCTAGCTGTTTCACTACCCAAAGCCCTAATGCTAGCCCTAAACTTCAAACAAAAGCTAGCCCTAATCCTAGCCCTAACCCTAGCCCTAAGCCTAAACGTAACCCTAAATCTAGACTTAACCCTAATAGTAACCCTCACTCTAGCCCTTACTCTAGGTCAGACACTAACCCTTAACATAAACATAACCCTAGCCCTAACCCTAACCCTAATGCTAATTCTAGCTCTAATCCTAACCGTAACAGAGAACAAACCCTAGCTGTAAATCTGTTCATTACCCTAAATATAATCCTAAACATAATGCTAATTCTAGGGCTAAACTTATTCCTAATCTAAACGTAGACCTGACACTAACCCTAACCCTCACCCTGGCAATAATCTTAGGTCAATCCCTAACACTTCCCTAAACCTAATCTTAACACTCACTCTAGGCCTATCCCTAACACTAACCTTAACCCTAGACCTAATCCTAACCATAACCCTAGCCATAAACCCTTCTATTACCCTAAACGTAAGCCTAAACCAAATGCTAACCCTAGGCCTGAACTTAAACCTATCACTAACACTAACCCTATCCATTACCTAAACCTAACCTGAACATTAAACCTAACTCTATCCATTACTCTTACCCTAACACTAACACTAATGTGAATTTGAGCACTAAACACAAACCATAACCCAAACCAAACTCTGAACAAGACACTAGCTCTAAACCTGACCCTTACCCTAAAGCTAACCCTTACAGTAGACCTAGGTATAAAACTAACCATAACACTATCCTTAACCAAACCATAGACCTGACATTAGCACTCTACCTATTTCTTGCCCTAAACGTAACACAAAACCTAATATGTAAAACCTCATCGTAGCCCTAAAACTAGCCTTAATCCTAATCCAAACCCTAACCCAACCCAATCCCTAATTTCAACCCTCACCCTAGTTATGAAACTATGTATAACCACATACCTTCCCCCAATCCCAACCCCAACCCTAACACTAACACTAACAATAAACCAAACCCTAGCCCTAACACTATGCCTACCCATAACAGTAACACTTGCTCTAATTTTAGCCCTAATTTATTGCCAAATGTAATCTTTACTCTAACCCTAGCACTAAAACTAACTCAAAAGCTTGAGCTAGACCTATTTCTAGTATTAACCTTATCTGTTACCATAACCCTAATACTAGCCTTAAACTTAGCCCTAACCCTAGCCCTAACACTAGATCTAACCATAATTCTAAATCTAAACCTTACCCTAGGCCTAAACCTCAACCTACCACTAGCCCTATCACTATCGCTAATCCAAAAACTAGCCCTAACCCAAGCACTACACAGAAAACAAAATAAAGCCATAGTCCTAATGCTAATCCTATCCCCAATTCTTGTTCTAACCTTAATGCAAAAACCTAACCCTACACCTACACTTAACCCTAGCTCTAAGTCGAATATTATCCCCAAAACTAAAATTGACAGTGACCCTGACTCTGACTCTATCACTTACCCTATCTCATATCATCACACTAAAACTTAACCTAATCCTAACACTAAACCTAGTCCTAACCCCAACCCTAAATCTAGCACTAATCATAATGCTAGTTTTTATATTAAGCATAGCCCTATCTTAGCCCTAAACTAATCTAAAACCTAGCCCCAATCTGAGCTCTAAATTTAGCTTTAAACCTAACCCTAATACTTACCCTAAACCTAATCCTAACCCTAGCCTTAATCCTAACCATAACCCTAGACCTAACCCTAGCTCTAATCCTATTCATTACCTTAACCCTAAACCTAACCCTTATGCTAACCCTAGGAAAACACTAAACCTATCCATAGCTCTAACACTATTACTAAAACCTAACCTGAACTTTAAACCTAACTATATCTATTACCCTAACTCTAAATATATACCATTAAACTATTTGAGCCCTAAACCTAAACCTTAACCTAAGCAAACCCTAACCCTTTTCCTGATTCTAATAATACCCCTATCAAAAACTGAAAATAACCTTTAACCTAACCTTTACACTATTCTTAACCATAAACATAACCCTAAAACTATCACTAACCATAACACTAGACCTGACCTTAGCTCTAGTCCTAATGATAGACCTAACCCAAACATAAACTGTAACCATAATCCTGGCTATAAAATTAGCCTTAATCTTAAACCTAACCCAAACACTATACCTAACCATAAATTGAACCTTCACCCTAGGCCTAAAACTAGCTATAACATCATACCATATTCAATCCCTAATCCTATCCTCAGCCCTAAAGCAAGGCCTAGCCCTAATACTAACCCTAGCTTGAATCCTGTCCCTAATTTAGCCATAATCTTAAATCTAACCATATCTCTTGCCCTAAAACTAACTCTAACTCTTGCCCTAGCTCTAACCCTAGTTCAAAAGGTGTCCCTTTCTATAATCCAAAGCCTAGCCCTTACCCTGGGCCAAACATAGCCCTAAATTTAGGTCTAGCCATAAACCTAGATCTAAACCTAACTCTAAATCTTACCCTAAACCTAAACCTAAACCTCACCCTAACCATAGCCCTAACACTAATGATAATTTGAAAACTTGCCCTAAGCCTAGCCATAGCCCTCAAACATAACTAAGCTATAGCCCTAATCCTAAACCTTAACCTAAACCAAATCTTAATGCTACTCCTAGCCCTAACCCTAACCCTACAACTAATATTGACCCTGACTCTGAAACTAAAAATAACCCTAGCTCTAAATATCACCCTAACCCTAAACCTAACTCAAACACTAGACGTACTCCTAACCCTAACCAGAAAACTAACCCTAATCATAGAACCAGATTTTATATTAGCCATAGACCTAACCCTAACACAAAACCTAGCCCTAATCTGAGACCTAACTCTAGTTTAACCCTAGCCCAAACCCTAACCTTAGCAATAAACCTATCCCTTACCCTGAGCCAAACCCTCACCCTAATGCTACTACTCTAGTTCTAACCCCAATCGTTAGCGTACCCCAAACCTAACTCTATTACTATTCCTAAACCTAGACCTCATTCTATCTTTAACCATAACCCTAAGCCTAACCCTGACCCTTATTCTGACCCTAAAACCTACCCTAGGAATAAGCCTGACCCTAATCCTAAACCAAACCCTAACACTAGCCCTACTGGTATACCTATACATAAATTTAACCATAACAATAGCACTAGACCCAAACTTAATCCTAAACATAGCCATAACTCTAGATCTAGCCCTAAACAAAAACCTAGACCTAGCCCTAACAATAGCCATTAACCTAACTCAAAGATTAACCCTACCCCTAGACCCAAACCTAATTCTAATTCTGGCCCTAAAACTAAATCCAATACTATCCTGAACTCGGACCCTTACCCTAACATAAATCCTAGCTCTAAACATTAACCTAACCAAAAACCTAACCCTAACACAAGATTTTTCCATAACTCTAACCCTCAAACTAGCCATAAACAAAAACCTATCTCTTACATTACCCATAGCCCTAATGCTAGCCATAAGCCTCACATAAAACATAGCCCAAAGCCTAGCCTTAAACACATTCCTAACATTAACTTACACAAACCCTACCCTAATGCTTGTCGTAGCCCTTACTCTAGCTAAAACTCTAACACTTAACCTGGGCATGACCCTATCCCTAACCCTAACTGTAATCCTAGCCCGAATCCTAACTGTAACAATAGCAAAAATCTTAGATCTAACATTCTCAACTACTTTAAACATAACCCTGACCCTAATGCCAGCCCTAGCCCTAACCCATAACCGTGACTCTAAGCCTATACCTAATTCTAACCCTAACCCTAGCTCAAAACCTAACACTTAGCCTAACCATAACCCTAACACTAAACCTAAGCCTAACCCTAACCCTAATCCTAGCCCAAATCCTAACCTTAACACAGTCCCTAACACTAACACTAAGTCTATTAATTAACCTAAAAATAAGCCTAACCCAAATGTTAACACTAGGCCTAACCCTAACCTTATCCCTAACATTAAACCTAAACATTACTCTAAACCTAAACTGAACCCTAAAACTAACCTTATCCATTACTCTAACCTGAACTCTAACCCTGAAGCTAATTCAAGCCCTAACTTTAAACATTAACCCAAAGCACCCCTAACCCGGAAACTGACTCTAATAATACACCATGCTCTAAACCTAACCCTTACCCTTACATTAGACCTAGGCCTAAACCAAACCCTAAAAATATCTCTAATTGTAACCCTAGACGTGATATTAGCCCTAGCCCTAATCTTAGCCCTAACCATAACACAAACCCTAGCTCTCATCTTGCCCATAAACCTAGCCTTAATCCTAACCAGAACCCTCACCCTAAACCTATACCTAGTTTTAAGCCTTTCCCTAGCCTTGAACTAAGCTATATAACCTCTTCCTTGCCCCTAAAACTAACCCCAACCCTAGCCCTAACCATTCTCATAACCCCAACATTAATTCTAGCACTAAACCTAGCCCTGAATTAGCTCTAACCTTAACCCTATTCCTAACCCTAGCCCTAAGACTAACTCTAAATCTCAAACTTAGCCCTTTTTTATTTCTAAACCTGTTTTTTTCCTATAACCCTCACATGAGCCAAACGTTAGCCCTAACCCAAGCCATAACTCTAACCCTAGTTCTAACCATAATGCTAAATCTAACACTTACCTTAGGGCTAGACCTCATACTACCACTAGCCCTAATATTATTGCTAATCCTAAAAGTAGCTATAACCCTAGCCCTAGCCCTAAAACAAATCCGAGCCATTGCTCTAACCCTCAAAATACCATATACCAAACCCTACCACTATAACTAGCAATAACACTAGTTCTAATTTGAGTCCTAGGCCTAAAATTAACCCTGAACCAACTCTTATCCAAACACTAATCTTAGCTCTATATATCACCATAACCCTAAAGCTAATACTAACACAAGACTGAGCCCAAAACCTAACCCTAAAACTTACACTAATTGTAACCCTATTTTATACATTGGAAATAGCCCTAACCCTAATACAAAATAGACCTAATACAAGCCCTAACTAGATTTATCCCTAACCCTAAACCTAACCCTAAACGTAGCTCTAACCCTAGCTCTAACCCTATCCCTTACGCTAAGTCAAAATCTATCCATAATGCTAAACCTAGTTCTAATCGTAGTACTTAGCTTAAACCAAACACTAACTCTATTACTAGTTCTTACCCTAGACATCATTCTAGTTCAAATCCTAACCCAAAACCTAACTCTAAACTTCACCCTTATTCTGACCCTAACAATAATTATAGGTCTAAAACTGACCCTAACCCTAAACCAAAACCTGAAACTAGCCCTACCAGTAATCTTATACCTAAACCTAACCCTAACACTACTCCTAGACCTAAATCTAATTCTAAATCTAGCGATAACTCAAGCCCTAGACCTAACCAAAAATTTAGTCCTAGCCCTAACAATAACCATTAACCTAAAACAAAAACTAACCCTACCCATAAACCTAACCCTATTACTAACTCTGGCTCTCACATTAACCCTAAAACTTACTTGAACACTGACCCTGACACTAAAACTAAACTTAGCTCTAAAACCTGTACCAAAATCTAAATTTGACACTAGACCTAGCCATAGTCCTAACCTTAAAACTAGCCCTAATTAGAACCCTATATCTTACATTAACCGTAACACTAACACTAGACCTAAACTTAACACAAAACCAAGCCTTAATCTGAGGCCTAAACCTACTCTAAGCATTATCCTAACGCTACTCCTAACCCTAATTCTAACCTTCACCTTAGTCCTAACCCTAGCTCAAAGCCAAATCTTTACCCTATAACCCTAGGACTATAGCTAACCATAATCATAACTGTAGCCCTAATGCTAAAAATAACCCTAGACCCAACCCTAGTTTTAACTCTAGCCATTATCTTAACTATAACCCTAAACCTAATGAAAGCCCTTGCTCGAACCCTAACCAAAACCCTAACACAAAATATAAACCTAAATCTAGACCTAACCCTAAACCTAAATCTTGCTTTAGACCTAACCCTAACTCAAACCCTACTCTTACTCTAAACCCAACAGTAAACCTAGGCCTAAAACTAAACTTAATCTTAATTCTAACTTTAACACTAAAGCTAACCTTACATCTTACCCGATACATTACCCTAAACCTCATCCTAACTCTAATGAAAACCATAGCCCTAACCCTAAAACTAACCCTGACCATAACCATAACTCTAACCCTAGACCTAACACTAAACCTAACCCTAACCGTGTACTAACCCTAGCTCAAAACCTAAACTTTACCCTAAACCTAACCCTAACCCTACCCTAAGCTAGGGATACTAGCCCTAACCCAACCCTAAGCCTAACTCTAGACCTAATCTTAACAATAACTTTAGCCCTAACTATAGCTCTAACCCTATACATTATCCTTATGATAACCCTAATCCTAATGCTAACCCTAGGCCTAACCCTAACCATTTTGCTAACCTGAAACTTCTCCATTCCCCTAAACCTACCTTGAACCCTAAACCTAACCCTATCCATTATTCTAACCATAACCCTAATGCTCATTTGAGCCCTATACTTAAACATTAAGCTAAAACAAACCCTAACCAAGATCTTGACCCTAAAAATACACCTAGCTTTAAACCTGACCCTTACCCTAAGCCCACCACTTATACTAGACCTAGACAAAAATCTAATCCTAATCTACCCCTAACTGTAACACTAGACCTGACATTATCCCTAGCCTTAATTCTAGAACTAAACATAAAACAAACACCAGCACTCATTCTAGCCGTAAACCTAGCCTTAATAATATCCATAGACTAACCATATCCATAGCCCTATCCATAATTCTAACCCACACCCTACCTCTAAACCTAGCTATAATGCCATCCCTTACCCTAAGATAACTATAACCCTAGTCCTAATGCTATACCTAAGCTGAACACTAAACTTAGCTCTAATCCTAGCTCTAATTTAGCCCTATATATAGAACTAACCATTACAGTAGCTCTAAGACTAGGGTAAGTGTTAGGGTTTGAGCTAGGTTTAGGACTAGGACAGGGTTAGGGTTAGAGCTGGTTTAGGGTAAAGGTGAAGGTTAGGGCTATGGTCACCATTAGGGTTAGGGTTAGGGTTATGGTAATGGATAGAGTTAGAGCTAGGGTTTGGGCAATGGTTACAGTTAAAATTAATGTTAAATTTATAGTAAGGGATAGGGCTATGTTGATGTTTAGGGTTAGGTTTAGGGCTAGGTTTAGAGGTAGAGATAGGATTAGAGTTACTTTAATCAAATTTCTTCAATACAATCCAGGATTCATCTTTAACTAACCTTACTCTGTTCCCAGGTTTAGGTCTTTTTGTCCAACAGTTTGGTGTCAGGAACAGTTCATATTTTCATTTTACTTCATTTTGATCTATATGAGTAAATGGAAGTAGACCTGGAAATCAAACAGGGTTTATGCTAGTTTCTTGAAACTGCACACACACCCTCAAATCTTTTTGGGAACACTATGGTATGTTCTTTTTTAGGGTATGCCTAAGCTGAAGCATACAAAAACAACTTTATCTAAGAGCCCTTTAAGAGAAAACAGGGATGTATGCATGCACTAAAATTCTTTTCTTAATGATTTGGTCAGATTTGTTTGATACTGCATAGGATTTATTATTTAGCTTGCCCCACAAAACTTTCCAAGTGTGGGACTTCTAGGATCAATGGTTCTCTGAACAGGTTAGGGTTAGTGTTAGGTTTAAAGTTAGGGCTAGGGTTAGATGTAGTGAAAGGGTGACAATTAGTTTTGTTAAAATTTCTTTGATATATGGAAGGAGTCATCTTTAACCTAGCCTTAATATTCTCCCCAGTTTGGACCTTCTGGTTTCTGTGGTTCACTATCAGGAGCAATCTGTTTTTTAAGGTTTTACTTCATAATGACTCATATAGGTAAATGTAAATGGAGGTTGAAATCAAACTGCATTGGTGCTAGCTGCTTGAAACTTCAGACACTGAATCAGTTCTCTGTGGGAACTCTCTGGTTTGTTCCTTGTGAAAGTAGCCTTCAGTTGAAGATATCAAAAACAACTTTATCTGAGAGCCCTTTTGCAGAAAACAGAGAAATATGCATGAACTGAAATACCACCTTAATTATTTTGTCATATACCTTTGATACTTCATAGGATTCATCTGAGAGCTTAGCCCACTGGGCTACCAAATTTTTGGACTTCCAGGTTCCTCATTTTGTAAACACATTAAGATTTTTTTGAGGTTATTGTTAGGGCTAGTGTTAGAGCTAGTATTTGGTTTAGAGTTAGTTTGTTCAAATTTATTTGATACTGTGCAGGATTCATTTTTCTTCCATCTTTACTATACTCCACATGTTTGGGCCTCCTAGATTCAATGGTTCACTGTAAGTAACAGTTTGGATTCTAAAGTTTCAGTTCATTATGTTCTATGCAGGTAAAAGGAAATGGAGCTGGATATCAAACAGCATTGATGCTACATGCTTGAAACTTCACACTCCATCAATTCTCTGTGGGAAATCACTGGTTTGTTCTTGTGAAAGTTTACCTAAGCTGAAGCATGTAAAAACAACTTTATCCAAGAATCCTTTGGGAGATAACTGGGAAATATGCATGTACTGATATACTCCATTAATTATTTGGTCAGATTTCTTTGATACTGAACAGCATTTATTCCTTAGCTTTCCCTACTAGGCTTCCCAGGTTTAGAACTTCTATGGTCAAAGTTTCTATAAAAAAATTAGGGTAAGGGGAACTGTAAGTGTTCAAGCTAGTGTTAGGGTTAGATTTAGTTTTACTCAAAATTCTTTGATACTTGGCAGGATTTATCTTTTAGCTAGATTTACTCTATTCCCCAAGTTCAGGCCTTCTCTGTTCACAGGTTTGCTGTTAGGAACATTTTGTATTTTAACATTTCACTTTATTTTGACCTATACAGGAAATTTAATGGAGCTGAAAATCAAACACGGTTTGTGCTGCTTTAAACTTCAAACACTCAATCAGTTCTCTGTAGGGACTCTGGTATGTTCCTTGTAAAAATTGGCCTAAGCTTAAGAATGCAAAAACAACTATATCCAAGGACCCTTTAGAATAAAACAGGGAAATATGCATGTACTGAAGTACCACCCATAATTATTTGGTCAGATTTGTTTGATTCTGAATGGGATTCATTACTTAACTTGCCCCACAGGGCTCCCAATGCAGGACTTCTAGGTTCAATGGTTCTCTAATCAGGTTAGGGTTAGGATTAGGTTTAGGCTTAGGGCTAGGGCTAGGGTTAGAGGTAATGTTAGGGTGAAAGTTAGTTTTGTCCAATTTTTTTTGATACTGGGCAGGATTCAACTTTTATCTAGCCTTAGTATGTTCCCAAGTATTGGGCCTTCTTGAATCAATGGTTCATTTTCATGAACACTTTGAATTTAAGGTTTCAATTAATTTGACCTATATGGATAAATGGACATGGAGGTGGAAATCAAACAGGCATTCTTTCCCCTAAACCTAACCTAACCCTAGCCCTATCACTAAGATTAACTCTAACTCTCGCCCTAGCCCTATCCTAGTTCTAACCTTATGCTTGATCATAACCCAAACACTAGCCCTAACCTTAGCCCAAACCCTAGCCACAGCCCTAACCCTAGAATTAACCATAACTCTTAGTCTACTCCTAAGCCTAAATTTATACTATTACAAGCAATAACACTACTGCTAATTTTAAAGCTACCCTTAACTTTAGCCTTAGCCCTAAAATAAAACCGAGCCATAGCATTAACCCTAAATGTTAACCTAAACCAAATCCTTAACCTACATCTTGCTCTAATATTAAACCTAATTTTAGTCTTATTCCTAACCCTAAAACTAACCCTGACCCTGACTCTGACCCAAACACTAACCCTAGTTCAAAACATAACCCTAAACCTATACCTAATCCTAAAATTAGACTTAGCCCTAATGGTAACTCTAAAACTAGCTCTAATCATAACCCTAGTTTAAACATTACCCATATTCTTAACACTAGCCCTAACATAACCCTAAACCTAGCCTTAATCAGAGACCAAGTCGTAGCTGTAACCCTAACAGTAACCCTAAACTTGTCCCTCACACTTACCTAAACCTAACCGTAAATTTAATGCTTGCACTATCTTTAAACCTAATCCTAAACCTATCCCTAAACTTATCCATAATCATAGTCCTAATCCTAGTTCTAATCTTATCCATTACCTTAACCCTAACCCTAACTCTAATGTTAATACTAGGCCTAACTCTAGCACTATCCCTAACCCTGACTTATCAATTCCCATAAACATAACCTCAACCTTAAACCTAACCATATGCATTACCCAAACTATAACCTTAACCGTAATGCTAATTTGAGCCCTAACCTTCAACCTTAACCTAAACCAAACCCTAACCATGACTTTGACCCTAATAATACCCCTGCCTCTAAAGCTGACCCTAACCATTTTCCTAACCCTTACACTATACTTTGCCATACAACTATTCTTAAAACTATGCCTAAACATAACCCTAGACCTGATATTAAACCTAGTCCTAATGATAGCCCTAAACCTAACATGAACTGTAGCTCTAATCCTAGGCCTAACACTAGCTTTAATCCTAATCTTAAAATTAACCCTAGCTGTAAACCTAATTTTATCACTCGCATTAGCCCTAAACCTAGCTGTAACATCATACCTTACCCTACCCTAACCTTAACGCTAATTCTAGACCTAAACTTAGGCCTAATCCTAACACTAGCCCTAGCCCTAATCGTAGCCCTAATTTAGCCCTAATCTTAACTGTAATCCTAACTCTAGCCCTAAGACTAACTTTAACTCTCACCCTAGTTCTATTAATAGTTCTAAACCTAACGCTTGTCATAACACAAAACCTAGCCCTATCCCTAACAAAAACCCAAGACCTAACCTTCACCCTAATCCTAACACTAGATCTAAACAAAACTTTAAATCTAAACCTAACCCTAAATCTAAACCTCACCCTAACACTGCCCATAACCCTAACACTAATCCTAAAACTATTCCTAACCCTATAGTTAATGTTAAAACAAAGCCAGTCACTAACACTATCACAATCCCTAAACCTATCCATTATCCTACCCGAACCCTAACCATAACCTAACCATAGCTCAAACCCTAACAATTATCTTAAAACTAATCCTAACCCTAACCTAACCTGACATTTAACCCTATCCAATACCCCTAAGCTAATGATACCCCTAGCCCTAACACTAACAGTAATCCAGACCCTAACTGTAATTCTAACATAGACATAATCCTAAACCTAACTCTTGCCCTAGAGCAAACTAACACTAGCTCAAATCTTAAATCGTACTCTAACCCTAATCCTAACCCTATCCCTAAGCCTAACCCTAACCCTAACTCTAGGCCTAATACTAAACATTATCTTAGCCCTAATATTAGTTCTAACCCTATCCATTACCCTAATCATAACCCTTAACCTAATGCTAACTCTAGGTCTAACTCTGACACTATCCCTAACCCTAACCCTATCAATTACACTAAACCTAACCTAAACCCTAAACCTAACAGTCTCATTACCTTAAATGTAACTGAAAGCTAATTCAAGCACTAACCCTAAATCTTAACCTAAACTAAACCCTAAAGCTTACCCTAACCCTAATAATATACCTAGCTATAAACCTGACCCTTACTCTAAACCTAACCCTTACACTAGACCTAGCAATAAACCTAACCCTAAATCTGTCAGTAACCACAACCCTAGGCCAGATACTAGCCCTAACTCCAATTCTTGCTATAACCCTAAAACAAACCCTAGCCCTAAACCTAGCCCTAAACCTAGCCTTATTAATAACCAAAACCATAACCCTAGCCCTAATCATAATTCTAATTTTCTACCTAAGCCAAAACCTAGCTGTAATCCCATACCTTCCCCTAAAACTAACCCTATCCATAAACCTAACCCTAAGCCTAACACTAGGCTGAAGCCTAATATAGACCCTATACCTAATCCTAGTTCTAATTTAGACCCCCAATAAGCAATAATCAGAGACTTAACACTACCTTTAACCCTAACCATAACCCTAACACTAGCCCTAACCCTTACCCTAAACCTAAACCTAACCCCCAAACTTTCCCTAAACCTAAACTTTATCCTAGCCCTAATCCTAACCATAGCACAAGCCCTAACCCTTGCTGTAACTCTATCCATTACTCTGACCCTAATCATACTCTAATGCTAACTCTAGGATAACCCTAAACCTATTTCTAACTCTAAACCTATCTGTTACCCTAAACATAACCTGAACCCTGAACCTAACAATATCTATAACCCTAACCCAAAACCTATAGATAAATTGAGCCCTAAACCTAATCATTAACCTAACCCAAACCATAAACCTGAATCTGACACTAATAATATCCCTATCTCTAAACCATACCCTAAACCTTAACCTAACCCTTACACTATAACTAGCAACAATCAAAACCCTAAAACTATCCCTAAATCTAACACTAGACCTGACATTAGCCCTAGACCTAATACTAGCCCTGACCCTAACATGAACCCTAGCCCTAATACTAACCTAAAACTTAGCCTTAATCCTAACCATATCCTAACCCTATCCCTAACGCTAATGCTATCTCTGGTCCTAGCTATAGCTCTAATTCTATCCCTTACACTAAGTCAAACCTTCACTCTATTGCTACCCTAGTCCTAGCTTAGTCTACCCCAAACTCTAACTCTATTACTAGTCCTAAACCTAGCTGTCATTCTAGCTCTAAAGTTAACCCAACCCTAACCCTAACCATGAACCTTATTCTGACCCTAACACTAACCCTTAGTTCAAACCTGACCTCAAACCTAAACCAAAACCTAAAACTAGCACTATCGGTAAACCTATACCTAAATCTACACTAAGACTAGCTCTAGACCTAAAATCTAATCCTACATATAGCCATAATTCTAGCCCTTGACCTAACAATCACCCTTAACCTAACCCAAAAACAAACTTACCCTAGACTTAACCCTAGTCTTAATTATGGCCGTAACCCTAAAATTAACCCTAACCTGAACACTAACACATACCCTAACACAAACCCTAACTTTAAATCTTACCCTAACCCTAAAACTAACCCTAAAACTAGACTAACCCTAAAACTAGTCATAACCATAACCCTAGCTCTTAGATTACACATAAACCTAACACTAGCCCTAAACTTCACACAAAATGTAGCCCTAATTATAGTCCTAAACCTTATCTTAGGCATAACCCTAAACTTAAACCTAGCCCTAACCCTAAACTTAACCTTCACTCTAGCCATAACCCAAGCTCAAACCCTAAACCTTACCCTAAACATAACCCTAGCCCAAACCCTAAATGTCACTACAACTCTAGCTCTAAATCTATCCATTATTCTTACCATAAACCTAAACCTAATGTTAACCCTAGCCCTATCCCAAACCTTAACCCTACCCTAGCACTGACTTTAACCTAACCCTCACATTAGCACTAAAAATAGCTTGATCCCTAACCCTTACACTTAACCTAAACATAACACTAACCCAAGGCTTAACTCTAACCCTAACCCTAGCCCTAATCCTAAACTTAACCCTAGCCCTAACACTAGATCGAACCCTACCCATTATCCTAAACATAAACCTAACCCTAATGTTATACCTAGACCTAAACCTAAACCTACCCTCACCCTAAAATAAACCTAACCCTAGAACTAACCAAAACCTAACCCTAAACTTAACCCTAACCTTAGTTCAAATCCGAACACTTATCCTATACATAACACTACCCTAACACTAAAACTAACTCTAAATCTAACCTGACATCTAACCCTAAAAGTTACCCTAACACTAATGTTAACCCTAACCCTAACTCTAACAATAACTATAACCATTACCATAACCCTAAACCTAACCCTAGCTCTAAAACTAACCTTAGCTAGAACCATAAACCATACCCTTATCGTAATCCTAACCCTTAACCTGGCCCTAAACTTGAACATAACCCTAACGGTAGCCCTAATTCTAATCATAACCCTAGTCCTAACTCTAGCTCTAACTCTATAAATTACCCTTTATGATAAACTTAATGCTAATGCTAACCCTCGGCCTCACACTAAACTTAACGCAAAACGTAACCATACCCAATACCCTAATCCTAACCTAAATCCTAAACCCAAACGCTATCCATTACCTAACCCTATCTCTAACTTTAATGTTAATTTGAGCCCTAAACCTTAACTTTAACCTAACCCAAACCCCAAATCTGACCCTGACCCTAATAATACCCCTAGCTCTGATCCTGACCCTTTCTCTAAACCTAACACTAAAACTATCACTAACTGTAACCCTGAATCGGATATTAGCCCTAGCTCCAATTATTGCCCTAAACTTAACACAAAACCTAAACCTAATCCTAATCTTAAACCTAGCCTGAATCCTAACCCAAACCATAGCCCTAGCCCTAACCCTAATGCTAATTGTAAAACTAGTCCTAATCCTAACCCTAGCACTAAAACAAAGCCAATTAAGAGGCCAAAACCTAAAACTTAACTTAAACCAAATTCTAACACTACACCAACACCAAACCCTAGCCCTAATTTAAGTCATAATTCTAACCTTAAAAATAACCATGACTCTTCCTCATATCCTAACACTCACATTTATCTCTGCACAACCCTAAATTTAAACAAAAGTCTAACAGTAACCCTAGCCCTAATTCGAGTCATACCCTAAAACGAACCTTGACCATGACACATATCCTAAAACTAACCATAGGTATAAATATCACCCTAAGGCTAACACTAAAACTACCCTTATCCCTAACCATAAAACTAACTTTAACTGTAACCCTAGTTGTTACATTAGCCATTTTCCTAAACTTACCCTTAAACTTAACACAAAAACTAGCACAAATCTGATACCTAAACCTAGCTAAACCCTAACCCCAACCATAAACCTAACACTAACAATTGCTCAAAGCCTAAACCTTACCCTAAATATATAGCTAGACCTATCTCTAACTGTAACCCTAATCTTAGGCATAACCCTATACTTAAGCCTATCCCTAAACCTAACTCTAAACCTACTCATTACCCTAACCCTAACAGTAAATCTATTGATAATCCTAACCTGACCCCTAATGCTAACCCTAAACCTATCTGGCAAACTACCCCTAGACATAACCCTAAATGTAACACTTGTCATAGCCCTAACCCTAGCTCAAACCCTACCCTTACCATAAACCTAAACATAACCATAGCCCTAACCCTAAGGCTAAACCGAAATCTAACCATAACCCTAATGCTATATCTATCTGTATTCATTACACAAAATGATTAATGATTACCCTAACCCTACTATAATCTAATCTCTAGACCTAACCCTAATCCTAACCCTCATGCTAGCCCTAACCCTAGCTGAATACCTAACCCTTACACTAAACATAACCCTAAACCTAACCCTAGGTCTACCACTAAAACTAACCCTAATTCAAGACTTATTCCTACACAAAACCCTAGCTCTAAACTTAACTCTAACCCTATCTATTACTCTAAACATAATTCTTACCAAAATGCTAACCCTAGGCCTAACCCCAACCCTATTGTTAACCCAAACCGTATTAATTACCCTAAACCTAACCTAAACCTTAAACTGAACCCTATCATTCTTCTAAACCTAACCCAAATGCTAGTTTGAGCCTAAACCTAATTCTTAACCTAAACCAAACCCTAACCCTGACCCTAACCCTAAAAAAATTTCTCTAGCTCTAAAGTTGACCTTACTCCAAATCTAACACACTAGACATAAACTTAAAACTATCTCTAACCATAACCATAGACCTGATGTTAGCCCTAGCCCTCATCCTAGCACTAGCTCTAACAAAAAACAATAGCACTCATCCTAGCCCTAACACTAAAAAAAAACAGTAGCCCTTATTCTAGCCCTAAACCTAGCCATAA
This sequence comes from Ictidomys tridecemlineatus, assembly GCF_052094955.1. Classification (NCBI taxonomy): domain Eukaryota; kingdom Metazoa; phylum Chordata; class Mammalia; order Rodentia; family Sciuridae; genus Ictidomys; species Ictidomys tridecemlineatus. The sequence goes on from NC_135494.1 coordinate 31,867,776, forward strand.
TCATAACCTTAACACTAACTCTACCCCTAACCCTAACTCTTACCCCCACCATACCTCTAAACCTAGCTACAATGCCATCCCTCATCCTAAACTTAACCCTAACCCTAACCCTAACTGTAATGTTAGCCCTAAGATGAACACTAACCTTAGCCCTAATCCTAGCCCTAATTTAACTATATCCCTAACCCTAACCCTCACCCTAGCCCTCAGACTAACTAGAACTTTCACAATAACTCTATCACTAGATCTAACCCTATTCTTTACCGAACCCTAACCCTAGCCCTAACCCTATCCCTAACACTTGTCATATTCTTAGTCCTAGTCCTAACCCTATAACTGATCCTAACTCTAAATGTAACCCTAAAATTAAGCCTGAGCCTAACATTAACACTAGCCCTAACACTAATGCTAATCGTAAAAGTAGCCCAAACCCTAACCCTAGAACTAAAACAAAACTGAGCAGTAGCCCTAACCCTAAACATTAACTTAAACAAAATACTAACACTACAACTAGACCTAACCCTAGCTCTAATTAAAGTCCTAACCATAACCTTATAATTACCTTGATCATGACTAATATCCTAACACTCCCCAGGCTCTAAACACCACTCTAAACTTAAACTGAACCCTAAAAGTAACCCTAGCCCTTATTTGAGTCCTAATCCTAACTCTAAAACTAACACTGACCTCGACTCGTATCCTAATACTAATCCTAGCTCTAAATATCAGCATAACCTTAAAACTAACTCAAATTCTATAGGTCTAATCCCTAAAACTAACCCTAAATAGAACCCTAAATTTAACCCCCATTTTAAAATTAGCCATTGCTTTAACCTTAGCCCTAATCCTAACAGAAAAACTAGTCTCAACTGAGCCCTAAACATAGGTTTAACCCTACCCCAAACACTACCTCTTACATTAGCTCTAACCCTATCTCTAACTGAAAGGAAAATGCTAACCCTAATGGTGAACCTATACCAATCCCTAATCCTAAGGCTAACAAAAACCCTAACTCAATTAATAGTCCTAAACCTAGCCCACATTTTAGCTCTAAACCTTTTCCAAATCATAACCCTAAACCTAACCCTGACCCTTATTCTGACCATAAAACTAACCCTAAATCTAAACCTAATCCTAACTCTAGACAAAACCCTAAACATAACCCTACCAATATTTACACCTAAACTTAACCCTATCAATAGCCCTAGACCTTAACATAAACCTAAATCTAGCCTTAACTCTCGCCCTAGACCTAAGAAAAAAACGAGCCCTAGCCCTTAATCCTTAACTTAATGCAAAGATTAAACCTAATCGTAGACATAAATTTAATCCTTATTCTGGCTTTAACTTTAACTCTTTCTCTAATCTGAACACTGACCCTCCCTTTAACACTAAACCTATCTCTAAACCTGACTCTAAACGAAAACCTAAACATAACACTACTACTAACTATAACCTTAATGCTACAATTAGCCCTAATTATAACCCTAGCTTTTACATTACCCATAGCTCTAACCTTACGCCATAACCTAACACAAATGTAGATCGAATCCTCGGCCTAAACCTAGCCCTAAGCATAACCTTAACCCTAACTTTAGCCCTAACCTTAATCCTAACCCTAGCCTTAGTCCTAAACCTAGCTCAAAGCCTAATCCTTACCCTAAATATAAACATAGACCTATCCCTAACTCTGAAGCTAACCCAGCCCTAATTGTAACCTTAACCCTAGTCCCAAACCTAGCTCTAAGCCTACCCATTACACTAACCCTAACCCTAACCCCATTAATAGTTCTAACCACAGCCCTCACTCTAGCTCTAACTTGATTGAAAACTCTAATGCTAACCCTGACTTTTATTCTGACACTAACGCCAACCTTAGGTCTAAACCTGACCCTAAATCTAGACCAAACACTAACACTAACTCTAGACCTAAACCTAATTCTAAATCTAGCCTTAACTCTAGACCTATATCTAAACAAAATCCTAACCCTACAATAACCCTTAACCTAACCCAAACACTAAAGCTACACCTAGACCTAAATCTAGTCCTAATTCTGGCTTTAAACCTAATTTTAACTCTAACCCGAACACTGACCCTGCCTTTAACAGTAAATCTACATCTAAACATGATCCTAAAAAAACATATAAACCTAACACTAGACCCAGCAATAATCCTAACCCTATAACTAGCCCTAATCATAACCCTAGCTCTTAAATTATCCATAGCCCTATCTTTTCACCTTAACCCTACACAAAAACTAGAGCAAATCCTAGGCAAAAACCTAGCCCTGAGCCTACCCCTAACCCTAACTCTAGCCCTAACCCTAATCCTACCTCTAGCCTTAGTCCTAAACCTAGCATGAAGCATAACACTTACGCTAAATATAAACTTAGACCTATCCCTAACTCTAAAACTACCCTAGCCCTAATCCTAACATTAATCCTAGACTTAAACCTAGCTCTAAATAACCCATTACCGTAACGCTAATCCTAACCCTATTTATAACCCTAGCCGTAACTCTAACCCTAACGCTAACAAAAAAACAAATCTTGGTACTGATCCTAAACCTAATACTCGCCATAGCCCTAACACTAGCTCAAACCCTAACTCTTACCATAAACCTAAACATAATCATAGCCTTAACCCTAACCCTAAAACTAAATCTCTCCCTAACCCTACATCTAAAACTATATATAACTGTGTTCATTACCCTAACAGTAATCCTAACCCTAATGATAACCCTAGCCACAACCCTAACCCTAAACCTAAACCTACCATAATCTTTTCTCTAGACCTAAAGCTGAACCTAACCCTCAACTTAGCCCTAGCTCTAATCCTCACCTTTAACCTAAACATAGCCCTAGCCCAAACCCTAACCCCAATTCTAGCCCTAATCCTAAAATTAACAAAAGCCCATACCCTAGCTCTAACTCTATCCATTACCTTAACAATAACCCTTAACCTAATGCTAATCCTAGCCCTAACTCTTACTCTAACTCTATCCCTAGACCTCATTCTAACCCAAAACCTCAAGCTAGACCTAAAATTTACTCAATTCCTTACCCTTGCCTTTAAACTAAAAATAGGACTTATTCTAAAACTAAGCCTAACTATAACCCTATCCCTAATCCTAAATTTAACACTAGCCTTTACCCTAGCTCTAAACTTACTCATTACCCTAACCCTAACCATAAACCTCATGATGACCATAGCCCTAACCCAAAACCTATTCTAATCTTAATCATAAAACTAACCCTAGAACTAACTTTAAACATAATTCTTACCATAGTCCTAACCTTAGCTCAAACCCTAACCATAGCCTAAATCTAATCCTAACCCTAATTCTAAACCTAACCCAAACCCTAACCCGACCTCTAATCCTGTCCATTACACTAAACCTAATGATAATCCTAGAATTAATGATAATACTAACCCTAACCCTAACAATAACCTTAACCCTTGTCCTAACCCTAAACCTAACCCTAGACTTAGCACTAATCCTAGCTCAAATGCTAAAGCATACCCTAAACTTAATCCTAAACCTATCCTCAACTCTAACCCTAACCCTAACTCTAGCTGTAATCCTAACCATGACATGATTCCTATCCCTTGCTCTAACTCTATAAATTATCCTTACAATAACTATAAGCCTAATGCTAACCCTAGGCCTAGCCCTAACTCCATTTATTACCCTAAACTTAATGTGAACCCTAAACCTAACCTGAAGCATAAACCTAATGCTACCCATTAACCTAAACCTAACTCTAACCATAACAGTAATTTGAGTCCTAACCCTAAACCTTACCCTGAACCTAACTCTGACACTAGACCTAGCAATAAACCTTACCCTGAAATTATCCCTAATTGTAAAACTAGACATGATATTAGACCTAGCCATAATACTTGGCATAACCCTAACATAAACACCAGCACTCATCCTAGCCCTAAAACTAGCCTTGATCCTAACCTGTATCCTAAAGTAGCCCTATCTCTAATTTTATCCCTGGCCCTAACTTAGCTATAACCCCATCCCTTCTCCTAAACCTAACCCTAACCCTAGCCCTAGACCTAAACCTGATCCTCGCTCTAAGTTAGCCTTAACCCTAACCCTAACACTAGCAGTAAGACTAACTCCAACTCTCACCCTAGCCTTATTTCTAGTTCTAACCATATCCCTTACCATAACCCTAACACTTGTCTTAACCTTAACCCGAACCCTAGCCATACCCTTAACCTTTGATCTAACCATAACTCTAAATTTAACCCTATAAAAAACCATAAAACTCACAATAGAATAAGCCCTAACACTAATTCTGATCCTAAAACTACCCCTAACCTAGTTCTAGTCCTAAAACCAAACCAAGCCATTACCCTAAACCTAAACTTTAACCTAAATCCAAACTGAACCCAACACCTAGCCCTAAACCTAGCCATAATTCCATTTCTACCCTAACCCTAAAACTAACTTTGACCCTGACTCTGACCGTATAATTAACCCTACCTCTAACATGACCCTAAAAATAAACCAAACCCTAAAACTAGACATAGCTCTAAACCTAATTCAAAAAGTAGCCCTATTCATAACCCTAGTTTTGACATTAGCTGTAGCCCTAAACCTAATCCCTAACCTAACCCCAAATATAGCCCTAATCTGAGCCCTACACCTAATTTTAACACTAACCCTAACACTGTTTCTAGCCCTAAACATTTTCCTAAACCTAATCCTAACCCTAAAACTTGCCATAAACCTAAAGCTAACCCTAGCCTTAATTCTAAGCATAAACCTAACCTTAGCTCTAACCTTATCCATTACCCTAACCATAACCCTAACCCTAATGCTAACTCTAGAATAACCCTAAGCCTATCTCTAACCCTATATTTATCCATTAGCCTAAACCTACCCTGAACCCTAAACCTAACCATAACCATTACCTAACCTTAGCACTAACTCTAACTTTATTTAGAGCCCTAACCCTTAAACTTAACATAACCCAAATCATATCTGTTTCCATGAACCTAATAATAACCCGATCTCTAAATCTGACCCTAACCCTCTACCTAACACTTACACTAGAACTAGCCATAAACCTCACCCTAAAACTAACCCTAACCATAAACCTACACCTGACATTAGCCTTAGCCCTAATCCTAGCTGTAACCCTAACATAAAACCTAGCCCTAATCCTAGTACTTAACCTAGCCTAATCCTGACCCTAACACTAACCCTAGCCCTAAACCTAGGCCTAGCCCTAACACTAATCTTAGCGCTAATCTTAGTATTAATTTTGACCTAACACTAATCCTAGGCTTAAGACTAACTCTAACTCTCACTGTAGTCCTATCCATAGTTTTAAACCTATCCATTAAAAAATCCTAATTCTAGCCCTAATCCTAGCCCGAACCATAGCCCTAACTTTTGCACTCGCCCTAAACCTAGATTTAATCTTAACTCTAAATCTAACATAACACTAACTCTAAGCCTAAACCTAACACTAACACTAGCCCTATGCCTAATGCTAATTGAAAAACTAGTGCTAAACCTAGCCCTAGCAATCAAATAAAATTGAGTAATAGGCTTATTCCTAAACCTTACCCTAAATCAAATCCTAACCCTATACCTAGCCCTAACCCTAGTACTTAATCAAGTCATAATCCTAACTCTAAAACTTACGCTGACCCTGACTCAAACCTTAACACTAACCCTAGCTCTAACAATCACCCAAGCCCTAAACATCACCCTAACCCTAAACCTAACCCTAAAAATAACCTAATTGGAACTCTAGTTCTTAAATTAGCCTAAACCCTTACCCTACATATAAATTTATACATATCTATATGGAAAGCACTAAGTTTATATTTAAGCTTAGACCTATCCCTAAGGCTAGGGTTAGGGGTTTTCCTGCCCTAACAGAAAACCTAGCCCTAATCTGAGAACTAAACCTAGCTTTAAACCTAAACCTAACCTTAATACTATTCCTATCCCTAACCCTAATAATATCCCCAAACCTACCTCTAACTCTGTCCCTTACCCTAAGCCAATCACTCACCATAATGCTATGCTACTCCTAACCCTAATCCTTAGCCTACCCCAAACCATAAATCGAATACTTATCCTAACCCTAGCCCTCATTCTAACTCTAACTCTAATCCAAATTCTAACCCTAACTCTGACCCTTATTCCTACCATAACTCTAACCCTAGGTTTAAACCTGACCCTAACCATAAACCAAACCCTAACATTAGCCCTATGGGTAACCCTATACCTAAACCTAACCCTAAGAGCAGAACTAAAAAAAGCCTAATCCTAAATCCAGCCATAACTCTAGCACTAGCCCTAAACAAAAACCTAGCCCTAGGCCTAACAATAACCCTCAATCTAACTCACACAAAAACCCAACCTCTAGACCTAAACCTAGTCCTAATTCTCGCCCTATCCTTAAACCTAACCCTAACCCGAACAATGACTTTTACCCTAATACAAACCTAGCTCTAAAGTTTATCCTAAACAAAAATCTAGCCATAAACCAAACACTAGACCTAGCCATAACCCTAACCCTAGCTTTTTCACTACGCATAGCCCTAATACTGGCCCTAAACCTCACACAAAACCTAGCTCTAATCGTAGCCCTAACCCTAGCCCTAAGCCTAACCTTAAAGCCTAAACCTAGACATATCCCTAACCCTAATTCTCACAGTAGCCCTAATTCTAGGTCAAAGACTAACCCTTAACGTAAACATAACCCTAGCCTTAACCCTAACCCTAATGCTAATCCTAGTGCTAATCTTACCCATAACAAAGATCAAACCCTAGCTCTAAATCCATTCATTACCATAAACATAAACCTAATTCTAATGCTAATTCTAAAGCTAAACTTAACCCTAATCTAAACCTAGACCTGATACGAAACCTAACTCTCACCCTGGCAATAACCATAGGTCAAACCCTAACACTTACCCTAAACCTAAGTCTAATAATAACTCTAGGGCTAACTCTAACCCTAAACTTAAACCTACACCTAATCCTAACCATAACCCTAGCCCTAAACCTATCCATTAACCTATACATAAGTCTAACCCAAATACTAACCCCAATTCTAAGTCTAACCCTGACCCTGATGCTGAACCTAACACTAATTCTAGCTCAAAACATCACCCTGAATTTAAACCTAACCATAAAACTAGACTTAGACCTAAACATAACCCCAAAAATAGCCCTAATAATAACCCTAGTTCTTACATTAGCTGTATCCCTAACATTAGCCCTAATGTAACCCAAACCCTACCCCTAATGTGAGCCCCAATCCAAGCTTTAACCCTAACTTTAAACCTAAAACAAGTCCTAACCCTTACCTAAAGCTAACCATAATTTTAATCCTTGCACTAACCCTAAATGTGACACTAACCCTAACACTAACTCTAACCATAACCCTACCCCTAACCCTAGCTCTATTCCTATCCATTACCCTAACCGAACCCTAATCCTAATCCTAATGCTTACCCTCGGCCTAACCCTAATACATTCGCCAACCCAAATCTATCCATTACCCTAAACATAACCGTAACCCTAAACCTAACCACATAATAAACCTAGACATAACACTTACCCTAAAACTAGCCCTAATTGTAACCCTAGTTCTTACATTAGCCGTAGCCCTAAATCTAACACAAAACCTAGCATAGCCCTAATCCAATCTCTAACCCTAGCTTTAACCCTAAACTTAAACCTAACCCTAGCCCCAAACCTAACCCTAACCCTAGCCCTAACACTAGTGCTAAACCTATCCCTTACCCTAAGCCAAACTCTAACCCTAAATCTACCCTAGTCTTAAACCTAGTTTTTAGCTAAACCCAAAACCTAACTCTTTTATTATTTCTAACCCGAATCCTCAATCCAGCTCTATCACTATCCCAAATCCTAACACTAACCCTGACTCTTATTCAGACCCTAATACAAACCATAGGTCTAAACCGGACCCTAACCCTAAACAGACCCCTAACATTGGCACTACCTGTAACCATATGACTAAACCTTACACAAACACTAGACCTAAACCTACACTTAATCCTTTATCTAGTGATAACTCTAGTCCTAGCCCTAAAAAAAATATTAGTCCTAGCCCTAATAATAACCCTTAACCTAACCCAAATATTAACTGTACCCCTAGACCAAACCCTAGTACTAATGCTGGCCCTAACTATTAACCTAACCCTAACTCGAACACTGACACTTACCCTTACACAAACCCTAGCTCTAAAACGTATCCTAACAAAAAACATAACCCTAACCCTAGATCTAGCCATATCACCAACTGTGAAACAAGCCATCACCATAGGCCAAAACCTACCTCTAACTCTATTCCTTACCCTAACCCTAACACTAATCCTAAAAGCTAACATTAGCCCTAACCCTCACACTGACTCTAACCCTAATCCTCATCCTAGTCCACAAACTAGATCAATCCCTATCCCTTAAACTTAACCTAACCCTAACACTAACCAATGGTCTTGATTTAAACTTAACCTTAACCCTAGCCCTAATCCTAAACTTAAACCTATCCCTAAGCCTAGCTCTAAACCTACATATTACCCTAACTCTTACCATAATCTTAATGATAACCATAGTCCTATCCCTAGCTCTAACCCTACCCATTACCTTACTCGACCCTAACCAAAATGATAACCCTAGCCCTTACACTAAATCTACCCTATCTCTAATCCTAGACATAACCATAAAACCTAATCCTTTCCATTGAGCTAACACTTGCTGAAACCCTAAACATTAACCTAAACCTAACCCTAAGCCTATCACTAATCTTAACCTTAAGCCCAAACCTAACCCTAATTCTAACATGAAATCAAAGCCTACCCAATACTCTAAATCTAATGATAACCCCAGCCCTAAACTTAACACTAATTTTGACCCTAACCATAAGCTACACCTAACCCTAATCCTAACCCTTGCCCTACTGCTAACCCTAGCTCAAACTCTAAACCATACTTTAAACCTGAACCTAACCCTAACCGTTAGCCTAAAACTAACTCTAGCCTCCCAAAAAACATAACCCTAGCCCTAACCCTATCCATTATCCTAAACACAACCATAAACCTAAGACTAACCCAAAGCCTAACCCTAACCCTTTTGCTAACTCTAACCCTATCAATTACACCTAATATGAACCCTAAACCTAAACCTATCATTACCCTAAACAATTTCTAATGCTAATTCAAGCTCTAAACCTAAACCCTAAACTAAATCAAACCCAAACCCTAATTCTAGCCCTAAGAATACCCCTAGCTGTAAACCTGACGCTTACCCTAAACTGAACTCTTACACTAGATCTAGCCATAAATGTAACCCTCAATCTATCACCTAAGGTAAGTCTAGACCTGACACTAGCCCTAGCCCTAATTCTTGCCATTACCTTAAAACAAACCCTAGGAATCATCCTAACTTAAACATAGCCTTATTACTAAACCTAAGCATAATCCTAAACCTAACCAAAATTCTAAACTTCAACCTAGCCTCAAAACTACCTCTAACCCCATCCCTTCCCCTAAACCTAACCCTATCCCTAAACGTAATCCTAAGCATAAAACTAGGCCTAACCTTTATAGAAACGCTAGACCTAACTAATCCTAGCCTTAAATTAGCCCTAAACCTAACCTAACCCTAGCCCTAAGACTAACTCTAACTCTCGCCTTAGTTCTATTTCTAATTCTAACCCTGTCTCTTACCATAATTCTATCATTTGATTTTATATTATCCCTAACCCTATCTCTCGCCCTAATCTTATATTTAACCCTAACTCTCCATCTAACCCTAACCCTAAGCTAAACCTCTCACTAACAGAAGATGTAATACTAATGCTAATCATAAAACTAGCCCTAGCCCTATAAAACAAACGAGCCATAGCCCTAACCCTAAACTTTAACATAAAACCAAACCCTGAGCCTACACCTAGCCCTAATCCTAGCTCTAATTCGAGTCCTATCCCTAGCCCTAAAAAATACCCTTACCCTGAGTCTGAGCATAACTCCAACCTTAGCTCTAAAACATCACTCAAAACCTAAACCTAAACCTAACTTTAGACCTAGCTCTAACCCTAACCATAAAACTAGTTCTAATTGTAACCCTAGTTTTTTTCATTGGCTGTAGCCCAAAACCTTGCCCTAACCTGACCCCAAATTTATCCTTAATAGGAGAAGTAACACTACCTTTAATCCTAATCATAACCCTAATTCTAGCCCTAACACTTAACCTAAACCTAACCCTAATGCTAACTCTTGACATAACCCAAAACCTAACCCTTAAAATAGCCTTAACCCTCACCATAAACCTAGCCCTAACCCTATCCATTACCCTAATTCCAATCCTACACCTAATACTAACCCTAGGATAACCCTAACCCTATTGCTAACCCTAAACTTATACATTACCCTAAAACTAACCTGAAACCCCAAACCTAAGCACATCCATAAACATAATCCTAACTCTAATAATCTTAACCCCAAAACTATCTCCAACCATAACACTAGACCTGACATTAGCCCTAGCCCTAAGGAAGTCTTAACCCTAAAACAAACTCTAGCCCTAATCCTATCACTAATCTTAGCCTTAATCCTATACCTAACCCTAACCATAGACCTAACCCTAATTTTAACTCTCACCCTAGTTCTAAAGCTAGATATAACATCATGCATAACCATAACCATAACCATAAACCTAGCCATAAACCTAGGCTCAGCCTTAATACTAACCATAGCTCTAATCCTAGCCCTAATTAAGCCCTAATTCTAACCCTAAAGCTAACCTTAACACTAAGTCTAACACTAAGTCTAACTCTAACTCTCGCCCTAGCCCTATCCCTTGTTTTAAAAAAAAATCCTTATGATAACTAAAACCCTAGACCTATCCCTAGCCCTAAACTTCGCTGTAGCCCTAAACCTAGATCTAACCCTAACTCTAAATCTAACCCTATGCCTAAACTACATCCTAGCACTATCTCTAAACCTAACACAAATTTTAAAACTAGCCCTAACCCTAGTTCTAGCCCTCAGGCAAAACCAAGCAATAGCACTGATCCTAACCCTTAACCTAAACGAAACCCTAACCATACACCTAGCCGTAACCCTAGCCCTAATTCGAGTCCTAACTCCAACCCTAGAACTAATACTAACCCTGACACTGTTTTTAACACTAACCCTAGCTCTACACATCACCTATCCCAAAACCTAATTCTAACACTAGACTTCAACCTAAACCTAACCCTAAAACTAGCCCTAATTGTAAGGCCAGTTCATAAATTAGCCATACCCCTAAACCTAACACAAAACCTAGCCTTAATCCAATGTCTAACCCTCCTTTAGACCTAATCCTAACCCTAGACCTAACCTTAATCCTATCTGTTGTCCTATTCCTAGCTCTAACCCTATTTCTTACACTTAGTCAAACCCTTACCCTATTGCTACCCTAGTCCTAACCATACTTCTATGCCTACCCCAAACCCTAACTCTATTACTAGTCCTAAACCTAGACCTCATTCTATCTCTAAACTTAACCCAAACCATAAACATATTGCTGACCCGTATTCTGACCCTACAACTAAACCTAGGTTTAAATCTGAACCTAACACTTATCTGAAACCTAACACTAGCCCTACCAGTAACCCTAAATCTAAAGCTAACATTAACACTAGCCCTAGTCCTAAACCTAATCTTAAATATAGCCATAAACCTTGCCTTAGCCATAACAATAACCCTCAACCTAAACCAAATAATAACTCTTCCCCTAGACCTACCCTAGTTCTAATTCTGGACCTAACACTAAACCTAATCCTAACCTTAACCCTGAAACTTACCTTAACAAAAACCCTAACTCTAAACTTTATCCTAACCAAAAACTAACCCTAACACTAGACAAACTCTAAATCTAGCCATAACCATTAGTCTAGCTCTTACATTACCCATATACCTTACACTAGCCCTAAACCTCACACAAAACCTAGCCTATTTAAGCCCTAAACCTAACCCTAAGATAACCGTAAATCTAAACCTAGCCCTACCCTAACTGTAACCCACATTCTAGCCCTAAACCTAGCTCAAACCCTAAACCTTACCCTAAACCTAACCCTAACTAAAACCCTAAACCTCACCCTAACTCCAGCCCTAATCCTATCTGTAACTATAGCCCAAACCGAACTCTAACTCTATACGTTACACTAACCATAACCCTAAAACTAATGCTAACCCTAGTCTTAAACCTTACCCTAACTCTAACCTAGCCCAGACTATAACCCTAACCCTGGCCCTAGCCCTAAACCTCAATTCCTAATCCTTACATTTAACCTAACCCTAACTCTAATCCAAAGCCTAACCCAAACTAGTCTTAATCTGAGCCCTAAACCTAGCTTTAATCCTAACAAAAAACCTCACCCTATCCTTAACCCTATGCCTTACCCTGAGGAAAACCTTAACCCTAATGGTAACTCTAGACCTATCCCTAATCTTTAGGCTAACCGTATCTTAACCCTATAAATGGTCCTAACACTAGATCTCATTCTATCTCTAATGCTATCCCAAAGCCTAACTTTAACCCTGACCTTTATTCTGACCATAACATAAAACCTAGGTATAAACCTGACCCTAACCCTACAACAAACCCTAACACTAGCCATACGTGTAACCTTATACGTAAACTTAACCCAACAGTAGCTCTAGACCTAAACCTAATCCTAAATCTAGCAAGAACTCTAGCACTAGATCTAAACAAAATCATAGCCTTCGACCTAAAAAAAAAAAAAAAAAAAACTTTAACTAACCCCCAAACTAACTCTACCCCTAGACCTAAACCTAGTCCTAATTCTGGCTTTAACCCTAACCTTAACTCTAACTGAAACACTGACCCAGGCTTCAACAATAAACCTACCTCTAATCCTGAAACTAACAAAAACCTAAACTTAATTCTAGACCCAGCCATAACCCTAACCCTAAAACTAGCTAATAATTACACTAGAACTTATATTACCCATAGCACTAAATCTAGCCTAAACCTAACTCTAAACATAGAGTTATTTTAGGCCTAAACTTAGAACTAAGCATAACCCTAATCGAAACCCTAGACTATACCTAAATCTATCTCTAAAACTACCCATTATTCAAACCCTATACCTACACTTATTGATTATCCTACCAGAAATTCTCCTGGGCATTTTGCCAACAGTATTGATTGACAGGCGAGGCATTAATATCCGCTTCTGCAGCTAGTTTTGTGTTCTTGCGCTATTTTGGACTTCTTGCGCTATTTTGAGTTCTCATGGGGATTTCCGGGGATTCCCTGGAGTTCCCATTTGTTGGCGAAGTGCAGGAGGAGGGATTTCCTGGGGAGCTATTTCCGGCTGGGTGTTTCTGCAGAAGCCACTTGGCTTTTCAGGAGGATTCCCCAGGAGCTTGTGTGAGGTTTTTCCTGCAGTTAAAAAATACAGTTTGTTCCTGCTTCAGTGGCTCGTGATTTGTGCCCAGCAAGACTGCGGCATTTGGCGGCCCGCACGGGGAATGTCTGAGGCTTCGGGGTAAGTGAAATTGCTTGCCCCTAAGGGAAGGCAAAAGAATGGGTGACCATTTAAAAAAAAATATGTTCTTGCTTTGATTTGTTTTGTTTTTGTTTCAAGCTGCCTATCCCTAGAATTTTCTCAGGCAGACTGGGAAAAATGGTTGGCTAAAGGTTTGAAGTTGTTTGCCCCTGAGGAAGAGATAGAAATAGACCACAAATGTACATGTCAAGAAAATAGGAAAATTGATACAACGGTTTTTTGTTCCATTTTTGTTTCATTCTGTTTCAGTTTTGTTTTGTGTTATCTTTGTAACAGATTAGAAATTAGTAAAAAACAAACTGAAAGAGTGTTAAATAAATTGTTAGAGGTTCAAACCATGGAGAAAGACAATTTAGATCAAGCAAAAGAGAAGGTCTCTCAAGCTAGTCAGACCGAGGAAGAAAATTTAAAGGAAGAAAGCTTAGAGGAGAAACAGCTATTAGGGAAAAAGCTACAACAGGAGGCTGCTACTAACGCCGTTCTCTCACCAGAGGGTGTAATTCAACCAACAGCTCCACCTATGGAGATAGCTGAGTGGCCCTCAACCCCTTCAACCCCTGTAGTTGATAGATGGGATCCTGAGACAAAACCTCAAAGATTTGCATGCCCTGTACTTGAGCAAGTAGGAGGGCAGCAAATTCACCATGCATTAGATTTTAAAACAGTGAAGCAGTGAAAGGAGGCTGTAACAACCTATGGTCCTCAAGCACCCTTCACTGTAAGCACGGTCGAATCCATTACCAACTTGAACATGACTCAAGCAGATTGGGCTAGCATGTGTAAATCTGTGCTAAATGGAGGACAATATTTGTTATGGAAGGTTGCCAATGAGGAATTTCGCAGGGAGACAGCTAGGCAAAATGCAGCAGCCGGTTACCCTCAAAGAAATCTAGATTTATTGTTAGGAAAAGGACCTTATGAGGGTCAATGGCAACAAATTGAATATGATCCTGGCGTATACACACAAATTCCTGTAGATGCGGTTAGGGCATGGAAAACTTTACATGGGCATGGAGATTTACAAGGTCAATTATCTAAGGTAATACAAGGAACTAATGAACCTTACGCTGAATTTGTAGATAGGCTTATTCAAGCAGGTTCCAGAATTTTTGGGAATACAGAACAAGCAATGCCATTAATAAAACAACTTGCTTATGAGTAAGCAAATCGTTGCTGCAGAGAGGTCCTTAGACCATGGAGACATGAAGATTTAAACACATATATTAAATTATGTAGAGACATTAATGAACAAGGACAAGTCTTGGCAGCAGTACAACAGGCTTTCGATGCCAGGCCAAAAACATGCTACAATTGTGAACAAACAGGACATTTTAATAGGAGTTGCCCCATAGGAGGAAGGTTTAACAAAGTTAGGTATCAAAGGAATAGAACACCGGATATTTGCCCACGATGCCATAGAGGGAGACATTGGGCTAATGAATGCCATTCTCAAACCACCATAGAGGGTACTCATTTATCAAAAAACAGAAAAGGACCAGGTGGTTACCCACGATATTTTGGAGAAAGGCATCAGGCTCCATTGCCAAAAAACGGACAGGGGGGCCCAATGCTCCGGGGCCCACGACCACAAATGTACGGGGAACTGGAGGAACCCAGAAAAACCATGGAGGAACCCAGCAACACCATCAGGGTAGTGCCCAGGACACACTATCCATCAGATCTCTCATCAGACGAACCAGAGGGAGCGCAGGGTTGAACATCTGCGCCTCTGCCTGAGCAGTACTAACTCCAGAGATGGGAGTTCAAATCATTCCCACAGGAGTAAAAGGACCTCTTCCCCCAAAGAACAGTAGGCTTATTGTTAGGACACGGTTCTTCTACGCTAAAAGGACTTATGATAAGTCCTGGGGTAATTAATCTCAAGTATGTAGGTGAAATAAAAATTATAGCTAGTTCTCCAAAGGGTATATCAGTAAT
This sequence comes from Ictidomys tridecemlineatus, assembly GCF_052094955.1. Taxonomy (NCBI): domain Eukaryota; kingdom Metazoa; phylum Chordata; class Mammalia; order Rodentia; family Sciuridae; genus Ictidomys; species Ictidomys tridecemlineatus. Next base: position 31,883,304 of record NC_135494.1, read on the forward strand.
TTCACCAGGAGATAGAATAGCACAGTTATTTATAATATCCAGCCTACATGATAAATTTTCCAGTAGTACTATGGAAGGAGGTTCCAGGGGTTTAGGCTCCACAGGTGTAGATTGGGCTATGCTGTCTTTGAATTTAGATTCTCGCCCAATGCTAAAACTAAATATTCAAGGACATGAATTTAATGGGCTACTGGATACAGGTGCAGACCTTAGCATCATATCTCGTCAAGAATGGCCAAAACATTGGCCATTACAACAAGCCCCTCAAATGCTTCAAGGCCTAGAAATGGCAACTAATCCCCATAGAAGTGCAATGGTCTTAGATTGGAAGGATCCTGAAGGATGTGAAGGAACTATACAGCCATATGTATTGGATCATCTTCCTATAAATTTATGGGGACGAGATGTCCTAGATCAATTAGATTTTACATTAACAAATAACATCAATCCAAATATGCCCACTATTAGGGCTAGACAAGGTTTCAGGGAATAAAAAAGATTAGGAGAACAAGATATAGCAGCACCGATTCAAATAGATCAAGGAATAAATAGACATGGACTGGGTTTTCAGAAGGGGTCACTGAGGCAATAAAAATTACTTGAAAATCAGATAGACCGGTATGGGTTCCTCAGTGGCCCCTGACTAAAGAAAAGATACAAGTAGCCCATGACCTGGTCAAACAACAATTAGCCGAGGGACATATACAACCTTCTGTATCTCCCTATAATACTCCCATTTTTGTCATTAAAAAGAAATCTGGTAAATGGAGATTATTACAAGATTTAAGAGCCACTAATAATGAGATGGTTATTATGGGACCTGCTCAATCAGGAATTCCCCAATTGTCTGCTTTACCAAAAACCTGGTATGTTTTAGCTATAGATATTAAAGATTGTTTCTTTTCAATTCCAATTCATCCTGAAGATAGTCCACATTTTGCATTTACTATCCCTGCACTGAATCATGAAGGTCCTGACCAGAGATATGAATGGAAAGTGTTCTCTCAAGGGATGGCTAACAGCCCAATGATGTGTCAAATTTATTTTAATAAAGCAATCCAGCCACTTAGAAATCAAAATCCTGAACTACAAATAGTTCACTATATGGATGATGTATTGTTAGCACACAAAGATAAAAACACATTGCTGGACCGTTATGCCACACTTATAAATTTATTAAAAATTATAATCTAGAGATAGCAATAGAAAAAGTACAATTAAATTTTCCAATTAATTATTTAGGAGTTCTATTATCCTCAACCATGGTCCATCCACCTAAAATTCAAATACAAGTAGATCAACTCAGATCACTTAACGATTTTCAAAAGTTATTAGGAGATATAAATTGGATAAGGCCTCATATAGGCATACCAACAGGAGACTTGGGACCTTTATTTGATATCCTCAAAGATCCATCAGATCCAAATTCACCCTGCATATTTATTCCTGAAGCAAGAAAGGCATTAAAAATTATTGAAACATATACGGAAAATATGCATTTGGATAGAATTGATATAAGTTTGCCTTTATTATTTATTGTAATACAAACAAAAAATATTCCTACAGGTGTATTTTGGCAAGAAGGTCCATTATTGTGGGTACATTTGTCTTATTCTCCTAACACTATTCTTACTAGGTATCCTGAGGCTGTAGGACAATTAATACTCAAAGAAATAAAAGCAGAAAAGGGAGTGTTTGGAATTTCTCCCAATAAAATTATTACTCCATATACTATGGATCAAATTGGTGAGTTAGCTAATGAGTTAAATACTTGGGCAATAATCATGTGTAAATCTAATGTTTCATTTGATAATCACTTACCATCTAATCCTTTGTTGTCTTTTTGGTCTAAGCATCCTGTAGTTTTTCCAAAAATGACAAGAAAAACCCCTATCATGAATGCTCCAAATATATTCACTGATGGGTCAAATAATAGTACAGCAACAGTAGTTACCCCTGATCAAACTTTTACATTTTTAATACCCAAGCAATCAGCTCAAAAGGTAGAGCTTAATGCAGTATTACAAGCTTTTGTGATGTTTAAAGATTCTGTATTTAATTTATTTTCTGATAGTCAGTATATAGTTAATGCTATAGTATCCCTTGAAGATGCTGGTAGGATTTCCTCTTCCTCTACTGTTTTCTCTTTGTTTTCTGCTATACAAAGTCTAATCTCGGACAGAAAGCATTCATTCTTTATAGGACATATCAGAGAACATACAGGATTTCCTGGAGCCCTTAGTTTGGGCAATGATTTAGCAGATAAAACTACACATGACATACATATTTTTCTACACTAGAAGAAGCTACACATTTTCATAAAAGGTTCCATGTCAATGCTAATACTTTACAAAAGTGTTTTAAAATTACTAAAGAACAAGCTAGACAAATAGTAAAACAATGTCAAAATTGTGTGATCTTTTTACCACAAGTTAATCTTGGAGTCAATCCTAGAGGACTGATACCTAACCATATTTGGCAGATGGACGTCATACACTTTCCAGAATTTGGAAAATTAAAATATTTGCATGTTACAGTTGATACTTCTTCCAGATTTTTGATGGGCTCCCTTCATGCTGGAAAAAAAACTAAAGATGTTATAGCTCATTGCTTACAAAATTTTGCCACTGTGGGCGTTCCAAAACAGTTAAAAACAGATAATGGTCCTGGTCATACTTCTACCTCTTTTAAACAATTTTGCTCATCATTTGGCATTACTCATATAACAGGAATCCTATACAATCCTCAGGGACAAGGCATAGTTGAAAGAGCCCATCAAACTATTAAAATGTACAGAAAGAGGGAATTGGGAAGGGGTATATATTCCCCAAAGATAAACTTAAAATAATCCTTTTTACTCTAAACTTTTAAAATTTGGGTTCATCAGAGCTTAGTGCTGCAGAAAGGCATATGTGTCCAAAAAATGTACATAAGCCTAAGGTACTTTGGAAGGATATTCTAACAGCACAATGGAAAGGTCCTGACCCAGTGATTGTCTAGAATTGGGGGTCTGTTTGTGTATTTCCACAGGGAGAACAGCAGCCGATTTGGATTCCAGAGAGATTAACTAAGGTCCTGACCCAGTGATTGTCTGGAGTTGGGTTTCTGTTTGTGTGGTCCTACAGGGAGAACAACAGCCGATTTGGATTCCAGAGAAACTAACCAAAGTGAATTCTAAGGACCAAAACAAAAATGAAAACAAAAAAAAAGGTGATTTGACTCAAATCCATAACAGCTGATATCCAGAGCTCCAGTTTGGCTATTCTTACATCTGCAACAGTGATTAACCAGGATGCTTTTTTCAATATTTATTTTATTATTGCCTTTTCCCACATCATAAAGTTCTATTTTATTTTTGAGCTCATACAGACCTAGGTTAATGTTTTTCTGATCAGTTTTATTTTTTGACTGTGGATTTTTTTAAACATTACAATGGAGATTTCACCTAGGTAAAGCTACAAGGCCTTTACTATTGTCTTATGTGTTGTATGTTATGTGTACACACTTCTGTTTTTTGTTGTATGTCTGTATGTGTGTATGTCCATATATATTATATGAGGAGCGCTCATGAATAAATGGATCCGAATTTTTTTTATTCACGTGATTTTAATGGTTTAAATTAGATTGGGTAAACAGCAGTTGAAAATTGTTTTAATATGTGAACAAATAAGAAGGTTAACAGATCTGTTTGGTTGCTTTCACCTTTCCTTCTCATTATATTTAATAATTCTGTTCAGGATAATGTAAATTGTTTAAAAAATTGTTTTCTTAGTGCCTGTCGGAATGTTACATAATTTTTTTTCTAGCATAATTGCCAGAATTCTTATCTTCATCCCAGTGCCAGTGAAGACAAAGATAAAACCAAACTACAGCTTCTTCTGTAGTTATCACAACAAACTGTATAAACTGATGCATCAATGAATAATAACTCAACAAGTAATGCTCAATCAAGGAGTCGATTTACTTTGGGAGGAAATGGACATATTGACAGATTACTCTACTTTGAACTGCTTGCAGAATTTGCCTGGACTATGTATCACTTGTATGCATTGTGAACTATCTGTTGGTGCAGCGAATTGTGGTAGTGCTGGAGTATTTTTGCTGATGGTGTCACCGGTGGTACAATTTTTCAAAGGAGCCCTCAATTAGGTTGGTGTCATGGCATTTTTCATCCTCCTCCCTTCTACTAGTTATGGTCTAAAATTTGGCTGCCAACAGAGGTGAGGCAAAGAACCTCACCCCCCCACTGGCACCAAGGCCAAATTTGGGGGCCAACAGAGGTGAGGCAAAGAACCTCACCCCCCCACCGGTGCAATGGCCTATCCACAAGTATGGCTGAATGCTGGACCGGTAGTCAGTGACGGGTATGATCTGATTGCAGTGGTACCAACCTAAGTCAGGAGGCTGACACCTAGAGGTTAGTTTACTCATTAATGGGTAAGGACCATATGTTGAATTGGACTACCTAACAGGCACGGTCCCTAAGCCACATTACTTATTGTTTATTAAACAGAAGAGGGGAGATGCTGAGAGCCACAGCCGAGTCTGTATGGCTCCTGGGCATTTTGCCAACAGTATTGATTGACAGGCGAGGCATTAATATCCGCCTCTGCCGCTAGTTTTGCGTTCTCACGCTATTTTGGACTTCTTACACTATTTTGAGTTCTCATGGAAATTTCCGGGGATTCCCTGAGAGTTCCCATTGGCTGGCGAAGTGCAGGAGGAGAGATTTCCTGGGGAGCTATTTCTGGCTGGGGGTTCCTGCAGGAGTGGCGTGGCTTTTCAAGAGGATTCCCCAGGAGCGTGTGTGAGGTTTTTTCCTGCAGTTAAAATATAAAGTTTGTTCCTGCTTCAGTGGTTCGTGATTTGTGCCCAGCCAGACTGCGGCAGATTATCCTACCAGAAACCTAAGGTTAAACCTAATCCTAACCAGGAAACTAACCATAGTCATAACCCTAAAATTAAACTCATGATAGGCCTAACTCTAGATCAAACAATAAAAATAACCATAAACCTAAACATTACCATAGCTCTAATCATAAACCTATCACTAATTCTAACTCTAAACCAAATCTAAACCTAACCTAACCCTATCCGTTCCTTTAACCATAACCCTAAGGTTAATGCTAACCCTAGCACTAACTCTAACCCTAAACCTAAACCTACTGTAATTCTAAAATAGACCTAACAATAAACCTAGCCTAACCCTATCTCATAACCTAACCATTATGCTAAACATAACCCTAAACATAAACTTAACCCTAGTTGTAACACTAACTCTAATTCTAACTCAAGGCATATTCCTAACCATAACTCTAGTTTTAACCTAAGCTTTTACCCTATTAGTTACCCTAACCCTAACCCTTACCCTAATGCAAACCCTAAGCCTAACCCTAGCCTGATCACTAACGCTAACTGTATCAATTGCCCTAAACCAAACTTGAAACTTAAAACAAACCCTAACTATACCCCTAGACCTAAACCTGATGCTAATTTGAGTTGTAAACCTGAATTCTTACCTAACCCAAATCCTAATCCTAATAATTTCCTGAGCTCTAAACCTGACCCTAACTCTAAACCTAACACTTTCACTAGACTTAGCCATAAGCCTAACACTAAAACTATCTTTAACCATAACCATAGACCTGATATTAGCCCTAGCACTAATCCTAGCACTGAAACTAAAACAAACACTAGACCTCATTTTAGCCCTAAACCTAGACTTAATCATAACCCTAACCCTTACCCTAGCACTAACCATAACTCTAACCCTCACCCTATGTCTAAACCTAGCTATAACGCCATTCTTTATCCTAAACTTAAACCTAACCCTATCCCTATCGCTAGGCCTAAGCTGAACACTAACCCTAGCCATAATCCTAGCCCTAATTTAACCCTATCCCAAACCCTAACCCTAATACTAATTGTAAAACTAGCCCTAACTCTAACCCTAGGAAAAAAAAAAAACGAGCAATAGACATAACACTAAATCTTAACTTAAACCAAACCCTAAACTTCTACAAAAACTAATCCTAGCCTTAATATAATCCTAACTCTGACCTTAAAACTAAGCCTGATTCTGACTCATATCCTAATGCTCATACTAGCTCTAAACATGATGCTAACCTTAAACCAAACCCTAACAGTAAACCTACCCCAAATTTGAGTTTTAAATCAAACACTAAAACTAAATCTGACAGTCACTCATATCCTAAAAATAACTCTAGCTCTAAATATCACCCTAAACTTAAATCTAACACTAACACTAGAACTACCCCTAATCCTAACCTTAAAGCTAACCCTAATTGTAACCTTCATTCTTACATTACCTGTTGCCCTAACCCTACCCCTAACACTAACACAAAAACTAGCTGTAATCCAAGCCCTACACCTATCTTGAACCATAAACCTAACCCTAACCTTAACCCTACCCCTAACACTAGCTCTAATGCTATCTCTAACCATAAGAAAAACCCTACACCTAATCATAACCCTAGACCTATCCCTAATCCTCAGCCTTATCAAAATTATCACCATATTAATTGTCCTAACCCTAACACTCATTCTAGCTCTAACCCTATCCCAAACCTTAACCATAAACATGACCCGTATTCTGAATATAACACTAACCTAGGTCTATACCTGACCCTAACAGCAGACAAAACTGTAATATTAGCTCTACCAGTAACCTTACACTTAAACTAGACCCTAAAACAAGCCCTAGACCTAAACCTAGTCCTAAATTTAGACTTAACTCTAGCTCTATACCTAAACAAAAACCTAGACAAAAACCTAGCCTTAGCCCGAACAATAACCCTTAAATTAATGCAAAGACTCACCCTACCCTTAGACATAAACCTAATCTCAATTCTGGCTTTAACCTTAACTCTAACTCTAACCTGAACACTGACCCTGCTTTAACACTAAACCTATCTCTAAATCTGATCCTAATTAAAAACCTAAACCTAACACTAGACATAGCCATAACCCTAACCCTACAACTAGCCCTTACTGTAAACCTAACCATTGTAAACCTAACCCTAGACCTAAACATAAACCTAACCCTTTCCATAGTCCTAACCCTAGCTAAAATTCTAACAATTATTTTAAACTTAACACTAACCCTAGTCCTCAACCTAATCCTAACCCTAACCAGACATCTAAACCTGTCCATTACCTTAACCATAATTGTAACCCTAATCTTAACCCTAGATCTAATTTTAACTTAACTCTATCCTTAGCACAAACACTAGCTCAAACCCTAACATTCTCTAAACCTAACCCTAGGCTTAACCCTAACTCTAACTATAACTCTAGCCCTAAGCCTAAACATAACCCTGGCTCTAACCTTAGCTATAACCCTATTCATTACTCTAATGATAAACATAAACATAATGCTAACACTAGGCCTAACCCTAATCCTATCCATTACCCTAAATATAACCTGAGCCCTAAACCTAATCTGAAGCCTAAATATAATATTATCTGTTACTCTAACCCTAACTCAAACCTAATGCTAATTTGAGCCATCACCCTAAATCTCAACCTAACCCAAAACCAACACCTGACTCTGACTATTATAATACCCCTAGCTCTCAATTTGAACCTCACCTTAAACCCAACACTGACACTAGCCCTAGCCATAAATCTTACTGGAAAACTATCCCTAAACAAAACCATAGACCTTATATTAGCACTAGCCCTAATTTTTGCCATTATCCTAACACAAACATTAGCCTTCATCCTAGCCCTAAACCTAGCCTTGATCCTAACCCAAACCCTAACTCCAGCCTTTCCCTAATATTATCCATCGCCTTAGTTCTGAACCTTGATATAATTCCATCCCTTCCCCCAAATCTAACCCTAACTCTAACTCTAGACTTAACCCTGACACTAATCCTAGACCAGATCCTAGCCAAAATTTAGCCCTAACCCTACCACTAGCAATGAGACAAACTCTAACTCTCAACTTAGCCCTATTCCTTGATCTAACCCTATCTCTTAAAATTAACCTAACACTTGACCTAACCTTAGCCTTAACACTAGCCCTAGCCCTAACCCTAGAATTAACCATAACTCTTTGTCCAACCCTAACACTAAGCCTAAACCTCATACTAAAACTAGCCCCAACACAAACACTAAACCTAAAACTAGCCCTAATCTAGTTCAAGTTCTAAAACAAAACCAAGCCATAACCCTAACCCTTATGCTCAACCTAAACCAAAACCTAACCCTACATCTAGCACTAAATATAGCCCTAATTCCAGTCCTAACCTAACCTAAAACTAACCTTGAGATTGATTCTGACCTTACACTAACCCTAGCTCTTACATCACCCTAAAATTATACCTAAACGTGAAACTAGTATTAGCCCTAACTATAACCCTAAAAGTAGCCCTAATTCTAACTGTAGTTCTTACATTAGCCATAGTCCTTACCTAACACAAAAACTCTCTGTAAATTGAGCCCTACACCTTATTTTAAACCTAAACCTAACCCTAGCCCTAACCATTACTCTAAACCTAAACCTAACCATAAATTGGCCCTAATTCTAAACTGAAACCTAGACTTAATCCTAACCATAATCCTAGCCCTAACTCTACCTCTAACCATATCCATTACCCTAAACACAATCCTAACCCTAATGACAACCCTAGCCTTAAAATTAACCCTAATCCTAAACCTAGACCTGACTCTAACCCTAACCATTGACCTAGCCCTAACCATATCTCAAACCCTAACACTTACCCTAAACCTAACCCTAACACTAACCCTAGACCTAACATTAACACTAACCCCAATCCTTACCTTAAACCTAGACCTAACCTATTCATCACCCTAAATATAGCTTTAACTCCACTCATTACCTTAACTCTAATTATAAACATCATCATAACACTAGCCCTAACACTAAACCTATTCTAACCCTAACTGTAAACTTAACCCTCCTCCTAATCTTAAACCTACACTAACCCTAACAGTAAACCTAACCCTAGACCTAACTGTAAATGTAACCATTGTAGTAGTCCTAATCCTAGCTTAAACCCTAATAGTTAAGCAAAACCTAACACTAACCCTAGTCCTAAACCTAAATCTAACTGTATCCATTTAGGCCTAACCTCCAACTTATTGTTAACACTAACTTTTTCTTAACTAAACATAAACTGAACACTAAGCCTAATTCTATCAATTATTCTAACCCTAACTCTAACCCTAACCCTAATGCTAATTCAAGCCCTAAAACTAAACCAAAACCTAACCCAAACTCTGAGCAGGACACTGACTCTTATAACAAACCTAGCTCTAAACTGACCCTTACCCTAAAGATAACCCTAAACTAAACCTAGCAGTAAAACTAACACTGACAGTATTCCTAACCATAACCCTTAACCTGACATTATCACTCTACCTAATTTTTGCCTTAAACCTAACAGTAACCCAAGCCCTCATCCTAGCACTAAACCTAGGCTTAATCCTAACCTGAATCCTAACCATAGCCAAAACCCTAATTTCCACCCTCGGCCTTGTTCTTAACGTAGGTATAACCACATCCTTTCCCCTAACCCTAACCCTAACTCTAACCCTAACACTATCACTAACGCTAGACCTTGCCCTAACCATAGGCCTCATCCTAACACTAACCATAGTCCTAATACTAGCCCTAATTTATTACTAACTGTAAACCTAACTCTAACCCTAGCCCTAATACTATTCCTAACTGTATCCCTAGACCTATATCTAGTACCAAACTTATCTACTGCCTAACCCTAACACTAGCCCTAACCTTAGTCTTAACCCTAGCCATAGTCCTAAACCTAGAACTAACACTATTTCTAAATATAAACCTAACTCTAAACCTAAACCTAACCCTAACAGTAGCCTTAGCTCTAATTCTAATTTGAAAACTAACCTTAACCCTAGTCATATCCCACAAACAAAATTGAGCTATAGCCCTAATCCTCAATCTTTACCTAAACCAAATCCTAACACTACACCTAGTCCTTACCCTATCCCTACAACTAATGCTGATTATGAGACTTACCCTAAAACTAACTCTACACTAAACATCACCCTAACCCTAAACCTAAGCCAAACACTAGACCTGGCCCTACTCCTAAACCTAACCCTAAAACTATCTCTAACCATAGAGCTGGTTCTTACATTAGCCATAGCCCTAACCCTAATGTAAAACCTAGCGCTAATCTGAGCCTCAACCCTAGCTATAACTCTAACGCTAACCCTAACCCTAACACTAAACCAAACCCTAGCTCTAAACCTATTCATTACCCTACGTCAAACTCTCACCCTAATGCTACCCTAGTTCTAACCCTAATCCTTAGCTTACCCCAAAGCCTAACTATATTACTTGTCCTAACCCTAGTCTTCATTCTGTTTCTAACCTTAAACCAAAGCCTAAGCCTAATCCTTACCCTTATTCTGACCCTAACACTAACCCTAGGTCAAAGCTCGACCTTAACCTTAAACCGAACCCTAACACTAGCCCTACCAATAAACCTATACCTAAACCTAACCACAACACTAGCACAAGACCTAAACTTAATCCTAGATATAGCCATAAATCTAGCCCTAGTCCTAAACTGAAATCTATTCCTAGCCCTAAAATAATCATTAACCCCACAGAAAGAGTAACCTTAGTTCTACACCTAACCCTACTTCTAATTCTGGCCCTCACCATACACCCAATGCTAGCCGGAACACTCATGCTTACCCTAACACAAATCCTAGCTATAAACCTTATCCTAACCTAAAACTTAAGCCTAACACTAGATATATCTATAACTGTAACCCAAACCACTAGTCATAGCCATAAGCCTATCTCTTAGATTATGCATAGCAGTTAACACTAGCCATAAACCTCAGACAAAACCTAGCCCTAATATAAGCCCTAAACCTAGACCTAAGCATAACCTTAACCCTAACCCTAGTACAAAACCTAAATCTAGTTCTTGCCTTAGCCCTAATCCTAGCTAAAATTCTAACCCTTACTCTAAAGATAACCCTAGCTCTAACCCTAACCCGAACCCTATCCCTAATCCTAAGTGTAACCATAGCCCAAATCCTAGTTCTAACTTTATCCATCACCTTAAACATAACACTAACCCTAGTGCTAACCCTATCCATAAACGTAACCATAAGCCTAATCCTAACACTAACCATAGCCCTGATTTTATCCCTAATCCTTGCCCTAGCCCTAACCCTAAAACTTACCTTAAACCAAACCTAACACTAACCCTAGGAGTAACCCAAAACCCAGCCCTAAAACTAACCTTAACCAAAGTCCTAACACTAGCACTAAACTATTCATTTGGTAAGCCAAAACCAAATTCTAACTCTAGGCCTAACCATAACCCTATCCCTAACACTAACTCTATATATTACTCTAAACATAACCTGAACTGTAAACTTAACTCTATCCATTACTCTAACCCCAACACTAACCCTAATGCTAATTTGAGCCCTAATCATCAACCTTAAACAAAACCAAACCTTAACCCAGACTCTGACCCTAATAATAACCTAGCTGTATACCTGACCCCAAAACTAAACATAACACTCACACTACACCTAACCATAACCCTACACATAACATCATTCCTAACCATAAACCTAGCCCTAACCCTAGCACAAACTCTAGCCCTCATCCTAGCTCTAATCATAGTCTTAATTTTAACCAAAACCCAAACCCTATTCCTATCCCTAAATATAACTTTCGAGCTAGCACTGAACCTAGCTATATAACACCATCCCTTCCTCTAAAACTAAACCTAACCCTAGCCCTAACCATAGACCTAAACCTAACATTAATCATAGCACTAATCCTAGCCCTATGTGAACCCGAAACTTAACCCTACTTTTACCTCTAGTCCTAAGACTAACTCTAACTCACACCCTAGCCCTATTTCTATTCATAACTCTATTCATTATTATAACCCTAACAATAGCCCTAACCTCTGCCCTAACCCTAGCCATAGTCCTAACCCTAGATCTAACCATAACTCTAAATCTAATCCTAATCTTAAGCCTAAACCTCATTCTAAAACTAGCTCTAACACTATTGCCAATCCTAAAACTTATCCTAATCCAATCCCTAGCCCTAAATCAAAACTGAGCCATTCCTCTAACCCTAAACCTTAACCTAAAAAAATCCTAATCCATAACTGGCCATAACCTGAGCTCTAATTTGAGTCCTAGCCCTAAAACTAACCCTCACCCTGACTCATAACAAAACACAAACCCTAGATGTAAATATCATCCTAACCTTAAAACTAATGCTAACACTAGAACTAGCAAAAACTCTAACCCTAAAACTAACTTTAATCATAACCATAGTACTTACATTGGCCTTAGCCAAACCCTAGCCCTACCTAACACAAAAATAGCCCTAATCTGAGCCCTAACACTAGATTTAACCCTAACCCTAACGCTAAAACTACCCTGTACCTAACCCTAATCATAGCCCTAACCCTAGCTCTAATCCTATCCATTATCCTAAGCCAAACCCTATTCATAATGCTAACTCTAGTCCTAATCTTAATCCTTAGCCAAACACAAACAATAACCATATTACTGGTCCTAACACTAGCCCTTATTCTAGATCTAACTCTAACCCAATACCTCACCCTAAGCTTTACCTTTATTCTGACCCTAACACTAATTATAGGTCTAAACCTGACCAAAAACTGAAACCAAATCTTGAAACTAGCCCTACCAGTAAACTTACACCTAAATCTAAACCTAAAGGTAGACCTAGACCTAAATCTAATCTTAAATTTAGTTATTACTCTAGCCCTTGACCTAAACAAAGCCCTTGACTAAAAAAAACTTAGTGCTAGCCCTAACAATAACACTTAATCTAAAGCAAAAACTAACCCTACCACTAGACCTAACACTACTTCTATTCGGAATTTCAACCTAACCCTAAATTTAACCTGAACACTGGCCCTGACACTAATATTAAACCTAGCTCTAAACCTGAACCTAACCCAAAACATAAACAAAACACTAGACCTAGCCATTAACCTAACCATAAAACTAGCTCTAATCAGAAGCCTAGATGTTACATTACACAAAGCACTAACCCTAGGCCTAAACCTAACACAAATCTTAAAAAAAAACCCTAACACTAATAGAGGCCTAAACCTACCCTAAGCATAACCCTCACCCTCACACTAACCCTAGTCCTAACCCTAACCCTAACCCTCACCTTAGTCCTAACCTAGTTCAAAGCCTAACCCTTTGCCTAAACATAACCCTAGCACTATCACTAATCATATCCCTAACCATAGCCCTAATCCTAACCTTAACCCTAGACCTAACACTAGCTCTTACCCTATCCATCGCCTTAAGTCTAACTCTAAACCTAATGATAACCCTAACCCTAACCCTAATTGAAACACTAACCCAAACCATAAACCTAACCCTAGACCTAAACCTAAATCTAAACCTTGCCATAGCCTTAACCCTAACTCAAACCCTAACACTTACCCTAAAATCAACAGTAAAGATAGCCCTAAAACTAAACTTAAAACTAAACCTAACCATAACCATGAAGCTAACCTTATATCTAACCCAATCTATGACCCTAAACCTAATCCTAACCCTAATGAAAACAGTAGCCCAAACTCTAAACATAACCCTGACCATAACACTAAATCTACCCCTCGTGCTACACCTAACCCTAGCTGAAAATCTAACCTTTACCCTAAATATAACCCCCCTAAGCCTAAACTTCAGCTAGGTTTACTAGCCCTAAAAAAAAAAAAAAAAAAAAAAAAAAAAAAAAAAAAAAAAAAAAAAACCTAACTATAGCACTAATCCTAACCTAACTCTAGCCCTAACAATAGCTCTAAACCTCTATACTATCCTTATGATAACCCTAATTCTAATGCTACCCCTAGGCCTAACCCTAACCCTTTTCCTAACCCTAAAGCTCCCCAAGCCCTAAACCTACCCTGAAACCTAAACCTACGATCAATTACCCTAACTCTAACACTAATGCTCATTTGAGCCCTATCTTTAAACCTCAACCTAAAAAAAACCCCTAACTCTGATCCTGACCCTAAAAATACACCTTGCTCTAAACCTGATCCTTACCCTAAGCCTAACACTTACACTAGACATAGACACAAACCTAACCCTAAATATTCCCCAAACTATAACACTAGACCTGACATTAGCTCTAGCCCTAATTCTAGACCTAACCCTACAACAAACCCTAGCCTTTATTCTAGCATTTAACCTAGATTTAATTATAACCCTACACCTAACCCTAGCTGTAAACCTAATTCTAACCCTCATCCTACCTCTAAACCTATGTATAACACCATACCTTACTTTAAAATTAAATATAACACTAGCCCTAACACTAGGTATAAGGTGAACACAAACCATAGCCCTAATCCTAGCCCTAACTTAGCCCTATCGCTAAAACTAACTAAATACCTAGTCTTAAGACTAACTCTCCCACCCTAGCCCTAGCTCTAGTTCTAACCCTATCTGTTATCATAACCATAACCCTAGCCCTAACCCTTTCCCTATAGTGAGACCTAGCAATAATACTAGATCTAATGCTAAATCAAAATCTAATTTTAAACCAAAGCCTAATCATAAAACTAAAACTAACCTTAACCCTAATGCTAATCTTATAACTAGCCCAAACCCTAAACTTAGGACTAAAACCAAACTGAGTAACATCCCTAACCCTAAACCTTAACTTAAACCAAACTCTAACACTATACCTAGACCTAACCCTAGCCCTAATTTGAGTTCTAACCCTAACCTTGAAACTAACCCTGATCCTGACTCATATCCTAACACTAAACCTAACTCTAAATACCACCCTAAACTTAAACCAAAACCTAACAGTAACCCTAGCCCTAATTCAAGTAATAACCCTAACCTTAAAACTAACTCTGACTTTGATAGATATCCTAACAGTCACCATAGCTCTAAACAGAGCCCTCACCTCAAACCAAACACTAACAGAAAACCTAGCATTTATTTGAGTCCTAACCCTAACCCTAAAAATAACCCTGATGCTAACTCATATCCTAACAATAACCTTAACTCTTAATATAACCTTTACCTTAAACCTAAACCTAACACTAGACCTACCCATACCCCTAACCCTAAAACTAAACCTAATTGTAACCCTGGTTCTTACTTTAGCCAATGCCCAAATCTAACCCTAATTCTAATGATATCCCTAGCACCAATCCTAATCCTAACCCTATGAGTACGATAATCTTACCCTTAGGAGTAACCCTAAACCTAAACCACACCCTATCCTTAACCCTAGCTCAATACGTAAACCTTACTGTAAAAATAAACCTAAGCCAAACCCTAGTTTTAACCCTAATGCTAACCCTAATTCAAGACCTATCCTTAACCATAAACCTAACCCTAAACTTAGCTCTAATTCTAACCTTTATACAAAACATAACCCTTACCCGAATTGGAACTATAGGCCTAACTTAAACCTCTTGCTAACCCTAACCCTATCAATTACCCTAAACTTAATTTAAATTCTAAAAAAAAACCATATCATTACTCTAACCCACACTCTAGTGCTAAATCAAGCCCAAACCTTAAAACCTAACCTCAAACAAACTCTAACACTGACTCTGATGCTTATATATCTTCTAGCTCTAAGAATGACGTTTAGACTAAACCTAACCCTTACACTAGACCTAGCCATAATACTAATCCTAAAACTATCCCCAACCATAAACTTAGATCTGACATTAGCCATACCCTAATCATAGCCCTAAACCTAACACAAACCCCAGCACATATCCTATCTTTAAACTTAGCCTTAATTCTAACCCTAAACCTAACTTTAGGCCTAACCCAAGAACAAACCCTAGTCCTAATCTTACCACTAATTTAGTCCTATTCATATCCCTAGCTGCATGACTAACTAAAACTCTCACCCTAGCTCCATCCCTAGTTCTAAACCTATTACTTACTGGAACCGTAATCTTAGCCCCAAACCATAGCCCTATCATTAGCTATAGCCCTAACCTAGATCTAATTTTAATTATAAATCAAACCTAACCCTAAGCCTAACCCTAACCTAACCCTAACTCTAAATCTCACTTTAACTCTAGCCCTAAAACAAAACCGAGCTATAGCCCTAAGCCTAATCCTTAACCTAAACCAACCCTTAAACTTAACCAAAACCTTAGCTCTAATTCTAGTTTCAATCTGAAAACTAGAACTAACACTGACCCTGACTCTGACCATAATACTAACCCTAGTCTAAACATCACCCTAACCCTAACCCTAAACATAAGACTAGACCTACCAGTAACCTTTACCCTAAATTTAAACCCTAATTGTAACCCTGGTATTTACATTAGCCTTACCCCTAACCCTAACACTAACTTAACCCCAAACCTAACCCTAATCTGAACCCTAACCCGAGCTTTAACCCTAACCCTAATTCTATCGCTAGCCCTAATCAAAACCACAACCCTAGCCCTAAAATTATCTCTAACACTATCAATTGCCGTAACCATAACTCTAGGCCTAAACCTAACCCTATCCCTAATCCTAAACATATGCTTTTTTCTAAACCAAACCTAAACTCTAAACCTCATTCTGTAATTACATTAACACTATCCATAACACTAATTTGAGTCCTAACTTTAAACCTTTACCTATCCAAAACTTCTAACCCAGACCTTGACCCTAATTATACCTCTAGCTCTAAACCTGACCCTAACGCAAAACCTAATCCTTACATTACATATAATCATAAACCTAACACTAAAACCCTCTTTAACCATACCCTTGATCTGATATTAGCCCTAGCCCTAATCCTACCCCTAACACTAAAATAATCCAAATCCCTCATCTTAGCCCCAAACCTAGTGTTAATCATTATCCTAGTCCTAACCATAGACCTAACCCTAATTCTAACATTCACCTTATCTTTAAACCTAGCTATAATGCCATTCCCTACCCTAAATTTAATTCTAAACCTAACCCTAACTTTAGGCCTAAGATGAACACTAACCTTAGCACTAATCCTAGCCCTAATTTAACCCTATCCTTAACCCTAACCCTACCCTAGCCCTAAGACTAACTCTAATTCTCACACTAGCCCTATTTATATTTCTAACACTAACCATTACTGAAATCCTAAACCTAGCCCTAACCCTAGCCCTAAACCTGGACATAACCATTGTAAAATCCTTATTCCTAGTCCTAACCCTAGATCTAACCCTAACTCTAAATCCAACCCTAACCCTAAACCTAAGCCTAACATTAACACTGGCCCTAGCCCGAATGCTAATCATAAAACTAGCCCTGAACACTAACCCTTGCAGTAAAACAAAGCCTAATAATACCCTTAACGCTAAATCTTAGCGTAAACAAAAAATTAACACTACATCTAGACATAATCCTAGCCCTAATTCGAGTCTTAATCTTAACCTTAATACTTACCCTAACTCTGAATCATATTCTAACACTAACCCTACCTCAAAACACCACCCAAATTTTCAACTGAACCCTGACAGTAACCCTAGCCTTAATTTGAGTCCTAACTCTAACCCTATAACTAAACCTGACCCTAACTCTTAACCTAACACAAAAATAGCTCTAAATTTCAACCTAACTTAAATCTAATCCTAACACTAAAGGTTTAACACCTAAGCATAACCCTAAAACTAAACCTAAAAACCATAGTTTTTACATTACCTTTGCTATCACCCTAGTTATAACCCTAAAACAAAAACTAACCCTAATCCAAGCCCTAAACCTAGTTTTAATGTAAGCCTAGCCCTAAACCTAGCTCTAACCCTATACCTTACTGCATGCCAAACCCTAAACCTAATGCTAATCTTAATCTTAATCCCAAATCTATTTATTAACCTAACAAAAATTCTAACCCTAATAATAGTCCTAAACCTAGTCCTCATTCTAGCTCTAACCATAACCAAACCCTAACCCTTACCCTGACCCTTATTCTGACCCTAACATTAATCATACTTCTACCTGAACCTAACCCTAAACCAAATCCTAACTCTAACTCTCTCCCTAGCCCTATTCCTAGTACTAAAATTATCCCTTTTTATAATCCAAAGCCTAGCCCTAACCCTAGGCCAAACATAGCCCTAACCTTAGGCCTAGCCATAAACCTAGATCTGAAACTAGCTCTAAATCTTACCCAAACCCTAAACCTAAACCTCACTCTAACCATATCTCTAACACTAATGGTAATTTGAAAACTTGCCCTAAGCCTAGCCATAGCCCTCAAACATAGCTGAGCTATAGCCCTAATCCTAAACCTTAACCTAAACCAAATCCTATTGTTACTCCTAGCTCTAATCTTTACCCTACAACTAATATTGACCCAGATTCTGAACATAAAAATAACCCTAGCTCTAAATATCACCCTAACCCTAAACCTAACTCAAACACTAGACGTACTCCTAACCCTAACCAGAAAACTGACCCTAATCGTAGAACCAGATTTTATATTAGCCATAGCCCTAACCCTAACACAAAACCTAGCACTAATCTAAGACCTAACTCCAGCTTTAACCCTAGCCCAAACCCTAACCCTAGCTCTAAACCTATCACTTACCATAAGCCAAACCCTCACCCTAATGCTACTACCCTAGTTCTAAACCCAATCATTAGCCTACCCCAAACCTAACTCTATTACTATTCCTAAACCTAGACCTCATTCTATCTTTAACTTTAACCCTAAGCCTAACCCTGACCCTTATTCTGACTCTAACACCTTTCCTAGGAATAAGCCTGACCTTAACCCTAAACCAAACCCTAACACTAGCCCTATTGGTAAACCTTTACCTAAAATTAACTATAACAATAGCACTAGACCCAAACATAATCCTAAATATAGCCATAACTCTGGCCCTATCCCTAAACAAAAACCTAGACCTAGCCCTCACAATAACCATTAACCTAACTAGAAGATTAACCAAACCCCTAGACCTAAACATAATTCTAATTCTGGCCCTAAAATTAAATCCAATACTAACCTGAACTCTGACCCTTACCCAAACATAAATCCTAGCTCTAAACCTTATTCTAACACAAAACCTAATGCTAACACAATATTTTTTCATAACTCTAACTCTCAAACTAGCCATAACCAAAACCCTAGCCCTTACATTACCCATAGCCCTAATGCTAGCTATAAATTTCACGTAAAACATAGCCCAAAGCCTAGCCCTAAACATATTCCTAACATTAACCTACTTAAACCTTACCCTAATGCTTGTCATAGCCCTTACACTAGTTCAAACTATAAAACTTAACCTAGGCATGACCCTAGCCCTAACCCTAACTGTGATCCTAACCTGAATCCTAACTGTAACCATAGCAAAAATCTTAGATCTAATTTTCTCAACTACTTTAAAAATAACCCTGATTCTAATGCTAGACCTAGCCCTGACCCTAACCCTAACCATAGCCATAGCCATGACTCTAACCCTATACCTAATTCTAGCCCTAACCCTAGCTCAAACCCTAACACTTAGCCTAACCCTAATCCTAGAACTAACCCTAAGCCTAACCCTAATCCTAGCCTAAATCCTAACCTTAACACAATCCCTAACACTAGCGGTAACCTTATTAATTAACCTAACCATAAGCCTAACCCAAATGTTAACACTAGACCTAACTCTAACCCTATCCCTAACATTAAACCTAAACATTACTCTAAACCTAAACTGAACCCTAAAGCTAACCCTATCCATTACTCTAACCTGAACCCTAACCCTGAAGCTAATTCGAGCCCTAACTGTAAACATTAACCCAAAGCAACCCTAACCCGGAAACAGACCCTAATAATACACCTAGCTCTAAACCTAACCCTTACCCTTACATTAGACATAGGCATAAATCAAACCCTAAAAATATCTCTAATTGTAACCCTAGACGTGATATTAGCCCTAGCCCTAATCTTAGGTCTAACTATAAAACAAACCCTAGCTCTTATCTTGTCCCTAAACCTAGCCTTAATCCTAACCAGAATATACCTAATTTTAAACCTTTTCCTAGCCTTGAACCAAGCTATATAAACCCATCCTTGCCCCTAAAACTAACCCTAACCCTAGCACTAACCATTGTCCTAACCCTAATATTAATCCTAGCACTAAACCTAGCCCTAAGTTAGCCCTAACCTTAACCCTATTCTTAATCCTAGCCCTAAGACTAACTCTAAATCTCAAATTTAGCACTATTTCTATTTCTATTTCTAAACCTGTTTGTTACTGTAACCCTCACACGAGCCAAACCTTAGCCCTAACCCTAGCCATAACCCTAACCCTAGATCTAACCATAATGCTAAATCTGACCCTAAACTTAGGCCTAAACCTCACACTACCACTAGTCCTAATACTATTGCTAATCCTAAAAGTAGCAATAACCGTAGCCCTAGACCTAAAACAAAACTGAGCCATTGCTCTAACCCTCAAAATACCATATACCAAATCCTATCACTATAACTAGTAATAACACTAGCTCTAATTTGAGTCCTAGGCCTAAAATTAACCCTGAACCAACTCTTATCCAAACACTAACCTTAGCTCTATATATCACCATAACCCTAAAGCTGATACTAACACAAGACTGAGCCCAAACTCTAACCCTAAAACGTAGGCTTATTTTAACCCTATTTTTTACTTTGGAAATAGCCCTAAATCTAACACAAAATAGCTCTAATACAAGCCCTAACTAGATTTAAACCTGACCCTAAACCTAACCCTAAACGTAGCTCTAACCCTAGGTCTAACCCTTTCCCTTACGCTAAGTCAAAACCTATCCATAATGCTAAACCTAGTCCTAATTGTAATACTTAGCATAAACCAAATACTAACTCTATTACTAGTCCTAACCCTAGACATCATTCTAGTTCAAACCCTAACCCAAAACCTAACTCTAAACTTCACCCTTATTCTGACCCTAACCATAATTATAGGTCTAAAATTGACCCTAACCCTAAACCAAAACCTGAAACTAGCAATACCAGTAATCTTATACATAAATCTAACCCTAACACTAGTCCTAGACCTAAACCTAATCCTAAATCTAGCGATAACTCTAGCCCTAGAGTTAGTTTAACCAAAAACGTAGTCCTAGCCCTAACAATAACCATTAACCTAAAAAAAACCCTAACTCTACCCATAAACCTAATCCTAGTCCTAACTCTGGCTCTCACACTAAACCTAACACTTACTTGAACACTCACCCTGACACTAAAACTAATTTAGCTCTAAAACCTATACAAAAGTTTAAATTTAACACTAGCCTTAGCCATAGCCTTAACCTTAAAATTAGCCCTAATTAGAACCCAATATCTTACATTAACCATAACACTAACCGTAGGCCTAAACCTAACACAAAACCTAGCCCTAATCTGAGGCCTAAACCTACTCTAAGCTTAATCCTAACCCGACCCCTAACCCTAATCCTAACCTTCACCTTAGTCCTAACTCTAGCTCAAAGCCTAAACCTTAGCCTAAATATAACCCTAGGACAATCCCTAAGCATAACCATAATCTTAGCCCTAATGCTAAAAATAAACCTAGACCCAACCTTAGCTCTAACCCTAGCCATTACCTTAACCCTAACACTAAACCTAATGAAAACCCTACCCCAAAACCTAACCAAAACCCTAACACAAAATATAA
Organism: Ictidomys tridecemlineatus; assembly: GCF_052094955.1. NCBI lineage: Eukaryota > Metazoa > Chordata > Mammalia > Rodentia > Sciuridae > Ictidomys > Ictidomys tridecemlineatus. The sequence goes on from NC_135494.1 coordinate 31,904,996, forward strand.
ACCTAATCCTAGACCTAACACTAAACCTAAATCTTGCTTTAGCCCTAACCCTAAATCAAACCCTAGCCTTACTCTAAACCCAACAGTAAACCTAGGCCTAAAACTAAACTTAACCCTAATTCTAACCTTAACACTAAAGCTAACCTTACATCTAACCAAATACATTACCCTAAACCTAATCCTAACCCTAATGAAAACCGTAGCCCTAACCCTAAAACTAACCCTGACCATTACCATAACACTAACCCTAGACCTAAAACTAAACCTAACCCTAACCATGTACTAACCCTAGCTCAAAACCTAACCTTTACCCTAATCCTAACCCTAACCCTACCATAAGCTAGGGTTACTAGCCCTAACCCAGCCCTAAGCCTAATAATAGACCTATTCTTAACAATAACCTTAGCCCTAACCCTAGCTCTAACCCTATATATTATCCTTATGATAACCCTAATCCTAATGTTAATCCTAGGTGTAACCCTAACCATTTTGCTAACCTGAAACTTCTTCATTCCCCTAAACCTACCCTTAACCCTAAACCTATCCCTATCCATTATTCTAACAGTAACCCTAATGCTCATTTGAGCCCTATACTTAAACGTTAAGCTAAAACAAACCCTAACCAAGATCCTGACCCTAAAAATACACCTAGCTCTAAACCTGACACTTACCCTAAGCCTAACACTTATACTAGACCTAGACAAAAACCTAACTCTAATCTACCCCTAACTGTAACACTAGAACTGACATTATCCCTAGCCTTAACTCTAGAACTAAACATGAAACAAACACCAGCACTCATTCTAGCTGTAAACCTAGCCTTAATCATAACCCTAACCATATCCATAGCCCTAACTATAATTCTGACCCTCACCCTACCTCTAAACCTAGCTATAATGCCATCCCTTACTTTAAGATAATCATAACCGGAGTCCTAATGCTAGACCTAACCTGAACACTAAACTTAGCTCTAATCCTAGCCCTAATTTAGCCATATCTATAGAACTAACCATAACCCTAGCTCTAAGACTAACTCTAACTCTCGTCCTAGCCCTATCCCTATTTCTAAACCTATCTGTTACCATAATACTAACCCTAGCCCTAATCCTTGTTCTATTCTTAGACATAGCCAGAAATCTAGATCTAATGCTAACTCCAAATCTAACCCTAAACCTAAGCATAGCCTAACACTAACACTAGTCCTAACCCTAATGCTACATCATATAACTAGTGCTAACCCTAAACCTATGACTAAAACCAAATCGAACAATACCCATAACCCTAAACCTTAACTTAAACCAAACCCTAGCACTACATCTTAGGCCTAATTGGAGTCCTAACCCTAACCTCAAAACTTATCCTGACCCTGACTCATATCCTAACAGTCACCCTAACACTAAACACCATGCTTAACTTAAATAAAAATCTAAAAGTAACCCTAGCCCTAATTCATGTCATAACTCTAACCTTAAAATTAACCCTGAACCTAACTAATATCCTAAAAGTCACCCTACCTCTAAACACCAGCCTCATCTTAAACCGAACCCTAACAGTAACCCTAGCCCTTATTTGAGTCCTAACCATAACCCTAAAACAAACTTTGATTCTTAATCAGATCCTAACAATATCCCTAGCTCTAAATATTACCCTAATCTTAAACCTAACACTTACAATACACCTACGCCTAACCCTCAACCTAAAACTAACCCTAATTGAAACTCTAGTTTTTACAGTAGCCATTTACTTAACCCTAAAATAAAAACTAGATATAATCTGAATCCAAAACCTAGATTTAACCCTAATCCTAATTCTAACCCTAGCCCTAACCCTAGCTCTAAGGGTATCACTTACACTAAGCCAAACACTAACACTAATGGTAACCCTAGACCTATCCCTAATCTTTAAGCTAACAAAAATCTTAACCCTATTAATAGTCCTAAACCAAACCATTAATCTAGCTCTAATCCTATTCCAAACCCAAATAATGAACCTGATCCTTATTCTGATCCTAACACTAAAGCTAGATCCAAACCTGAACCTAACTCTAGATCAAAACCTAACACTAGCCCTAGACCTAAACCTAATCCTAAATCTAGACTTAACACTAGCCCCAGACCTAAAGAAAAACCTAGCCTTAGCCCTAACAATAACCCTGAACCTAGTGCAAACACTAACCCTACCGCTACACCTAAACCTAGTCCTAATTCTGGCTGTAACCCTAACTCTAAATCTAACCTGAACACGGACCCTGTCTTTATAGTAGACCTGTCTCAAAAACTCACCATACCTGAAAATCTAAACCTAACACTATACCTAGCCATAACCCTAACCCTAAAACTAGCCCTAAATATGGCCCTAACTCTTACATAATGTATAGCTCTAACCTTAGGCCTAAACCTAACACAAAACCTAGAGCTAATCCCAGGCCTAAACCTAGCCTTAAGAATAACCCAAACCCTAACCCTCGCCCTAACCCTAACCTAACCTTAACTTTTGTTCTAATCCTTGCTCAAAGCCTAAAGCTTACCCTAAACATAAACCTACATCTATCCCTAAAAATAACAATAACCATACTCCTAATCCTAAACTTAACCCTAGCCTTAATCCTACCCTTTATGCTAAACTTAACCCTATCCCTATTGATCATTCTAGGCCTAACCTTAACGGTATAACTAACTGAAAAACTAACCCTAGACCTAACCCTCAACCTCACACTCCCCATAGAATTAAACCTAGATCAAACCCTAAACCTTATCATAAACCTAAACATAACCATAGCTCTAATCCTAAGCCTAAACCTGTATCTAACCCTAAATATAACCCTAAACCTACTTCTAAACCTATCCATTACCCTAACCTTATCCTTACCCCTAATGATGACCTAGCCCTAATCTAACCCTAACCCTAACCATAACCATAGTGTAATCATATCCCTTGACTTAACCCTTAACCTAACTCTCATTCTAGGCATTACCCTAGCTCAAACCTAACCCTTAAGCTAAACATAACCCTGACCCTAACCCTAGTTCTAATTCTAACCCTACCCGGAAATCAAGGCCTATTCCTAACCATAAACCTAGCCCTAAACTTAGCCATGAACTATCCTTTATACAAACCCTAACCCTTATCCTAATGTGAACCCTAAACCTAACCATAATCTAACAATTAGCTAAACCTAACCTGAACCTTAAACAAAACCCTATCAGTACCCTAACCCACACCCTAATGCTAACTGGAGCTCTAACCCTAAACAGTAACTTTAAAAAAAACTCTTAACTCTGACCCTTACCCTAGAGAATCCCGTAGCTGTAAAGCTGACCCTTACCTTAAACCTAACACTTACAGTAGACCTTGCCATACCATAATCATAAAACCATCCCCAACAGTAAGCCTAGACCTGACTTTAGCCCTAGCCCTAATCCTAGCCCTAAACTTAACACAAACCACGGCCCTTATCATAGCACTAAACATACCTTTACTCCTAACCAAAACACTAACACTAGCCCTTACCATAACACTAGCCTAGCCCTAATCTTAGCCCTAATTTACCCATATACCAACTGTAGCACTAGCCATAATCATAAACATAACCATAGCCCTAACCCTATCTCTAACCCTATCCATTGCCATAACCATAACCCTAACCCTAATGCTAAACTAATCCTAAACCTAACCCTATCCCTAATTCTAAACCTATACATTAACCTAAACCAAACCTAGATCCTAAACCTCACCCTATCATTAACTTAAAACTAACCCTAATGCTAATTTGAGCCCTAACTTTCAAACTTAACCTATCTCAAACCCTAATCCAGACCCTTACTGTAAAAATACTCCTAGCTCTAAACCTGACCCTAACTCTAAAACTAAACCATACACTACATGTAGCCATCATCCTAACACTAAAACTATCTTTAACTGTAACCCAACACCTGATATTAGCCCTATCCCTAAACCTAGCCCTAATCTTAACCCTAACCTTAACAATAGCCCTAACCTAATTCTAACCCCCACCCTCCCACTAAACTTAGCTATAACACCATCCCATACCCTAAACTTAACCCTAACCCTAACCATAAGGCTAGACCTAAGCTGAACACTAACCCTTTCCATAATTTTAGCTCTAATTTAACCCTATCACTAATTCTAATGTTCACCATAGCCCTAAGACTAACTCTAACTCACACACTAGGCCTATTTCTAGTTCTAACCCTATCCCGTAACTTAACTTAACCCTAACCTTAGCCTTAAACATAGCCATAACCCTAGCCATAACCCATGCCTAATTCTTATTCCTAGTCCTAAACGTAGATCTACCTCTAACTCTAACACTGACTCTAATTATAAGCTGAACATTAACAATAGTGCTAACCCTAACACTAATCAAGAAATTAGCCATAACCCTAACCCTAGTAGTAAAACAAAACCGAGCAATAGCCCTAACATTAAACCTTAATTTAAAACAAAGCACTACACCTAGACCTAACCCTAGCCCTAATTCAACTCCTAACCTTAATTCTAATACTAACCCTGACTCTGCCTGATATCCTAACACTCACTCTAGCTCTAAACACTACCCTAACCATAAACCAAACCCTTATAGTAACACTAGCCTTATTTTGATTCCTAATCCTAAACCTTAACTTAAACCCTGACCCTGACTATTAAACAAACAATAAGACTAGCTCAAAATATCAACCTAACCTTAAAACTAATTAACACTAGAGGTATAACACCTAATCATAATCTAAAAATTAACCCTAATTGTAATTTTAGTTCTTACCTTAGCTATTGCTCTAAACCTTGCCCTAACACTAACATAAAAACTAGCCCTAAACCAAGTCCTAAATCTAGCTTTAACCCTAACCCTTGCCCTAACAGTATCCCTAAATCTAGCTCTAAACCTATCCCTTACCCTAAGCCAAACCCTAACCCTGAAGCTAACCCTAATCTTTAACCTAACACAAACCCTTACCTTACTAGTCCTAATCCTAGCTCTCATTAGAGCTCTAACCATAACCCAAATCCTAACCCCAACCCTTACCCTTATTCAGACCCTAATACTACTCCTATGTCTAAACCTGAACCTAACACTAAATCGAACCCTAACAGTAGCCCTTCTGGTAACTTTATACATAAATCTAAATCTAACAATAGCCCTAGACCTAAACCTAATCCAAAATCTAGCCATAACTTGAAACCTAGACCTAAAGAAAAACCTAGACCTAGCCCTAACAATAACACTTAGACTAAGCCAAACACTAACTCTTCCCCTAGACCTAACACTAGACCTAATTCTGGCTTTAATTCTAAGCATAACACTAACCTTAACAGTGACCCTGACACTAACACTAATTCTAGCTCTAAACACAACCCGAACCATAAACGTAAACTTAAAACTATACCTAACCTTAACATTAACCCTAAAACTAGCCTGAATCATAATAAATTCTTACATTATCTGTAGCCCAAACCTATTGCAAAACCTAGCCTAATCCAAGGCCTACCCTAGCTTTAACCCTAAAGCTAATTATAATTCTAACCATAGCCCTAACCCTAACCCTAACCCTAAGCCTAACCCTAGACCTAATCATTAGCATAACCCTAGCCCTAAGACTAGCTCTAACCTATCTTTTACTCTAATGATAACCCTAACCCTTATGCAACCCTAGGCCAAACCCTAATTTTATCCCTAACCCTGACCCTATCCATTACCCTACACTTAATCTGAACCCTAATCCTAAAACTATCATTACCCTATACTTAACAATAATGCTAATTCAAGCCCTAAACCTAAACGTTAACCTAACAGAAACCCTCAACCTGACCCTATCTAACCCTAATAATATCTGTAGCTCTAAAACTGACCATAATCATAAACCTAACCCTTAAAATAGACCTAGCTATAAACGTAATCCTAAACTTTTCTTAACTGTAACCCTAGACCTGATATTTGCCCTAGCTCTAATCCTTGTCCTAATCCTAATACAAAACTTATCCCACATCCTAGCCATATACTTCACCTAAATCATAAACCTAACCCTAACCCTAATTCTAATCCTCACCATAGACATGAAACTAGCTATAATCCCAACCCTAAGCCTAAACCTAACCCTAAACCTAAACCTAACACTAAACCTAGCCCTAAACCTAGACCTAACCCTAAAACTAAACCTTGCCCTAAGACTAACTCTAACTCTTGCACTAGCCCTATACTGAGTTCTAACCCAATCCCTTACCATCACCCTAAACCCAGACCTAAACTTAGCCCTAAACCTAGCCCTATACTTAGCCCTAGCTATAACCCTAGATTTAAATCTAACTCTACATCTAACCCTAAACATAAGCCTAAACTTCTCACTAACACTAGCTCTAACTCTAACAATGGTCCTAAAACTAGCCCTAACCCTACCCCTAGACCTATAACAAATCCGAGTCATAGCCCTAACATTAACCCTTAACCTATATCAAACCCTAACCTTACGCCCAGCCTTACACCTATCTCTAATTCTAGTCCTAAATCTAACCTGAAAAGTAATCTGGACACTGACTCTGACGCTAACACTAACTTTAGCTCTAAATATTGTCAAAACATAAACCTAACCCTAACACTAGACCTAGCCCTAATCCTAACCCTATAACTAGTGCTAATCATAACCCTACTTTGTACATTATCTGTAGCCTTAACCCTAGCCCTAACCTAACCCAAAACCTAGCCTTAATCCAAGTCCTAAATCTAGCTTCCACTCTAAACTTAAACCTAACCCTATCCCAAACAAAAAACGTAATCCTATACATATACCTAGCCTTAATCTAAGGTCTAACCCTATCTATTACCCTAATGATAACCCAAATCCGTATGCTAAACATTAGGCCTAACCTTAACCTTATCTTTAATATGAAACCACACCTAAACCATAAACCTAACACTGTCATTACTCCTAACCCTAAACCTAATGCTAATATGAGCCCTAAACCTTACCTCTAACCTAAACCAAACCCTAACCTTGAACCTAACCCTAATAATAACCCTATCCCTAAACATGACCCTTACCCTATACCTTACCCTTACACTGGACCAAGCCATAAACCTAACACTAAATCTATCCCTAACTGTAACCCTAGACCTGGCATTAGCCCTAGTCCTAATAGTAGCCCTAACCCTAACACAAACAGTAGCCCTCTTTCTCACCCTAAGCCTAGCCTGAATCATAATCCTAACCCTAACCCTAGCCCTAACCCTAATACTAACCCTTGCCCTAGCCCTCAACCTAGCTATAATCCACTCCTTTACCCTACATATAACCCTAACTCTAACCCTAAACTGAGGTCTAAACCTAACACTAACCCTAGCCTTAATTTAGCCCTTTCCCTAAACATAACCCTAGCCCTAGCCCTAAGACTAACTCTAACCCTCACAGTAGCTCTATCACTATCACTAACCCTATCACTTACCATAACCCTAAAACTAGGACTAACCCTAGTCCTAACCCTTGCCTTATCCTTAGTCCTAGCCCTGACCATAGATCAAATCCTGACTCTAAATCTAACCCTAACCCAAGCCTAACCCTAACCATTATAAATACATTTATATTTAGATTCTATGTCTACAGATGTTGACTTCAATTACTATTTGGAATATAGTCATTAGTTTCATAAAAGGCATATCATTTCTGGTGGTATATAGAGAACTGATGGTCAGGGGTAGGATGCAATGTTAAGGGGGAAAGGAGTGAGGATAAGAGATTAATCTATCTTAGTAAATTGGAGAAGAACTCTAATGAATAGACAGGAGAAATTTATGGAAGAATATATAAATTCAAATTCCTTGTCTGTATTCATAAAATTACCCTATGTATAAAGAGTAAAAGTTAAGAGGTTGAAAGTGGGATAGAGGGAGGAAGAAAAAAGAAGAAAAAAATAACAAGAAAAGAAACAAAGAGAGGGAGAATAAAAATAAGAGAAAATAAAGGTTCGGTGTGATGTGGGCCTATGGGATTCCTCTATATTATAATATTCTGGATATTCAGTTCTTGGTTTCACATATGTTGAGATTGTGAGGGCCAGAAGAGGAAGGGTAGAGGAGAATAGATGAGAAGAGTGAGAATGGAAAAGTCTCTCAGAACTCTGATTTTCCCAGTAGGTGGAGTTGTCTATTTCTAGCTTGAATCTCTGTGCTAAGGGTGGTGGAGGTAGCCAGTTTGAGAGGGCTTGGACTTCTACCTGGAGCGTTCCTACTCTTAGTCTCTGAGATGGAAACCAGGTTGCTGTTCCACATTTATAGCTACGCCCCCCAAAATCTTGAGAGAAAAATCTTGAATTATCACAGCTGGAAGTAGGGGAGCTAAAAACCAGGTATCTGAGCAGCCGCAGAACTGAGCTGGTAGCCATGGCCACCAATAGATGTCGAGTAAGGTTTCCCAAGATGGATTCCATCTGTTACAAGTGTAGGGTGTTTGGTGAGGTGGGTGGTTCTGGGATGACCTTTGGCCATGTCCAGAGCTTGATCTAGTGACACACAAGCAACGCCTCTCTGTTCTGTGCTACCTACCCTCTGCGCCTAGAACGCCTGCATGGCCAAGACTTCTGTCTGAGCTGAGAGTGAACCTGTGCCCAAGAATTCCATCTGCGTCAAGAGCTCATGTGCAGCTGAGACTTCCATCTGAGCTGAAAGCACATGCGCAGGCAAGACTTCTGTCTATGCAGAGAGCTCATGAGACTTCAGACTTTTGAATGAGCCAAGAGCAACCACACAGCCGAGCCTTCCATCTGAACACAGTTCTCCAGCGTGGCCCTAGTTTTTTTAATTTCTATGATATTGGGCAAGATTCATCTTTTACTTAGCCTTACTATGCTCCACAGATTTGGGACTTCTTGGTTCAATTGTTCGCTGTCAGGAACAGTTTGTATTTTAAGATTTTCCTTCATTATGGCTTATTGATGTGAATGAAAATTGAGCTGTAAATCAAAAAGGGTTGTTAGGAAGTGCTTGAAATTTCACAAATCAGTTCTCAGTGGGCACACTTTGGTTTACTTTATTTGAAGATATGCCAAAGCAGAAGCATGCAAAAGCAACTGTATTTGAGAGCCCTTAAGGAGAAAACACAGAAATATGTATGTATTGAAATAAGTCTTCCAATGATTAGATCAGATATCTTTGATACAGTGCAGTATTCATTTTCAACTTTCCCTATTAGGCTCCCCAAGTTTGGGACATCCAGGATCAATGGTTTTGTATACAGGTAAGGGTTAGAGATATGGTTGGGGTTAGGGTTAGTTTTAGAGCTAGCGTTAGAGATATTTTTGTTCAAATTTCTTTGATACTGTTCTGAATTCATCTTTTTTCTAGCCTTATTATTCTTCCAAGGTTTGGGCTTTCTGGATTCAGTGGTTTGCTCTCAGGAACAGTTTTTTTTTAAGGTTTCACTTCATTTTGACCTATATGGGTAAATGGAAATATACGTTGAAATCAAACAGAGTTGGTTTGAAAGTTTGCTTTAAACTTCACACACTCAATCAGTTCTCAGTGTGCATTTCCTGGTTTGTTTATCGTCGAAGTAGCCCTATGCTGAAATAGAAATAAATAGCTTCATCTGTGAGTGCTTTAGGAGAAATCTTCAATATTTTTTTGTCAAATTACTTTGATAATGTACAGGATTCATCCTTTACCTAGCCTTAATAGGATCCCCAATTTTGGGCCTTTAAGTTCATTTGTTCACTGTCAGGAACAGTTTGAATTTTTAATGGTCACTTCATTATGGCCTATAGGTGTGAATGACAATGAAGCTAGAAATCAAACAGGATTGGTACTAGCTGCTTGATATGTCACACACTCAATTAGTTCTCTGCAAGCACTCTCTGCTTTCTTTCTATTGAATATAGGCCAAAGGAGAAGCATGAATAAACAACTTTATCTGAGAGCACTTTAGGAGACAACAGGGCAGTAAGCATGCAATGAACTATCTTCCACAATTATTTGGTCATATTTATTGATACTGTGCATTTTTCATTTGTTAGCTTGCCCCACTATGTTTCACAACTTTGGGACTTCTATGATCAAAGGTTATCTAAACAGGTTAGGGTTAAGGTTACAGTTAGGGTTAAGGCTAGGTTTATATCTAATGTTAGGTTTAGAGTTAGTTTTGTTCAAATTTCTTTGATACTGGGCAGGATTTATCTTTTTACCTAGCCTTAGTATGTTTCTCAGGTTTGTGCTTTCTCAGTTCAATGGTTCACTTACAGTAACAGTTTGTATTTTGAAATTTGACTTCATTTTGACCTATATGGTAAAGGGAAATAGAGCTCGAAATCAAAGAGTGTTGATGATAGCTGATTGAAACATCTCACACTCAAATTGTTCTCTGTGTGCACTCTCTGGTTTGTTTCTTGTGAATATAGCCCTAAGCTGAAGCATGCAAAGCAACTTTATCTGAGAGTACTTTAGGGAAAAACAAGAAAATAGGCATGTACTGAAGTATCTCTCCCAATTATTTGGTCAGATTGCTTAGATGCTTCACAGGATTCATCTATTAGCTTGCCCCAGTAAGCTCCCCACGTTTGGGACATCTAGGATCAATGATGTTTTAAACAGGTTAGGGTTAGGTTTAGCATTTGTGTTAGGGCTAGCTTTAGTGATAGTGTTAGGGTTAGAGTTTGTTTTTTTTCAAATTTATTTGATACTGGGAAAGATTCATATTTTACCTAGCCTTATCATGTGCCCCAGTTTTCTTTCTTCTTTGTTCAATGTTTTGCTCTCAGGAATAGTTTGTTTTTAATAAAAATGGAGTTAGAAATCAGAGGGTTGGTTTGAAATCAGCTGGTTAAAACTCTACATACTCAATCAGTTGTCTTTGGACACTCTCTGGTTTCTTCCTTGTGAAAGTAGCTGTAAGATAAAGCATGCAAAACAAATTTATCCAAGATCACTTTAGGAGAAAATAGGGCAATATGCATGTAGTGAAATACCTTCCCCAATTTTTGAACAGATTTTTTTGATCTGTAAGCTTGTCCCACTAGTATCCCCATGTTTGAAATTTTTATGATCAAAATTTCTCTTAACAGTTTAGGGTTACGGTTATGGTTAGAGTTAGGGAAAGTGTTAGAGCTAGTGTTAGGTTTAGAGTTAGTTTTTTCCAACTTTATTGATACTGGCCAGGATTTATCTATTTCCTATTTTTAGTATACTCCCCATGTTTGGGCCTTCTAGGTAAAAGGAGTTGCTCTCAGGAGCAGTTTTAATTTTCATATTTCATTTCATTTTGCCCTATAAGCGTGAATGGAAATGGAGCTGGAAATCAAACAGGGTTTGTGCTAGCTGCTTGAAACTTCACACACTCAATCAGTTCTCAGTGCACATTCTCTCATTTGTTTCTTGTGAAAGTAGTGAAAAGCTGAAGTAGAAAGAAACAGTTTTGTCTGTGAGTACTTTAGGAGCAAGCTTCAACATTTTGCTTGATTTCTTTGATATTGTACAGGATACATCTTTTTCCTAGCCTTAGTAGGATCACCTAGTTTGGGCCTTCAAGTTTTGCTGGTTCACTGTCAGGAACAGTTTTAATTTTTAGGTTTCACTTTATAATGGTCTATAGATGTGGATGAAAATGGGGCTGTAAATCAAGCAGGGTTAGTACTAGCTTCTTGAAACTTCACACACTCAATCAGCTTTCTGTGGGAACTCTCTGGTTTGTTCCTTGTGAAAGTATCATAAACTGCAGTATGAAAAAATAATTTAACCAAGAGCACATTAGGAGAATACAGGGAAATATGAATGTTCTTAAATACCTTTCCCATTACTTGGTCAGATTTTTCTGATACTTCACAGGATTTATCTGTTAGCTAGGCTCCTTTATTTGGGAAATACTATGATCAAAGATTCTCTAAACAGGTTAGGTTAGGTTTAGTATTAGGTTAGGACTAGGTTTAGAGCTAGTATTTTGTTAGATTTAGTTTTGTTCAAATTTTTTTGATACTGGGCAGGATTCAGCTTTTACATAGCTGTACTCTATTCCCTAGGTTTGGCCCTCTTGGGTCAAGGGTTCACTGTCCAGAATAGTTTTTATTTTAAATTTTAACTTTATTTTGACCTATGTGGGTAAATGGAAATGAAACATGAAATCAAACAGGGTTGGTGCTTGCTACTTCAAACCTCACACACTCAATCAGTTCTCTATGGGCATTCTCTGGTTTATTTTTTGTGAAAGTAGCCCTTAGCTGAAGCATGCAAAGCAACTTTAATTAAAAGCACTTTAGGAGAAAACAGGGAAATATACATGTGATTAACTACCTCCCCTAATCATTTGGTCAGATTTCTTTGATACTGTGAAATATTCATCTGTTAGCCTGTCCCACTTGGCTCCAAGTTTGGGATTTCTAGGATCAAAGGGACTCTAAACAGGTTAAAGTTAGTTTTAGGGTTAGTGTTAGGACTAGGATTAGACCTAGTGTTAAGGTAAGAGTTTTTTTTTCAAATTTCTATGATACTGTGCAGGATTTGTCTTTTTCCTGTTTTGACTATACTCCAAATATTTGGGACTCCTACATAAATGGTTTGCTTTCAGGAACAGTTTCAATTTTCTTATTTCTCTTCTTTTTGCCCTATGGGGAGCATGGAAATGAAGCTGGAAATTAAACAGGGTTTAGGCTAGCTGCTTGAATCATCAAACACTCAATCAGTTTTCAGTGAGGATTCTCTGGTTTGTTTTCTGTGGAAGTAGCCCTAAGCTGAAGTAGAAAAAAACAGCTTTATCTCTGAGCACTTTAGGAGCAAGTAGAAGACACATGTACTGAAAGAGCTTCGAATTTTTTTTTGATTACCTTGATACTGTACAGGATTCATCCTTGACCTAGGCTTAGTAGGCTCCCCATGTTTCAGCCTTCAAGATTCAATGGTTCGCTTTCAGAAACAGTTTCTATTTAAAGGTTTCATTTCATTTTGACCTGAAGAAAATTGGAGCTAAAATCAAACAGGGTTGGTGCTAGTTGCTTCAAACTTCACAAACTCAATCAGTTCTCTGTTAGCACTCTCTTGTTTGTTCCTTGTTAATGTAGCTCTAAGCAGAAGCATGCAAAGCAAGTTTATCTGAGAGCACATTAGAAAAAAAGAGGGAAATAAAAATATATTGAAATATCTTCACCAATTATGTGGTCATATTTATTTGATACTGTGCATGATTCATCAACTAGCTTGCCCCACTAGAATCCCTAATTTTGGGACTTGTATGATAATAGGTTCTCTAAATAGCTTAGGGTTAGGGTTGGGGATAGAGTCAAATCTGGCATTAGAGTTACAGTTAGATTTGTTCAAATTTATTTGATACTGGGCAGTATTCATCTTTTCTTTGCCCTTGTTAAGTTTCCCAGTTTTGGACCTTCTCAGTTCAAGTGTTCACTGTTAAAAACAGTATATATTTTAAAGGTTCACTTCATTTTGATCTCAATGGGTGAATAAAAATGGAGTTCAAAATCAAATAGTGTAGGTGGTAGCGGCTTGAAACTTTACATACTCAACCACTTCCCTGTCGGTACTCTCTGATTTCTTCCTTGTGAAAGTATTCCAAAGCGGAAGCATCCAAAAAAAACTTTATCTGAGAGCACTTTAGGAGACAACAGGAAAATATGCATGTACTGAACTACCTCCCCCAGTCATTTGGTCAGATTTTTTTGATACTGCACAGGATTCACCTGTTAGCTTTTCCCACTTGTCTCCACAAGATTGGAACTTCTATGATCAAAGGTTCTCTAAACAGGTTAGGATTAGTTTTAGGGTTAGAGTTAGGGCTAGTGTTAGAGCGAGTGTTAAAGTTAGAGTTAGTTTTGTTCACATTTCTTTGATATTGGGATGGAATCTTCTTTTACTTAGCCATACTATGTTCACCAGTTTGGGGCCTTCTTGGTTCAAGGTTCACTGTCAGGAACAATTTGCGTTTTCATTTGAACCTATACAGGTAAATGAAAATGGAGCTAGAAATCAAATAGCATTTGTGCATTTGTGCTAGTTGTTTGAAACTTCACATTCTCAATCTGTTCTCTGTAGGCACTCTATTGTTTCTTCCTTGTGAAAGTAGCTCTCAGCATAAACATGCAAATACAACTTTATCCAAGAGCACTTTATGAGAAATCAGGGAAATATGCTTGTCCTGAACTACCTTCCCTCCCATTTATTTTGTCAGATTTGTTTGATACTGCACAGGATTCATCTACTAGCTTGCTTCCCCTGGTTCCCCAAGTTTGGGACTTATATGATCAATGCTCTGTAAACAGGATAGCTTTAGGATTAGTGTTAGAGTTAGGGTTAGTGTTAGAATTCGAACTAGTGTTAAGATTAGAGTTATTTTTGTTCAAATTTTTTTGATACTGGGCAGGATGTCTCTTTTACCTAGCCATATTATGTTCCCCAGTTTGGGGCATTCTAATTTCAATTCTTCACTGTCAGGTACAGTTTGTATTTTTAAGTTTAACTTCAAGTTGTCCTATATGGGTAAATTGAAATGGAGCTGGTAATCAAACAGGGTTGCTGCTAGCTGCTCGAAAGTTCTCGCACTCAATCAGTTCTCTGTGGGCACTCTCTAGTTACTTCTCTCTAGTTACTTTCTAGTGTAAGTTTTCTAAATCTATGACAATGAAAAGAACATTATCCAAGAGCACTTTAAGAAAAAAAAAAGGGAAATAGGCATGTACTGAAACACCTTCCCCAATTATTTCATCATTTTTTTTTATATTGGGCAGGATTCATGTGTTACTGTGCCCTACTAGGCACCCCAGGTTTGGGTCTTCTATGATCAGAGTTTTTCTAAACAGGTTAGGGTTAGGTTTAGGGCTAGGGTTACAATTAGTGTTGGGGTTAGACTTAGTTTTGTTCAAATTTCTTTGAATCCAGGGAGCATTCATCTTTTACCTATCCTTACTATATTCCCCATGTTTGGCCCTTCTCAGTTCATGGTTCGCTGTCAGTAACAGTTGTGTTTTAAGGTTTCACTTCCTCTTGACTTATATGTGTAATTGGAAATAGAGCTGGATAGAAATCAGGGTTGGTATTAGCGGCTTGAAACTTCACACACTCAATCAGTTCTCTGTGGGCACTCTCTGATTTGTTCCTTGTGAATGTAGCCCTATGCTGAATCATCCAATGAATAGGTTTAGGGTGAGGGTGATGTATAAGGCTAGATTTAGTTTTAGGGTCAGAGTCAGTGTAAGGGTAAGTTGTAGGGTTAGGGTTAAAACTCAAAACAGGGCTTAATTTAATTCTAGGTGTAGTGTTAGGGTTTGGTTTAAGCTAAGGTTTAGGGTAAGGGCTATGGTTCGGTTTTGTTTTAGGGGTAGGGTTGGTGTTAGTGCTAGATTTTGGATTAGTGTTAGAGTTAGGGCTAGTATTAGAATGAGGTTTAGGATTAGGTTTAGGGTTAGATTTAGATTTACGGTTAGATCTAGGACTAGGGTTAGGTCTAGGTTAGGGTTCCGAAAGGGATAAGGTTAGAACTAGGGATATGGCTAGGAAGAGAATTTTAGACTTAGTACCCAGCTTAGGTTAGGATTAGGGTTACAGCTAAATTAGGGCTAGGATTAGGGTGAGGGTTAGTCTTAGGTTTAGGCCTAGGAGTGGGGCTTGGTTTAGGATTAGCATTTGGCTCAAGGTTAAGTTTAGGGGAACAGGTGGTGTTATAGATACGTTTAAGTCTAGAATGAGGGTTAGAATTAGGCTTCGAGTTATGGTTAGGATTCAGGGTAGGATTAAGGTAAGTTTAGGGCTATAATGATTTCTAGGGTTTCTGTTAATTTTAGGGCTAGGACTAGGGCTAGGACTAATGTCAGGTCTAGGGTTATGGTTAGGGATAATTTTAGAATTAGGTTATGCCTAGTTATAGTGTAAGAGTTATGTTTAGTGAAGGAGTCAGGATTAGCACTAGGGTTAGCATTTGGGATAGGGTTTAGCTTTGGGTAAGGGAAATGGTTAGAGCTAGGGTTAGGGCTAGGGTTATTGATAGGGCTTGTGTAGGATTAAGATTTGGGTTAAATCTAGGGTTAGGGCTTAGATTACAGTTAGGATTTGTGTTAGGGTTAGGGGTAGGGTTAGGAAAACGACTAATGTATTAATTAGGGTTATGATTAGGGCTAGTTTTATGGTTCCAGTTAAAGCTAGGTCTAGTGCTAGGCATCATTTAGAGTTAGGTAATGTTTAGAGCTAAGATGAGTGTTAGGGTCAGTGTTAGGTTCAGGGTTAGTTTTAAAGTTAGGGTTAGGGCTAATTGTAGGGTTAGAGTTTGCTTTAGAATAAGGGTTAGTGTTAGAACTATGGCTTGTTTTTTATGACTAGGGCTAGGGGTAGTTCAAGTTTTAAGATTAGCATTACTGTTAGGGCTATTTTAGGGTTTGGTTTAGGCTTATGGTTAGTGTTAAATTTAGAGTTAAGTTTTGATTTAGAGTTAGGGCTAGAACTAAGAATAGATATAGGGCTAGGGCTAGGGGAAGAGTTAATCTCCAGTCTAAGGTTAGGTTTTAGGCTAAGGTTAGTAATAAATTAGGGCTAGGATTAGTGCTAGGCTAAGTGTTATTTTTAGGCCTAGGGTAAGGGTGATGGATTAGGGTTAGGTTTAGGGTTATGGTTAGGTTTAGATTAAAGGTTGGGGTTATAGCTAGGTTGGGGATAAGGCAAGGTTTAGAATTAGGGTTAAAACTTTGGATATGGTTTGAGTTAGGGATAGGGCTAAAATTTCAAGTCCAGAATTATGGTCAATAGTTTTAGAGTAAGGTTTATGGCTAATTCTATTATAATGGTAGGTTTAAGATTAGGGTCAGATTTAGAGCTAAGGATATTATTAGGATCAAGTCATCATTAATGTTTAGAATAGGTTAAGGTTTTAAGTTAGGGATTGAATTTGCATTAGGGTTAAAATTAGGGTAATAATAGGGTTAGGTTTAGGTTTCAGGTTAGGTTTAAAGCAATTAATAGGGTTATAATTAGGGCTATATTTAGGTTTAAGCCTAGGGTTAGCATTAGGGTTAGGGTTATGGTTAGGGTAATGGATACAGTTAGAGCTAAGGTTATGGCTTGGGTTATGGTTAAAAATTAATGCTAGTGTTATGGTTAAGGTTAGGGTTAGGGTTAAACCTAGGGTTAGTGCAGAGATTTGGGCTAGGTTTTGGGTCAAGTTAAGGCTAGGGTTAGAGTTACATCTAATATAAGTACTAGGGTGATGATTAAGGCTAGTTTTATGTTTAGGGTTAGGGCAAAGTGTAGTGTTAGATTTAGGGTTAGGTTTAGAGTGATGTTTAGAGCTAGGTTTAAGGTTCTGTCAGGTTTAGGGTTAGTTTTAATTTTTGTTTTAAAACTCAAATTAGGGCTAAGGTTAGGGCTAGGTGTAGGGTTACGGTTTGGTTTAAGTTAAGGGTCAGGATTAGGGCTATGGCTTGGTTTTGTATTAGGTCTAGGGCTTGAGTTAGGACTAGCTTTAGGATTATCATTGGGGTTAGAATTAGGGATAGAGTTAGATTTAGGTTTAGGCTTATGGTTAGGGTTAGATTTAGATTTTTTTTAAGTTTGGATCTAGGGTTAGGACTAGGACTAAGAAAAGATCTAGGGTTAGGCCTAGAGTGAGAGCTAGGATTAGGGTTCTTGTAAGAGATAGGGTTAGAACTAGTTTTAGGGATAGAGAGAAAGTTAGACTAAGTCTCAGGGCTAGGTTAGTGTTAGGGTTAGGCCCAGGTTTAGGGTTGGGGTTATATGATTAAGGCTATGTTTAGAGATAAGATAAGGGCTAGGGTTTTTTTAGGGTTAGGGATATTATTAAGGCTAGGGTTAATGTCAGGTCTAGGGTTATCGTTAGGAATATTTTCAAGCTTAGGATTTTGGCTAGGTAGGTCTAGTGTAAGAGTGAGGTTTTGAGCTAGGGGAGTTATTAGGTTCATGTTCAATGTTAGGGTTTGGTTTAGATTTGAGTTTAGGATTAGTGCTTAAATTAGCATTAGGGTTAGAGTTATTGTAATGATAGGGTTAGGTTTAGGTTTCAGGTTAGGTTTAGGATAATTGATAGGGTTGGGGTTAGTGATAGTGTTAGGGTTAGGCCTAGGTTAGCATTAGGGTAAGATTTATGTTTAGGGTAATGAATACAGTTAGAGTTTATTTTAGGGATAAGGTTATAGTTAGGATTAGGTCTTGTGTTTGGGTTAGGGTGAGAGTAAGAACTAGGGTTTATGTTTAGAGATATGTTTAACATAAGGGTTAGGTTATGAGCTATGGGTAGGTCTAGAAAAAGAGTTAGGTTAAAGGTTAGGTCTAGAGTAGTTTTAGGAGTAGAGTTAGGGTTAAGGATAGGATTATCATTAGAGTTAGGGTTAAGATTAGTGTAATGGATACAGTTAGATTTAGGTTTAGGTTCATTGTTTGATTTAAATTTAGGGTTAAGTTTAGGGCTATAGTTATGTTTAGGTTTATTATAAGGGTTAGGTTTTGACCTGGGATTAGGGTTATAGTGAGTGTTAGGTTTAGGGTTAGGTCTAGTTTTAATTTTCTGGTTAGGGTTAGGATTATGTTTAGGGTTAAGGTTAGGGTTACCAATAGGTTTAGGGTTAGGGTTAGGGTATTGGGTAGGTTTAAATCTACGGTTAGGGCTAGGGTTAAGTTTAGGATTATGGCTAGGGTTAGGGTTAGATTTACGGGTAGTTCTAGGTTTATGTTTATGGTAAGGATTAGGCTTTGAGCTAGAGTTGGGACTAAGGCTAGAGTTAAGTTAGGATTAGGGCTAGGGTTAGGGTTAGGTTTATGCTTAGGGCTAGGTAAAGGCCTAGGATTAGCTCTAGGTTTTGTGTTAGGTTTAGGCCTAGTGTGAGGGCTATGGTAATATAAGAACTAGGGTTATGAATAGGACTAGTTTTAGTGTTAGGGTTATGGCTAGGTCTCCTGTTAGGTTTATAATTTTGGTTAGGTTCAGATTTACACGTAGGTTTACTATTAAATGTTGGTCAGTGTTTTGGTTAGCATTAGTGTTAGTGTTATAACCAGAATTAGGACTAGGTTTAGGCATAGATGTAGGGGTTGTGTTTGGGCTAGGGTAAGGGTTATTCTTAGGGCTAAGACTAGGTTTTTGTTTAGATCTAGGGCTAGAGTTAAGGCTAGATTTAGGGTTAGGTTTAGGTCTAAAGCTAGTGGTAGAGTTAGGTTTAGGAATAAGTTTATTGGTAGTGCCAGGGTTAGAGTTTGGTCTAGGGTCAAGGTCAGGTTTAGACCTAAGTTTAGAGTTAGGGTCAGAATAAGGGTCAGGGTTAGCATTAGATTTTAGGATAGGATTTTATCTAGAATGAGGGCTAGGGTCAAAACTATTAATGGGGTTAGAATTTTGATTAGCCTATAGATTAGGGATAGGTCTAGAGTTTTCATTAGGATTAGGGATTTGCTTAGGGTAAAGAATAAGTTTAGAGCTAGGGTTAGGGTTAGAGTTAGGGTTACAGTTAAAGCTAGGTTTAGAGCTTGGATTAGGGCTTGTTTTTGTGTATGGGTTAGGGTTTGGGTTAGGGTAATGGCTAATGTAAGAACTAGGATTATAATTAGGGTTAGTTTTAGGGTTAGGGTTATGGGTATGTCTAGTTTTAGGGTTACTTTTAAGGTTAAGGTAATATTGAGAGCTAGGGTTAGTGTTAGGATATGAGTCAGGGTTAGGGTTATGACTCTAATTAGCAATAGGGCTACTGTTAGGTTTTTGTTTATGGTTAGGATGGGTTCTAGAGCTAGGGTGAACATTAGGATACAAGTCTGTTTCAGGGTTAGTTTTAAGGTTAGGGTTACGAGTCAAATTAGGGCTAGGGTTAGGTCTAGAATTAGTTTTAGGGTGGTTTAAGTTAAGGTTTATTGTTAGGGCCATTGCTCAGTTTTGTTTTACTGCTAGGGTTAGGGTTAGGGTTAGTCTTATTATTAATATTAGATTTAGGGCTAGTGTTAGTGTTAGGCTTAGGCTTAGATTTGGGGTTAGATTTAGAGTTAGGGTTAGATCTAGGGTTAGGGGAAGGACCAAGGATAGGGCAAGCACTAGTGCTAGGTGTAGGGCTAGGTTTTGGGTTATGGTAAGGTATATGGTTAGAACTAGGGATAGGGTGAGTGTGAGAGTTAAAGTTAGTATTAGACCTAGGGTTAGGGTTAGGTTTAATTATAATTTACTTGTAAAGCCAGTGTTAGGGTTTGCTCTATGCTTAGGTTCAGGTTTAGACCTAAGGTTATTGTTTGCGTCAGTATAAGGATCAGGGTTAGCGTTAGGGTTTGGGATAAAATTAGAGCTAGAATGAGGGCTAGAGTCAGGACTATTAAAAGGTTTTGGATTTTGGTTATACTAATAATTAGAAATAGTTCTAGGGTTACCATTCAGGTTAAAGTTTTGCTTAAAGTAAGGGATATGATATGTATAGAGCGAGGGTTAGGTTTAGGATTAGGGTTAACACTAGTCTTAGAGCTTGAAATAGGACAAGGTTTTTTTTTTTTTGTAGGGTTAGGTCTAGGGTTAGGGCAATGGCTAATGTAAGAACTAGGGTTACCATTAGGTTTTGTTTTAGGGTTAGTGTTAAGGGTAGGTATAGTGTTACGGGTAGATTTAAGGTTAGAGTGATATTTAGAGTAAGGGTTAGTGTTAAGATATGAATGAGGGTCAGAGTTAGGGTTAGGACTCGAATTAGGGATAGAGTTACTTGTAAGTTTTGTTTTAAGTTTAGGATGGTGTATAGAGCTAGGGTGAGTGTTAGGATATGAGTCAGTGTCAGGGTTACATTTAAGGTTAGGTTAGGAGTCAATTTAGAAATAGGGGAGTTCTAGATATAGTGTTAGGTGGTTTAAGTTAAGGTTTATGGTTAGGGCTATTGCTTGGTTTTGTTTTACTGCTAGGGTTAGGGTTAGTGCTAATTTTATGATTAGTTGTAGGGTTAGGGCTATTGTTAGTGTTAGGCTTAAGATTAGGTTTAAGGTTAGATTTAGGTTTGGGGTTAGATCTATGTTTAGGGTTAGGACTGAGGATAGGGCAAGTGTTAGGGCTAGGGTAAGATTATGGTATGTAATAAGGTTAGAACTAGGATATGGACTAGTTTGAGTTAGAGTTATCTTAGGGCTTGGGTTAGGGAAATGGATAAATTAGAGCTAGGATTATGGCTATGGTTAGTTTTCAGCTTTAATATAGAATAGGGTTTGTGTTAATATAAAGTTTAGGTTAACGGGATGATATTATAGCTAGGTTTAGAGGTAGGTGATATTTAGAATTAGGGTTAGGGCTTTGGTTATGGTTAGAGTTATGTTTAAGGCTAGGTTTCCTGCTAGGTTGAGGGCTAGTGTTTGTTTTAGTGTTAGAGCTAGGATTTGGAGTGTGGCAAATTTCAGGTCTAAAATTATGATTAAAGATAATTTTAGGTTTAGGATTATGGCTATGTCTAGTGTAAGGTTTAGATTTTGGGTTAGGGTCAGGTTTGGGGCTAGGGGTATTATTATGGACAAGGTCTAAGTTAAGGTTTGGGATAGGTTAAGGTCTAAAATTAGGGATCGAATTAGCATTAGGTTTATTGTTAGAGTAAAGATAGGGTTTGTATTAGGGTCCAGGTTAGGTTTAGGGTTATGGACAGAAATGGAATTAGAGATAGCTTTAGGTTTAGGTCTAGGGTTAGCTTAGGGTTAGGGTCATGTTTATTGTAATGGATATGGTTAGATTGGGTTAGGGCTAGGGTTATGGTTATGATTAATGTAAAGATATGGTTAGGGCTTGGGTTAAGTTTAAAGCTTGGGATAAGGCTCAGATTATGGCTAGGTTTCGGGTTAAGTTAGTGCTAGGGTTAAGGTTATGGTTAATGTTAGTACTAGAGTTATATTTAGGGCTAATTTTAGGGTTAAGTTTAGGACTAGATTGAGGGTTAGTGTTAGGTTTAAGGTCAGGGTGATGTTTAGAACCAGGGTTAAGGTTAGTGTCAGAGTCATGGTCAGAGTTAGTTTTAGGTTTGGCTTAAAACCCAAATTAGGTCTAGGGTTAGGGGTAGGTGTATGGTTAAGGTTTTGTTTAGTTTACAGTTTAGTGTTATAGCTATAGCTCAGTTTTGTTTTAGGCTAGGGCTAGGGATAGGGCTAGTTTTAAAGCTAGTGTTAGGCTTAGGGCTATTGTTTGGGTTAGGCTTAGACTTCAAGTTAGGATTAGATTTAGAGATAGGTGTTGATCTAAGGTTAGAGCTAGTGCTAAAGATAGAGCAAGGGTTAGGACAACGGTTAGGGCTAGGGTTAGGATTAGATTTAGAGATAGGTGTTGATCTAAGGTTAGAGCTAGTGCTAAAGATAGAGCAAGGGTTAGGACAACGGTTAGGGCTAGGGTTAGGGTTATGGTAAGGAATAAGGTTAGAATTGGTGAAAGGGTAGTGTGAGAGTTAGAGTTCGTCTTAAGGCTAGGTTTCAGGTTATGGTTAAGGATAGAGCTAATTTAGGGCTTGGGTAAGTGTTAGGTTTACGCCTAGGTTAAGGGTTAGCTTTACCGTTACGTTTAGTTTGAAGGAATGGGTTATACCAATATTGGGGCTTGGTGAGAGTTAGTATTAGGGTCAGGACCAGGGTTAGGGTTAGAGTTATGATTAAGGCTAGGGTTTAGGGCTAGGATGAGGGCTAGTGTTTGTATTAGGGTTTAGGGCTAGTATTAGGTCTATGGCTAATGTCTACTCTAGGGTTACAATTAGGGATAGATTTAGTTTTAGGTTTATGGCTTGGTCCAGTGTAAGGGTTAAAGTAAGGTAAGGGTTTGTTTTAGAGCTAGGGTTATTATTAGGGTCAGAATCAAGGTTAGGGTTTGTGTTGGGTTAGAGTCTAAGTTTAGGGCTCAGATCAGCATTTGATTTGGGGTTAGGGTAATGGCAGGGTTAGATTTAGGGTTTAGTTGTGGTTTAGTGTAATGGATAGGGTTAGTGTTAGGCCTAGGGTTAGCATAATGGTTAGGGTTATCATCAGGGTAATGGATAGATTTAGACCTAACGTTAGGACAAGGGTCATGTATAAGATTAGGGCTTTTGTTTAGGTTAGTGTTAGGTTTAATTAAGTTATAAATCTAGGATAAGGACTCTGATTAAGTCTAGGTTTTGGGTTAGGTTAGGGCTAGGGTTAAGACTACGACTAATGTACAAAGTAAGGTTATGATTAGCGCTAGTTATATAATTAGGGTTAAGGCTAGGCCTAGTGTTCAGGTTAGATTTATGGTTACAATTATTTTAGAGCTAGGTTTAGTTTTAGGGTCAGAGTCATGGTCAGGATTAGATTTCAGATTAGGTATAGGACTAGAATCAGAGGTAAGGTTAGGGATAGGGTTATGGCTACGTGTAAGGTTAGTGTTTGGTTTAGGTTAAGTGTTAGGATTAGGGCTAAGACTTGGTTGTGTTTTAGGTCTAGGGCTAGGGTTAGGGCTAAGATTAGGTCTAGGTTTAGGGTGATGGTAAGTGAAAAGATTACAACAAATCTATAGGTGTAAGGCAAGAGTTATAGTTAGGGCTAGGGTTAGGTATAGTTTCAAGATTAGGGTGATCTTTAGAGCTAGGGTTAGTGTTAGTGTCAGGGTCAGTGTTCATATTAGGATCATGGTTAGAATTAAAGCCAGAATTAGAACTAGGGTTAAGTCTAGGGAAAGAGTTAGTATTTAGCTTAGGCTAAGGGTTATTATTAGGGCTAGGGCTAGGTTTTCTTTAGGTCTAGGGCTAGAGTTATGGCTAGATTTAGGATTAGGTTTAGGTCTAGGGCTACTGTTAGGGTTAGGTTTAGGTAAAAGGTTACAGGTAGTGCTAGTGTTAGAGTTTGGTTTAGGGTTAGGTTTAGGTTTAGACCTACTTAGTGTTAGGGACAGAATAACAGTCAGGTTTAGGGTTAGAGTTTGGGTTATGGTTATTGCTCGAATGGGGGCTAGAGTTAGGACTAGTAATAGGATTAGCGTTTTTGTTAGGTTAGGATTAGGGTAAAAAATATGATTAGGAATAGTGTTAGGGCTTGGCTTAGGGTAAAGGATAGAGTTAGAGCTAGGGTTAGAGCCAGGTTTAGGGTTAAAGCTGGGATTTAGAGCTCAGATTAGGGCAAATTTTTGTGTTAGAATTAGGGCTTGGGTTAGATTAACGTCTAATATAAAACTAGGGTTACAATTATGGATAGTTTTAGGGTTATGCTTAGGCGTTAGACCTCTAGTGTTAGAATTAGATTTAAGGTTGGGGTGATATTTAGAGCTAGTGTTAGTGTTAGGCTTGTATTTAGGGTCAGGGTTACTTTTAAGATTAGGGTTATGGTGCAAATTATGCCTAGGGTTACTGTAAGTGTTTGGTTTAAGGTTAGGATGATATTTAGAGCTAAGGTGAGTGTAAGGATATGAGTCAGAGTCAGGTTAGTATTAAGGTTAAGGTTAGGACTCGAATTAGGCCTAGGGTTAGGTCTAGGTGTAGTATTAGGATTTCATTTAATTTAAGGTTTAGTATTAGGGCTATTTCTTGGTTTTGATTTACTACTAGGGTCAGAGTTAGGGCTAGTTTTACGGGCAGCATTATGGTTAGGGCTAGTATTTATATTAGGCTTAGGCTCAGGTTTAGTGTTAGATTTAGAGTTAGGGATAGATCTAGTGTTATGGATAAGAATAAGGACAGGGAAAGGTGTATGGCTATGCTTAGAGCTAAGATTATGGTTATGATAGGGAATAGGGTTAGAAATAAGGGTAGGACTAGTGTGCAAGTTAGAGTTAGTCTTAGGGCTAGGATTAAGGCTAAGGATATGGTTGAATTGGGGCTATAAGTAGGGCAAGGGTTATTGTATATCTTAAGCCTAGCATTAGGTTTAGGATTAAGATCATGGTAAGGATTGGCATTATCGCTAGGTTTATAGGTAGGGTGAGGGTTAGAATTAGTGTTAGGGTTAAGGTTATGATTAAGGATGGTTTTAGGGCTAGGATGAGGGCTAGGGTTTGTTTTAGGGTAGGGCTAATATTAGAACAAGGACTAATATCAGGTTTAGGGTTATGGTTAAAAATAGTTTTAGGGTTAGGTTTATGTATACAGGTCGTGTAAGAGTTATGTTTAGTTTTAGGTCAGGTTTAGAGCTAGGGGTATTATTAGGGTCAGGGCCTTGGTTAGGTTTGGGATAGGTTATGGTTTAAATTTAGGGCTTGAATTAGCATTAAGGTTAGAGTTAGGGTAATGATAGGGTGAGGTTTAGGATTTAGGTTTGGTTTAGGGTAATAGATAGGGTTAGGGTTAGGAATAGGGTTAAGTTTAGGTATAGGGTTAGCATTAGTGTTAGGGTTATAGTTATGGTGATAGATAGGGTTAGAGCTAGGGTTAGAGCTATCGTTATGGTTATGTTTAGGGCTAGGGTTAGGGTTAGTATTAGGGTTAAAGCTTGGATTAGGTCTTGAATTAGGGCTAGGTTTTGTGTTCAGTTAATGCTAGGGTTAGGGTTATGGCTATTGTAAGTACCAGGGTTACATTTAGAGCTAAATTTAGGTTTAGGGTGGGGCTAGGTCTAGTGTTAGGTTTAGGTTTAGTATTAGGGTATGTTTAGAGGTAGAGTTAGTGTTATGGTTAGATTTAGGGTCAGGGTTAGTTTTAGGGGTTTGCTTAAAACTCGAATAAGGGCTAAATTTAGGGTTAGGCTCAGGGTTTGGCTTAGGTTAAGGTTTAGGTTTAGGACTCTATCTGGGTTTCGTTTTAGGTCTAAGGCTATGATTAGGGCTAGTTTTAGGATTAGCATTAGGGTTAGGACTAGTGTTAGGTTTAGGTTTAGGCTTAGCATTAAAGTAAGATTTAGAGTTAGAGTTAGATCTAGGTTAGAGCTAGGGCTAAGGATAAGGCTAGGGTTAGGGTTAGATTATTGTTACAGTAAGAGATAGGGTTTGAATTAGGGATGGGGCAAGGGTAATAGTTAGAGTTGGTCTTAGGGCTAGGGTTATGGGTAGGGTAAGAGGTAGGCATAAATTAGGGCTAAGATTAGGGCTAGGGTTAGGGCTAAGTTTAGGGCTAGGGTAAGTGTTAGGGTTAGGCCTAAGGTTAGGGTAAGGGTTCGGTTTAAGGCTAGGTTTAGGGCCAAAATAAGGGCTGGGGTTTGTGTTAGGCTTAGGGCTAGGATTAGGGCTAGTAAGGTTAAGGTTTAGAATTTTTAAAGGTTAGATTTAGGCCTAGGGTTAGGGCTCTGGGTAGTATAAGAGCTAGGGTTATAATTAAGGATAGTTTTAGGGTTAGGGTTATGGCTACTTCTAGTGTTAGTTTAAGATGTTTATTATGTTAAAGTTTAGAGATAGGTTTATAGTTATAGGCAGGATCAGTGTTCAGGTTAGTTTTAGGTTTAAGGTGAAAGCCAGAATTAGGTTTAGGGTTAGGTCTAGGATTAGATTTCTGGTAAGGTTTAGTGTCAATTCTGGGGTTATGTTTGGGGATAGATTTAGAATGTTTTATGGCTAGGGCTAGTGTAAGGGTTAGATTTAGAATAAGGGTCAGGTTTAGAGCTATGGGAATTATTAGAGTAAGGTTCAGGGTTAGAGTTAGTTTGAGGTTAGGGTTTTGGGTTGGGGATCTAATTAGCTTTAAGGTAAGGGTTAGGGTAATGATAGGTTTTTGTTTAGGGTTTAGTTTATGTTTAGGATAATTGATAAGTTTAGGGTGAGCGTTAGGGTTAGGGTTAGGTCTAGAGTTAGCATTAGGGTAAGGGATATGTTTAGGATAATGGATAGGGTAGAGCTAAGGTTAGGGCTATGTTTATAATTAGAAATAAGTCTTCAGTTAGGGTTAGTGTTAGGATAAGATCAAGGGTTAAATTTAGGGTTATGTTTAGTGTAAGCATTGGGTTTTGAGATAGGTTTAGGACTAGGGTGAGGGTAAGGTTTAGGGTTAGGTCTAGGGTTCAGATTACAGTACAGTTAGGGTTAGGGTTAGGATTATTCTACTGTTATCATTAGGGGTAGTGTTAGGGTTAGAGTAATGTATATGATTTGATGTATGTTTAGGTGTATGGTTAAAGTTAGATTGAGGTTTAGGCTTATGGTAAGGGCTATGGTTACAGTTAGGTTTATGGTAAGGGTTAGGATTTGAGCTAGGGTTAGGATATGGTGAGTGTGAGTTTTAGGGTTAGGTCTATAATTTGTTTTCTGGTTAAGGTTAGGGTTAGAGTTATGCCTAGGGTTTTCAATAGACTTAGGGTTATGTTTAGGGTAATGGGTATCTTTAGAGCTAGGTTTAGTGCTAGAGTTAAGGTTAGGATGAGGACTAGGTTTAGAGTTATATTTAGGGATGGGTGTAGGTTTTTAGGGTAAGGGTTAGGTTTTGAGCTGGGGTTAGGACTTAGACAAGGGTTAGGGTAGGGTTACGGCTATTGTTTGTGTTAGGGTTATATTTAAGGCTAGGTTTAGGCCTAGGATATGATATAGGTTTTGTGTTAAGTTTAGGCCTAGGGTTAGGGCTCTGGGTAATATAAAAGCTTAGGTTATAATTATGGCTAGTTTTAGGGTTAGGGTTATAGCTAGGTCTAGTCTTTTGTTAAGATGTTGGTTATTTTCAGGTTTAGAGATAGGTTTAATGTTATAGGGAGGGTCAGCATTCGGTTTAGAGATAGAGTTAGCGTGAAAGCCAGAACTAGCACAAGGTTAGGTTTAGGGGTAAAGTTAGTGTTTGGTTTAGGTTAAGGGTTATTATTAGGGCTAGGACTAAGTTTTTATTTAGGTCTAGGGCTAGAGTTATTGCTAGATTTAGGATTTGGTTCAGGTCTATTTCTAGTGTTAGGGTTATGTTTAAGTATAAGATTAATATAGGGCTTGTTTCATTGTTTGGTTTAGGGTTAGGTTCAGGTTTAGACCTATAATTAGTGTTACTATCAGAATAAATGTGAAGTTAGGATTAGGTTCTGGGTTAGTTTTAGAGCTAGAATTAATAGGGTTAGGTCTAATAATAGGGTTACTGTTTGGGTTAGGCTAATGATTAGGATTAGGACTAGGTTTAGCATTATGGATAGGGTTTGGCTTGGGTAAGGGACATGGATAGGGCTAGGGTAAGGGTTAGGGTTAGGGTTAAATCTAGTGTTAGGGCTCGCATTAGGGCTATTTTTGTGTTAGGGTTAAGGCTAGAATTAGGGCTATGGCTAATGTAAGAACTAGAGTTAACATTAGGTTTAGATTTAGGGTTAGGATTTGGTCTAGGTCTAGTATTTGCATTTGCTTTAGGGTTAGGGTTATATTTAGAGCTAGAGTGAGTTTTAGGCCTAGGACTTGAATTAGAGCTAGGGTTATGGCTATTTGTAGGATTAGATCAGAGTTCAGAATAGGGTTTGCTTAGGTTAAGGTTTAGGGTTAGGGCTCAAATTAGCATTAGGTTTAGGGTTAGAGTAATGGATAGTGTTATGTTTAGTTTTCAGATAAGTTATAGAGTAAAATATAGGGTTAGTTTTAGGGATAGTGTTAGGTTTAGGCCTAGGGTTAGCATTTGGAATAGTCTCATGTGTAGGGTAATGGATAGAGTTAGTGCAAGTATTAGAGATTGGGTTAAGGTTAGAATTAGGGCTAGGGTTAGGGTTAGGCCTAAGTTAGTGTTAAGGTTGGGTTTAGATTAAATGTTTATGGTTAGGGCTTGGGAGTGGTTTAGGGTTAGAGTCAGGGCTATGGTTAGAATAGGGTTAGAGTTATGGCTAGGGTTAGTACTAGTATTAGGGTTATATTTAAGGTAATGTATAGAATTTGAGTTAGGATTTGTGCTATGGTTACAGTTAGCATTAGGGAAATGGTTAGAGTTAGGGTTAGGGTTCTGTTTAGGATAAGAGTTAAGTTTGAACTAGGGTTAGAGCTAGGACAAGCAAGAGGGTTAGGGCTATGGCTAGATTTAGGGTTATGGTTATTCTTAGAGCTAGTTTTAGTGATATGTTTAGAGCTAGGTTATTGGGGGAAGTTTATTACTAGTGTTAGGACTATGGGTAATGTAAGAGCTAGGATAAGGGTTATGGCTAGTTTTAAGGTTAGGGTTATAGATAGTTCTCATGTTTGAGATAGGTTTTGGGTTAGGATAAGTTTTAGAGCTAGGGTTTCTGTTAGGGTAAGGGACAGTGTTAGGGTTAGCATTGGATTTAGTTTTAGAGCCACAATTCTACCAGGGTTAGTACTAGGGATATTGTTGTACTAGGAATATTAGAACTATGGAGAGGGTCAGGGCAAGAGTTAGAGTTAGTCTTAGGGCTAGGGATATGATTAGGTTTAGGGTTAGGGCTAAATTATATCTAGGATTAGAGCTAGGGTTAGTGTTAGGGCTAGGCCTTGGTTTATGGCTAGGGTTAAAATTAGGATTAGGGAACAGTATGATATTATAGCTAGGTTAAGGGCTAGGGCAAGGGTTCACTTTAGGGTTAGGCCTAGTGTCAGAGTTAGGGTTTGGATTAAGGCTAGGTTTAGGGCCAAGATTAGGTGTATTTTTTATTTATTTGTTTATTTATTTTTTATATTTTAGCATAAGTACTAACATTAGGGCTAGGGCTAATGTCAGGTCTAGGGTTATGGTTAGGGATAATTTCATGGTTAGGTTTATGGCTATGTATAGTTTAAGAAAAATGTTGAGGGTTAGGTCTCTTTTAGAGATAGAGGTATTAATAGAGACAGAGTCACGGTTAGGGTTTGTTTAGGTTAAGGTTTATGGTTAGGTCTCAAATTAGGTTAGGATTTTATGTTTATTGTTAGGATAATGGATATGGTTAGGTTTAGAGTTCACTTTAGGTATAGGGTAATGAATAAGGTTAAGGTTATTCATAGAGTTAGGGTTATCCTAGGATTAGTATTAGGGTTAGGGTTAAGTAATATACAGGATTAGAGCTAAAGTTAGGGCTAGGGTTATTGTTAGGATTAAGGCTAGGGTTAGGATTAGGTTTAGAGTTAGGTTTAGGATTAAAGCTAGTGTTAGGGTTAGGGTTAGGGCTAGGTTTTAGATTAGGTTAAGGCTAGAGTAGTGATGTAGCTAATATAAGAACTAGGATTACAATTACAGCTAGTTTTAGGGTTAGTGTTAGGGCTAGGTCTAGTGTTAGGGTTAGGTTATGATTAGAGTGATGATTTGAAATAGGGTTAGTGTTAGGGTCATAGTCAAAGTCAGTGTTATTTTTAGGGTTAGGGATAACACTCAAAATAGGGCTAAAGTTATTGTAAGTTTAGGGTTATGTTTTGTGTTAGGGTTAGGGCAATAATTTGGGCTAAGTCTATTGTCAGGTCTGAGGTTACATTTAGGTTAGTGTTAGGGTTAGGGCTAGGGATCAGTTTTGTTATAGAGCTATAGCTAGATTTAGAACTAGTTTTAGGATTAGTGATAATGTTAGGGCTAGTGGTAGGGTGAGGTTAAGGCTTAGGGTTACATATATTTAGAGTTATGTTTAGATCTAGGGTTAGGACTTGTGCTAGATTTAGAGGTTGTGTTAGGCTTCAGGTTAGCATTAAGGCTAGGTTTGGGGCTAGGATGAGGACTAGTGTTTTTTTTTTTAGGTTTAGGGCTAGAATTAGGGCTAAAGCTAATATCAGGTCTAGGGATATGGTTAAAGATAATTTTAGGGTTATGTTTAGGTGTACATCTAGTGTAAAAGTTAGGCTTAGGGTAAGGGTCAGGTTTAGAGCTAGGGGAATTTTTAAGATTAGGGTATAGGTTAAGGTTTGGTTTAAGTTAGGATTCAGGTTTTGGGCTCAAATTAGCATTAAAGTTAGATTTAGGGTAATGATAGGGTTGGTTTAAGGTTCAGGTTAGGTTTAACATAATTGATAGGGTTAGCATTAGCAATAGGGTTAGGGTTAGGATTAGGGTTAGCATTTTGGTAAGAGCTATGGTTGTGGTGATGTGTCATATTAGAGCTTAGGTTAGCACTAGGGTTAAGGTTAGAAATAGGTCCTGAGTTATGGTTAGGGTTAGGTTCAGAACTAGGGTTAGGTTTAGGGTTGTGGTTAGTGTAAGGTTTAGGTTATTAGCTACTGTTATGGATAGGGAGAGGGTTAGTTTTAGGGTTTGGTTTAGTGATAGGATTATGGTAGAGTTAGTGTTAGGGTTAGGACTAGGGTTATCATTAAGTTTAGGTTTAGGGTTAAGGTAATGTATAGGGTAAGATATAGGGTTGGGGTTAGATTTTGTTTTAGGATTAGGATTAGGGCTATGGTTATGTTTAGGTTAATGGTTAGGTTTAGTGTTTGAGCTTGGGTTAGGGCTATGCCAACTGTTAAATTTAGGTTTATGTCTAGGGTTAGTTTTCCGGTTAGGGTTAGGTTTAGAGTTAGGGTTCAGACTAGAATTATCAATAAATTTAGGGTTAGGGTAATGGGTAGGTTTAGAGCTAGGTTTAAGGCTAGGGTTGAGTTTAGGATTAGGGCTAGGGTTAGGATTACAGTTTGTGATAAGTCTAGTTTTACGTTTAGGGTAATGTTTTAGCTTTGAGCTAGAGTTAGGACTAAGGTGAGGACTAGGTTTATGTTAGGGTTAGGATTAAGTTTAGAGTTATGCGTAGGGCTAGGTTTAGGCCTCGGATTAGCTCTATGTTTAGTGTTAGGTTTAGGCCTACTGTTAGAGCTTTGGGTAATGTAGTAGCCAGAGTTATGATTAGGGCTTGTTTTAGTTTTATTGTTATGGATGAGTCTAGAATTAGGTTTAGGTTTTGATTAGGATCAGGTTTAGATGTACGTTTAGTGTTAAAGGCAGGGTCAGTGTTTAGGTAACAGTTAAAGTCTGGGTTAAAGCCAGAATTAGGAATATGTTTTGGTCTAGGGGTGGGGTTAGTGTCTGGTTTAGGTTAAGGGTTATTGTTAGGGCTATAGCTAGGTTTTTCTTTAGGCCTAGAGCTAGAGTTAAATCTCAATTTAGAATTAGGTTTTTGTCTAGGGCTAACGGCAGGGTTTGGTTTTGATATAAGTTTACCTGTAGGGCTAGTGTTAGAGTTTGGTTCAAGGTGAGGGTCAGGTTTAAACCGCAGGTTTGTGTTGTGGTCAGAATGAAGGTCAGGATTAGGGTTAGGGTTTGGGATAGGGTTAGAGCTAGAATGAGATCTATGTTTAGGACTATTAATTGGGTTATTATTTGGTTAGCTTAAGGATTAGCAATAGATCTAGTGTTACCATTAGGGTGTCTTGCTTAGGGTAAGGGATATGTTTAGAGAAAGGTTTAGGGCTAGGGTTAGGGTTATGTTTAGGGTTAAAGCTAGGTTTAGGGCTCAGATTAGAGCTAGTTTTTGTGTGAGGTTTAAGGCTAGGGTTCGGGCAATGACTAATATTAGCACTAGGGTTACAATAGGGTTAAAGGTAGGAGTATGTCAAGTGTTAGGGTCAGATTTAAGGTTAGATTGATATTTATAGTTAGAGTTAGTGTTAGAATATGAGTCAGGTCAGGGTTAGTTATAGGGTTAGTGTTTTGACTCGAATTGGGGCTAGGGTTAGTATTATGGTTTGGTTTAAGTTTAAGGTGCTGTTTAGAGTTAGGGTGAGTGTTAAGATATGAGTCAGGTTCCGGGTTATGTTTAAAGTTAGAATTGGTTATTGAATTATGGCTAGGGTTAGTTCTAGGTGTAGTGCTATTGTTTGATTTTTAAGTTAAGGTTTAGTGTTAGGCCAGTAGCTCGAATTTGTTTTAGTGGTATGATTAGGTTTAGGGCTAGTTTTATGATTAGCTTTAGGGTTAGGTCTAGGATTATGGTTTGGGTTAGAATTAATGCTAGGTTTAATGCTAGGATTAGGGCTGAGTTTTGTGTTAGGTTTAGGGCAAAAAATAGGAATAGGGCTAATGTCAGGTCTAGGTTTAGAGTTAGAGATAGTCTTAGGGTTAGGTTTATGGCTAGGTAAAATTTAAGTATTACATTTAGAAAAAGGGACACATTTAGAGCTAGGGGTATTATTAGGGTCAGGATCTCGCTTTGGGTTTGTTAGGTTAATGTTTAGGTTTAGGGCTCAAATTAGCATTAAGGTTAGAATTAGCATAAAAGTAATGGATAAGGTTAGGTTTAGATTTCAGGTTAGGTTTAGGGTAATAGATATGGTTTTGTTTGTGATAGGTTTAGGGTTAGACTTAGTTTTAGCATTAGTGTTATAGTTATTTTTAGGGAAATTTATAGGGTTTGACCTTGGGTTAGGGGTAGGGTTAGGTTAGAATTAGGGCTAGAGTTAGGGTTAGGGTCAAGATTAGGGTAAGGGTTAGAGTTAGAATTAGGTTTTGGGTATGGCTTAGGGTTTGAGCTAGGGTTAGTGCTAGGGGTAAGGTTAATTTAGGGTTTGGTCTAGGTTTATGGTCATGGTTAGTGCTAAGGTTAGTGTTAGGGTTAGGGCTAGGGTTATCATAAAAGTTAGGGTAATAAGTTTAGATGTTAGGTTAGAGTTAGGTTTAGGTTAGCATTTGGGTTAGGTTTACAGTTAGGGTTAGGGTTTGAGCTA
Organism: Ictidomys tridecemlineatus; assembly: GCF_052094955.1. NCBI lineage: Eukaryota > Metazoa > Chordata > Mammalia > Rodentia > Sciuridae > Ictidomys > Ictidomys tridecemlineatus. Next base: position 31,938,358 of record NC_135494.1, read on the forward strand.
GCTTAGCGTTAGGATTAGGGTTAGGTTCACTGTTAGTTCTAGGGTTAGGTTTATGTTTAAAGTTAAGATAAGTTTATCTTTAGGTCTAATGATATCATTAGGGTTAAGTTTAGGGTTAGGTAATGGGTAGAGTTTGAGCTAAGGTTAGAGCTAAGATTAATGTTAGGATTAGGGCTAGGGTTATGGTTAGGGTTAGGCGTTCAGTTAGTTTTAGAGTTAGGTTATGTTTAAGCATTAGTGATTGAGCTAGTATTGGGGCTAGGGCAAGGGCAGAGTTACAGTCAGGGCTAGGGTAGGGATATATTTAGGGTTAGGACTAAGGTTAGCATTAGGGTTAGGGTTATGGTTAAGGTAATGGATAAAGTTAGAGCTGGGTTTTGAACTATGGTTATGGTTAGGATTAGGGCTAGGGTTAGAGTGGGGATTTAGGTTTGGTTTAGGGTTATGTTTAGGGTAAGGTTAAAGGTTTGAGCTACAGTTAGTGCTAGGATAGGGTTTAGAGTTAGAGGTAGGGCTAGGTATAGGGTTAGAGTTATGCTTAGGGTTAGGTTAAGGGCTACAATTAGGGCTAGGTTGTGTGTGAGGTTTAGGGCTAGTGTTATGTGTATTAGTAATTTAACAGCTAGAGTTATAGTTATGGCTAGATTTAGGGTTCATCTAGTGTTAAGGTTAGTTTTTGGGTTAGGTTAAGGTTTAGAGCAAAGTTTTTTTTTTTAGGGTAAATGTAAAAGTTCAGGTTAGGATTAGGTTTAGGTTTAGGTCCAGAATGAGAACTAGGGTTAGGTCTAGACATAGAGTTAGTGTTTGATTTAGGTTAAGGGTTATTGTTAGGGCTAGGGCTAGGGTTTTGGCTCTATTTAGAATTAAGTTTAGGTCTAGGGCTAGAGTTAGTGTTAAGTTTAATTATAGGGTTACCAGCAGGGCTAGTTTTAGGTTTTAAATAACAGTTAGGGTCAGGTTTAAACCTAGGTTTAGTATTAGAATCAGAATAAATGTCAGGGTTTGTGTTAGGTTGGGTTAATTTTAGAGGTAGAATGAGGTCAGGGTTAGGGCTGATAATAAAGTTAGGGTTTGGGGTAGGCTTAAGATTAAGGTTAGGACTATGGTAGCAATAGGGTGAGTGTTTGGCTTAGAATAAGAAATAGGGTTAGAGCAAGGGTTAGGTCTAGGAATAGGGTTAGGTTTAGGGCAAGGTTTAGGGATAGGGTTAAGTCTAAGGTTAAGCCTTGGATTAGCGCTAGGTTTTGGGCTATTGCTAATTTAAGAACTGACATTATGATTAGGGCTAGGATTAGTGTTAGGTTTCGGGTGAGGTCTAGGTTTAGGGATAGGGTAATATGTAGAGCTAGGGTCAGTTTTAGGGTTGGAGTCAGGGTTAGTATTAGTTCTAGTGTTAGTTTTAGAACTTGAATTAGTGCTAGGGTTAGGGCTAGGTATAGAGTTAGGTTTTTGTTTGGGTTAAGGGTTAGGGTCAGTGCTATGGTTCGCTTTTGCTTGAGGGTTAGGGCTAGGGTTAGAGCTAGTTTTCAAATTAGTGTTAGGTTTAGAGTTAGTGTTATGATATGGTTTAGGCTTGTGGTTAGGGTTAGATTTAGAGTTAGGGTTAAATCTAGGTTACAGCTAGGGTTAGGGCTAGAGTTTTGGTTATCATAAGGGATAGAGTTAGAACTAGGGATAGAGCTAGGGAGAGAGTTAGAGTTAGCCTTAGGGTTACAGTTTGATATGGTTAGGATTAGGGCTTTATTAGGGCTTGGATTAGAGATAGGGTTAGTACTAAGTCTAAGCCTTGGATTAGGGCTAGTGTTAGGGTTATGGTTATGTTTAGGCCTGAGATTATAGATAGGTTTACAACTAGCTTGAGAGTTAAAATTATGGTTAGGGCTAGTATTAGGTTAGGGTTAGGACTAAGGCTATGTTTGGGCTAGGATTAGGGCTAGAGTTTGTGTTAGGGTTAGGGTTTCATTAGTGCTAGGGCTAATGTCAGGTATAGGATTATGGTTAAAGATAGTTTTAAGGTTAGGATTATTGCTAGGTATAGTGTAAGGGTTAGGTTAATATTTAGGGTAAGGTTTAGAGCTAGGGGCATTATTAGGGTAAAGTACAGTGTTCCGGGTTGGATTAGGTTAATGTTTAAAGTTAGGGCTAAAATTAGCGTTTGGGTTAGTGTTAGGATTAGATTTATGGATATAGTTAGGTTTAGGGTTCAGGTTAGTTTTTGTATAATGGATAAGTTTAGGGTTAGGAAAAGGGTTAGGATTATCCTAGGGTTACCATAAGGGTTAGGGTTAGGGTAGGGTAAGGGTAATGGATAGGATTAGAGCTAGGGTTAGGGCTAGGGTCAGGGTTAGGTTTTGTATTATTGCAAGGGTTAGGTTTAGTGTTACATTTAAGGTAAGGGTTAACACTAGTGTTATGGTTATTGTTAGTGTTAAAGCTAGTGTTAGGGCTCTGATTAGGATAGGTTTTGAATTAGGTTATGGTAGGGGCTACAGCTAATTTTAAGAACTAGGATTATTAGGGCTAGTTTTAGGGTTAGGGTTATGGCTAGATCTAGTGTTAGGGTTTGGTTTAGGTTTTGGTTGATGTTTAGAGTTAGGCTTAGTGTAGGGTCAGAGTCTGGGTCATGGTTAGTTATAGGGTTAGGGATAGGGCTTGACTTAGAGCTAGGTTCAGGGCTACGTGTAGGTTCAGGGTTTGATTTAGGTTAACGGTTAGGGTTAGGGCTATGTTTCTGTTTTGTTGTATGGCTTGGGCTAGATTAGGGTTAATTTTAGGATTAGTGTTAGTGTTACAGCTTGTGTTAGTGAGAGATTTAGGCTTAATTTTAGGGTTACATTTAGAGTTAGAGTTAGAGGTAGAATTAGGGCTAGGATTAGTTCTAAGGTTAGGGCAAGTTTTAGGGTTATGTTAAGGGTTGGTGTTAGAATTGGAATAGGACAAGGGTGAGAGTTAGTTAGTCTTAGGGCTACGGTTAGGTTAGGTTTAGGAATAAATTAGGGCTAGAATTAAGTCTAGGGTCTGTGTTAGGGTTAGGCCTAATTTTAGGCTTAGTGATAGGGTGAGGTTTGGGGAAAGGGATGGGATTATAGCTAGTTCTAGGGCTAGGTGGAAGGTTAGATTTACTGTTAGGGCTTGGATTATGTTTAGGCTTAGTAATAAGGCTAGGTTTAGGGCTAGGATAAGGGCTAGGTTGTGTTTTAAGGTTATGGCAAAAATTAGGGCTAGGGCTAGTGTCAGGTCAAGGGTCATAGTTAGGGATAGACTGAAGGTAGATTTATGGCTAGATCTAGGGTAAGGGTTAGGTTTAAGAGAAGGGTCAGGTTTAGATCTAGGGTTATTATTAGGTTTAGATTCAGTTTTCTGGTTTGGTTTATGTTAGGGTTTAAGGTTAGGGCTCAAAATAGCATTAGGGTTTGGGATGTGGTAATAATAAGGTTGGGTTTAGGGTTCAGATTAGGTGTATGTTATTAGGGTTAGAATTAGTGGAAAAGTTAAGTTTAGGCATAGGTTTAGCTTGAGGGTAAGGGTTATCTTTAGGGTAATAGATAGGGTTAAAACTAGGATTAGGACTAGTTTATAGTTAGTATTAAGGCTAGAGTTATGTTTAGGGTTAGGGTTTGGCCTACAGATAGCGTTAGGTTTAGGTTTAGAGTACGGTTTAGGGTTTGAGCTAGGGTTAGCGCTAGGGCGAATGTTTGGTTTAGGGTTATGTCAAGGTTATAGTTAAGGTTAGGGTCAAGGTTAATGTTAGGATTAGGGCTAAGGTTATCATTAAGTTTAGGGTATTGGATAGGGTTTTATGTCAGTTTAGGGTTAAGGTTATGATTAGGTTTAGGCTTAAGGTTATTGTTAGCAATAGGTGTAGGGTTAGGTTTAAGGTAATGATTAGCGTTTGAGCTAGGATTAGGTCTATGACAAAGTTTAGGTTTATGACTATGTTTAGGGTTAGAGTTAGGGTAGATTTAGGTTTAGGGCTAGGGTTATCATCAGAATTAGGCTTAGGGTTAGAGTAATGAGTAGGATTAGAGCTAGGATTATGGCTAGGTTTAAGATTAGGATTAGGGCTTGGGTTAAGTTTGGGGCAAGGGTTAGTGTTAGGGTTAGGTTAGGTTTAAGAGTTAGGGACTGAGCTAGGATTTGCACTAGGATAAAGTTTAGGGTTATATTCAGTGTTAGGCTTAGTGCTAGGGTCAGCATTAAGGTTAGGTTTATTGTTAGGGTAATGGATAGAGTAAGAGGTAGAGTTTGGCTTATGGTTATGGCTAGTTTTAGCATTAGTTATATGACTAGGTCTAGTTTAGGGTTTTTGCTTAGGAAAATGTTTCGAGATAAAATTTGTGTTAGGGTAAGGGTCAGTGTTTGAGTTAGGGTTAGGTTTATGATTAGGTCCAACATTAGGACTAGGATTAGGTCTAGGGGTAGAGTTAGTGTTGGGGTTAGGTTAAAAGTTATTGTTAGGGTTAGGGCTAGGTTTTTGTTTGGGGCTAGTGCTACAATCATTGCTAGATGAAGAATTAAGTGTAGGTCTAGGTCTAGTGTTAATGTTAGGTATAGGCATTGAGTTATATGTAGCATCAACGTTAGGGGTCAATTCAGGGTTAGGTCAGGTATAGACCTATAGTTAGTGTTAGGGTCAGAATAAGGTTTAGGGTTAGGGTTACAGTTTGGAATAGCCTAGAGCTGGATTGGAAGCTAGTGTTAAGATTAGTAATAGAGTTGGGGTTTGAGTTAGGCTAAAGATTAGGTTTAGGACTAGGGTAGATTTAAAGTTAGAGTTTGGATAAGGGTAAGGGACAGGGTTAGTGCTAGGGTTAGTGGTAGGTTAAGGGTTAGGCTTAGGCTTAGGGTTAGGGTTAGAGCTAGATTTAGAGTTAAAGCTACCAGTAGGGCTATGATAAAACTAGGTTTTGTGTTAGCTTTAGGTATACAGCTAATGAAAAAGATAGGGTTACAACTAAGGCTAATTTTAGAGTTATTGTTATGTCTAGGTCTTATATTATTTTAGCATTAGGTTTAGGGTTATGTTTAGGGTAATGGATAGGTTAGGGTTAGAGAACGTGTTAGGGTTAGGCCAAGGGCTAGCATTAGGGTTAGTGTTCAGGTTAGTGTAATGTATAGGGTTAGAGCTAGGGCTAGGGCTAGGGTTATGGTTAGGTTCAGGGCTAGGGTAAGAGTTAGGTTTAGGGTTAGCATAAGAATTGAAGTTAGGGTTAGGTTTATGGTAAGGGTTAAAGCTACATTTAGGGTAAGAGATAGGATTGAAGCTAGGGTTTGGGCTGAGATAAGGGATAGGTTTTGGTTTTTGTTAGGGCTAGTGTTAGGGATATGGCTAATGTAAGAACTAGATTTATTATTAGGGCTAATATTAGGATTACATTAAGGCTAAGTCTAGTTATAGCGTTATGTTTAAGTTTAGAGAAATGTTTTGAGCTAGGGTTCGTGTTAGATTCGGAGTCAGGGTCTGGGTTAGTTTAGGTTAGGAATAGGACTCGAATTAGGGGTAGGCTTTGGGCTAGATGTAGGGTTAGTATTTGGTTTAGGTTAATGTTTAGGGTTAGTGCTATAGCTCGGGTAGGGCTAAGTCTAAAGTAAAAGGTAGTTTTACAATTAATGTTAGTGTTATCGCTAGTGATAGGGTGAGTTTAGACTTAGGGGTACATTTAGAGTTATGGTTAATTCTAGGTTTAGGGCTATGGCTATGGTTAGGGCTAAGGTTATGTCTAGTGTTTGGCTTATGGTAAGAGATAGGGTTAGAACTAGAAATATGGCTAGGCAAGAGTTAGATTCAGTCTTAAGGCTAGGTTTAGGGTTAGAGTTAGGGCTAAACAAGGCCTAGGAATAGGTCTATAATTAGTTCTAGGATTAGGCCTAATGTTAGGGTTATGTTTAGGGTTAGGTTAGGGAAAGAGATGGGATTATAGCTAGTCTTAGGGCTAGGACAATTATTAGAATTAGGTTTAGGGATAGGGTTAGGATTGGGTTAGGATAAAGGCTAGATTTGTTTTTAGGATGAGGGCTAAAGTTTTTTTTAGGGTTGGGGCAAATTTTAGAAATAATGATAATTTTAGGTATAGGGTCATGGCTAGAGATAGTTATAGTGTTAGGTTCATGGCTAGATGTTGTATAAAGGTTAGGTTTAGGGTAAGGATCAGGTTTACAATTAGGTGTTTTTAGGATAAGCCTCAGGTTTCAGTTATGGGTTAGGTTAAGTTTTAGGGTTAGGGCTCAAATTAGCATTAGGGTTAGAGTTAGGTTTAGGGTAATGGAAAGGTTTAGGTTTAAGTTTCAGGTTAAGATTAGGGTAATGGGTATGGTTAGGGTTATTTATAGGGTTACGGTTAGGCCTAGTGTTAGCATTTGGATTATGATTATTGTTAAGGTAATGAATAGCATTAGAAATAGGGTTAGGGCTAGGGTTTTGTGAGGATTAGGGCTAGTGTGTTCCTTAGGATTAAGGCTAGAGTTATGGTTAAGATTAGGGCTAGGGCTAGTATTACGGTTTGGATTAGGTGTATGGTATGGCTTAGGTTTTGAGCTAGGATTAGTGCTAGGGTGAGAATTAGGTTTAGTGTTATTTTTAGGGTTAGATTTATTGTTTTGAGCTAGGGTTAGTGCTAGGGTGAGAATTAGGTTTAGTATTATGTCTAGGGTTTGTGTTTGGGCTAAGGTTACCTTTAAAGTTAGGTTAATAAATAGGGTTAAATGTTGAGTTAGAGTTAGGGGTAGTTTTAAGTTTAGGGTTAGTTTTAGGGTTAGTGCTAAGGTTATCTTTAGATTTAAGTTAATGGATAGGGTTGGATGTCGGGTTAGGGTTAGAGGTAGTTTTAGGTTTAGGGTTAGTGTTAGGGTTAGGACTAAGGTTATACTTAGATTTAGGGTAATGGATAGGGTTAGATGACAGGTTAGGGTTAGGGGTAGTTTTAGGCTTATGATTACTGTTAGGGTATGGGCTAGCATTTGGGTTAGAGTATAGTTTAGGCAATGATCTAGTGTTAGGGCTACAACCAGTGTTAAGTTTATAATTAGTTCTAGGATTAGGTTTACAGTTAGGGTTAGAGCTAGAGTTATCATTAGGCTTAGGGTTAAATTTATGGTAATGTACAATTTTAGAGATAATATTAGGGCTAGTATTAACATGATTAGGGCTAGGGTTAGTGTTAGGTTTAGGGCAAGAGCTAGGGTTATGTTTATGCTTAGGGTTAGGGTTTTAGCTAGGGTTAGGTCTAAGGTGATGGTTAGGGTTACCGTGAGGGATAGGGTTAAGGTTAGGGTTATGCTTAGGGCAAGATTTAGTCCTAGTATTATGGCTAGGTTTTGTGTTAGGTTTAGAGCTAGAGTTAGTGCTATGGGTATGTAACTCTAACCATAAGAGTTATGGTTAGAGTTATGGCTAGATCTAGTGTTAGATTTAGGTTTTGGTTAAGGTCAGTTTTAAAGCTACGTTTAGTGTTGGTGTCATGGTCTGACTTTGGATTAGGGTAAGGGTTAAGGTTAGATCCTAAATAAAGATTGGTTAGGTCTAGAGGTAGGGTTAGTGTTTGGGTTAGGTTAAGGGTTATCATTAGGGTTAAGTTTTTGTTTAAGTCTTTGGTGAGAGATATGGCTAGATTTACGATTATGTTTATGTCTAAGGCTAATGTTAGGGTTAGGATAAGGTATAGGTTTATGGGCTTGTGTTAGGGTTTAATTCATGGTTAGGTTCAGAATAAGGGTGAAGGTTAGGGTTATGGTTATAACTAGAATGATGGCTATGGTTAGTACTAGTTGTAGAGTTAGGATTTGTTTTAAGCTAAGGATTAGTGTTAGAATTAGAATTAGCATTAGGTTTAGTGTTTGGCTAAAGGTAAGTAATAGAATTAGAGCTAGGGTTAGGATTAGGGTTAGGGCTAGTGTTAGAGTTAGGTTAAGGTATAGGTTTATTGCTAGTTCTAGTGTTAGGGTTCAATTTAGGGTTAGGGTCAGATTCAGAACTACAGTTACCATTAGGGTCAGAATAAGTGTAAGGTTTGGGTTATGGTTAGAGCTAGAATGAGGGCTATTGTTAAGAGTAGTAATAGGGTTATAGTTTAGGTTAAACTAAGGATTAGGGGTAAGAATAGTGTTAGCATTAGGGTTAGGGTTAACTTAGTGCAAGGTATAGTGTTAAAGCTAGTTTTAGGGCTACGTTTAGTGTTAGGGTTAGGTCTAAAGTTATAGTGAGATTTAGGATTAAAGCTAGAATAAGGTTTCGGTTTAGGGCTAGCTTTTGGTTAGAGTTAGGGCTAGGTTTAAATTTATAACCAATGTGTGAACTAATCTTATGATTAGGGCTAGTTATAGGATTAGGGTTAGAACTAGGTCTATTGTTAGATTTAGGTTTAGTATTAGGGTGATGTTTAGAACTAGGGTTAGTGTAAGGGTCAAATTCAAGGTCAGGGTAATTTTAGGGTTAGGTTTTGGACTCTAATAAAGACTAGGGTTAGAGCTAGGTGTAGGGTTTTGTTTAGGTTTAGATTAAGTTTTAAAGTTAGGTCTATGGCTTGGTTTTGTTTTAAACCTAGAACTATGGTTAAGGCTAGTTTTAGGATTAGTGTTAAGTTTAGGGCGAGTGTTAGGGTTATGTTTAGGCTTATGGTTAGAGTTTAATTTAGAGTAAGGATTAGATGTTGGGTTAGGTCAAGGGCTAAGGATAGGGCTAAGATTAGGTCTAGGGTTATGGCTAGGATTAGGGTTAATGTAAGGGATAGGGTTAGATCTAGGCATAGGAATAGGATGAGAGTGAAAGTCAGTATTAGGGCTAGGCTTAGGGTTTAGGTTAGGTATAAGGCTTAATTAGGGCCAGGAATAGAGCTAGGTTTATGGCTGTCTAGTCCTAGGGTTAGTTTTAGGCTTAGGGTTAGGTTTATTGTAAGTGATGGGGTTAAAGCTAGTTTTAGGGCAAGGATGGAGGTTAAAATTAGATTTAGGGCTAGGCTTTCTTTAGAGTTATGATTAATGCTAGATTTAGGGCCATAATGAGGGCTAGGGTGTTAGGGATAGGGCTAGGATTAGTGATAGGACGAATGTCAGGTCTAGGGTTACCGTTAGGGATAGTTTTAGGGTTAGGTTTATGGCTATGTTTAGTATAAAATTTAGGTTTAGGGTAAGTGTCAAATTCAGACCTAGGGGTATTATTAGGGTCAGTGTCAGGTTTAAGGTTATGTTTAGGTTAGTGTTCACGTTTAGGACTCGAATTAACATTAGGGTTTGAGTTAGGCTAATGAGAGGCTTAGGTTTAGGGTTCAAGTTAGGTTTAGCATAATAGATAGGGTTATTGTTAGGGATAGAGTTAGTTTAGGCCTAGAGTTACCATTAGAATTAGGGTTATGTTCAGGGTAGTTGATAAAGTTAGAGCTAAGTTTAGGGCTAAGCTTTTGGATAGGATTAGGTCTAGGAATAAGGTTAGGGTTAGGGCTTTGATTTATGTTAATGTTAGGGCTAGGATTACAGCTAGGGCACATGTCAGGTCTATGGTTATGGTTACGGATAGTTTTAGGGTTAGGTTTATGGCTAGGTCTAGTATAGATTTAGGTTTAGGGGTAGAGTCAGGGTTAGAGCTAGATATATTATTACAGGAAAGATCAGAGAGAGGGTTTGAGTTAGGTTAAGATTTAGTGTTACTGCTCAAATTAGCATTTGACTTAGGGTTAGGGTAATGATAGGATTAGTTTTAGGGTTCAGGTTTGGTTTAGATTAATGAATAAGGTAAGGGTTAAAGATAAGGTTAGGGTTAGGCCTAGGGTTATGATTTGGGTTATGGTTATATTTAGGGTAATGGACAGTATTAGAGCTAGTGATAGGTCTAGCGTTATGGTTAGGATTCTTGCTAGGGTTAGGGTAAGTTTTAGGGCTAGGTTTTGGGTTAGCATTAGGGTTAAAGCTAGGATTAAGGCTCAAATTATGCCTAGGTTTTGGGTTTGGTTAGGACTGTGGTTAGGGCTATGGTTTATTATGAACTAGTGTTACAATTTTGCCAGTTTTAGGGTTAGGGTTAGGGCTAGACCTAGTGTTATTGTTAGGTTTATGGTTAGGGTGATATTTAGAGCAGGGGTTATTGTTAGGGTCAGTGTCATTGTAAGGGTTAGTTTTAGGGTTATATTTAGGATTCGAATTAAGGCTGAAGTTAGAGCTAGGTGTAGGTTTAGGCTTTGCTTCAGTTTAAGGGTTAGGGTTAGGGCTAAGGCTCGGTTTTGTTATAGGGCTAGGACTAGGGCTAGGGTTAGAGCTAGATTTTGGTTTAGCATCAGGGTTAAACCTAGTGTTTGTGTGAGGTTTAGACTTAGGTTTAAGGTTATATCTAGAGTTAGGGTTAGATATAGGGTTACAGATAGGGTTAGTGTTATGGCTAATGTTAGGGTTATGGTAAAAATTATGGTTAGAACTAGGGATATGGCTAGGGTGAGAATTAGAGATAGAGGTTTAGGGTTAGAATTAGACTTAGTGCTAAATTATTGCCAGGACTAGGGGTAGGGTTAGTGTTAGCATGAGGCCTAGGTTTCAGGCTAGGGTTACCATTGGGGTTCAGGTTAAGTTTAGGGGAATGGATGGGGCTATAGCTAGGTTTAGATGTAGAGATAGTGTTAGAGTTAGGCCAGGTTTGGGCTTGGGTTAGCGTTAACATTGGGGTTAGGCTTATGTTTAGGGGAATGGGTGGGTTTATAGCTAGGTTTAGGGCTAGGGTGAGAGATGAAACTAGGATTTGGCCTAGAGATATGATTCAGTTTAGGATTAAGGCTAGGATTAGGACTAGGATAAGGGGTAAGTTTTTTTGATAGGCTTAGGGCTAGGGCTAATATCAGGACTAGGGTTATGGTTAAGGATAGTTTTAGGGTTAGGTTATGGGTGGGTTAGTGTAAAGGTCAGCTTTAGATATAGGGTTTATATTAAGGTCTGGGTCAGGGTTAGAATTTGGTTTCAGTTAAGGTTTAGGATTATGGGTCAAAATAGCATTAGAGTTAGGTTTAAATTTAGGGTAATGGATAGGGTTTAGGTTAGGTATTAGTTAAGGTTTAGGGTAATGGAGTGTTAGGTTTAGGGAACGGGTTAGGGTAAGCATTAGGGTTAGGGTTATGTTTAGTGTAATGGATAGGTTTAGAGCTAAGGTTAGGGCTAGGTTATGAATTGGATTGAGTCTAGGATTAGGGCTAGGTTTAGAAATAGGTCTAGTGTTTAGTTTAGGGTAAGTGATAGGGTATGGTGAGTGTTAAGATTAGGGCTAGAGTTATGATTAGGTTAGGGTAAGTTTTACTGTTTGAGTTAGGGTTAGGGCTAGGGCGAGTGTTAGGTTTAGGTTTAGGTCTAGGTTTACATTTATGGTTAGATTTAGGTTTAGGGTTAGAGATAGGGTTTTAACTAGGGTTAGTGTTAAAGTTAGGGTAATGTATTTGGTTAGAGCTAAATTTCTGGCTAGGGTTAATGTTAGAGTTTTAGGTAGGGCTAGGGTTCTGTTTAGTGTAAGGGTTAGGCTTCCAGCTAGGGTTAGGTCTAGGCGAGGGTTATGTTAATGGTTAGGGTTAGGGCTAGTGTTAGGCTTAGGTTTATGCTTAGAGCTAAGTTTAGGCCTAGGATTAGGGCTATGTTTTCTGTTGTGTTTAGTGTTATGGTTAGTACTATGGGTAATAGAAGAGCTTGGGTTGTGTTTAGGACTAGTTATAGGGTTAGGATTATTTCTACATGTAGTTTAAATCTAGGTTTATTTTTAGAATCAGGTTTAAATAAGTGTAAGTCAGGATTAAAGCTAGGCTTAGTGTTAGAATCAGGGTCAGTGTTTGGGATAGAGTAAGGGTTAGGGTTAGAGCAAGAATTAAGACTAGGTATAGGTCTAGGGATAGGGTAAGTGTTTGGTTTAGTTTAAGGGTTATTGTTAGGGCCAGTGGTAGGTTTTTGTTTAGGTCTAGGGCTAGAGTTGTAGCTATATTTTGGATTAGCTTTGGATCAAAGTCTAGTGTCAGGCTTAAGTATAGGTATAGGGTTACTGGTTCGTCTAGCATTAGGGTTTGGTTTAGGCATAGGGTCAGGTTTCGACCTAGGGTTACTGTTAGGATCAGATGAGAGTTAAAGTTAGGATTAGAGCTAGAATGAGGGCTAGGGTTTAAACTAGTAATACAGTTTTAGTTTAAACTAGGCTAAGGATTAGGCTTAGGACTAGGGTTAACATTTGGATTAGGGTTTGGATTAAGGTAAGGGTTAGAATTAGAGCAAGTGTTAGCGTTAGGGTTGGGGTTAAGGCTAGTGTTAGTGTGAAGATTAGTGTTAATGCTAGGGTTAAAGCTGAGATTAGGGGTAGAATTTCTGTTAAGTTAAAGCTAGGGTTAGAAAAACTACTAATTACTAATTAGGGTTATGATTAAGGCTAGTTTTAATATTAGAGTTAAGGCTAGGTCTAGTGTTAGAGTTAATTTTATGTTAGGGTGATGTTTAGAGAGAGGATTAGTGTTAATATCAGCTACAGAGTAAGGGTTAATTTTAGAGTTAGGATTATGGCTAGATGTAGGGTTAGGGTTTGGTTTAGGGCTATGGCTTAGTTTTGTTTTATGTCTAGGTCTAGGAGTAGGGCAAGTTTTAAAATTAGTGTTATGGTTAAGGGTAGTGTTAGGGTTTAATTTAGGCTAATGTTTGTAGTTAAATAAAGAGTTAGGTTTAGATTTAGGGTTAGGTTTAGATATAGGGTCACGGTCACAGCTAAGTTTTGGGTTAGGTTAAGTTTAAGGCTTAGGGCTCTAATTAGCATTAGGGTTAGGGTTACAGTTTGAGTAATAGATATGGTTAGGTTTAGAGTTCAGGTTAGGTTTAGGGTAATGGTTAAATTTAGAGTCAGAGATAGGGTTAGGGGTATCCTAGGGTTAGCATTAGGGTTGGGATTATGGTTAGAGTAATGGATATCGTTAGATCTAGGGTTAGGGCTAGAATTATTGTTAGGATTAAGGCTATCGTGGGGTTTAGGTACAGGGCCAGTTTTAGTGTTAGGGTTAGGTTTAGGGTATTGGTTAGGGCTTGGGTGAGGGTTAGGGTTAAAAGGAAGCATAGAGCTTAAATTTGGGCTAGCTTTTGGGTTAGCCTAGGGATTAGGGATAACACTAATGTAAGAAGTAGGGTTATGATTAGGTCTACTTTTAGGGTTAGGGCTAGTTCTAGTTTTAGGGTTAGGTATATTTTTAGGGTGATCTGAGAGCTAGAGTTAGTGTTAGGGTCAGAGTCAGTGTCAAGGTTAGTTTTAGGGTTAGGGCATGACTTTAATTCGGGCTAGAGTTAGAGCTATGTTTAGGGTTAGATTTTGGTTTAGGTTAAGGGTTACGGTTAGGGCTGTAGCTCAGTTTTGATTAGGGCTAGGACAAGGTTAGGCTAGTTTTAGGATTAGCATTAGTTTTAAGGCTAGTTTCAGTGGGATGTTTCCACTTAAGGTTAGGGTCAGATTTAGAGTTATGGTTAGATCTAGGGTTAGTGGTAGGGCTAGGTTTAGGGCTAAGGTTACAGCAAGTGTTAGAGTTATGGTAAGGGATAGGGTTAGAACTAGGATAGGGCTAGAGAGACAGGGTTAGTCTTAATGCTAGTGTTAGGGTTAGGGTTAGGGCTAAATTAAAGCTAGGATCAGATCTAGGGTTAGTGTCAGGGTTAAGTCTAGAATTAGGATTAGGGTTAGATTTGGGGAAGGAATGAGGTTATATCTAGGTTCAAAAATAGGGCAACGGATAAAATTAGAAATAGGGCTAGAGTTAGGGTTTGGGTTAGGATCAAGGCTAGGTTTTGGGCTAGGATGAGGGCTAGCATTTGTGTTAGGGTTATGGCAAGAAGAAGGGCTAGGGCTAATATCAGGTCTAGGGTTATGGTTACGAATAGTTTTCAGTTAAGGTTTATGGCTATGTCTAGTGTCAGAGTTAGGTTTAGAGTAAGGTTCAGGTATATATCTAAGGTTATTATAATGGTCAGGGTCTGGTTTGGAGTTAGGTTGAGCTTTAGGGTTAGGGCTTACATTGCAGTTAGGGTTACAGTTGGGTTAGGGTAATGAATAGGGGTTGTTTTAGGCTTCAGGTTAGGTTTAAGGTTCAGGTTAGATTTAGATTCATAAATAGGGTTATGGTTAGGCCTAGGGTAAGCATTAGGTTTATAATTATCTTTATGGTAATGGATAGGGTTAGAGCTAGGATTAGGGCTTGGGTTATATTTAGAATTAAGCTTAGAGTTAGGGTTAGGGTTAAACCTAAAATTAGGCTTAGGGTTAGGTTAAGGGTACTGGTTAGGTTTTTAGCTAGGACTAGTTCTTAATCCAGTGTTATGTTTAGGGTTAGGTCTAGGGTTAGTGTTAGTAAAGGGCTAGGGTTATAATAAATGTTTGGTAATGGACAGGTTTAGATGTTGAACTAGGGTTAGGGTTATGTTTAGGTTTTGAAAAACAGTGTTAGGTTTAGCATAACTTTTAGGGTTTGAGCTAGGGTTAGGACTATGGCAAGCGTTAGGTGTAGGTTTAAGTCTAGGGTTCAGTTTAGGGTTATGATTAGAGTACTCTCGGGTTAGGGCTAGGGTTATCATGAGTTTTATGGTTAGGGTTAGGGAAATGTGTGGGGTTAGAGTTAGGGTTAAGGCTAGGGTTAAGTTTAGGATTAGGGTTAGGCTTAGGGTTAGGCTTAGGCTTATGTGTTACTTATGGTTAGTTTAAGGGTAGGGATTGATTAAGTGTTAGGGCTAGTTTGAGGGTTTAGGTTAGAATCAGAGCAAGGTATAGAAGTAATGTTAGGGATAGGGCTAGGGTTAGCATTATGTTTACGGTTATGGTTAGGAAAATGAATAAATTTAGAAATATAGTTTGGGCTATGGTTATGGTTAGAATTAGGGCTAGGATTAGGGTTAGGGTTTGGGCAAGGGTTTGTTTAGGGTTAGAGTGGGAGTTTGTGCTAGATTTAGTGATAAGGCTAGGATGAGGGTCAGGTTCATTGTTAGGTCTAGGAAGTGGATTATGGTAGGTTTAGGGTTAGGGCAAGGGGTTATTATTAGGGTTAGGATAATGGTTAAGGTAGGTTTATGGTTAGGGTTGAGGTTAGATTTAATTTTAGGGTTAAGGTTAAGGTATGGTTAGGTTTAGGTATATAGTACATGTTAGGGTTTGAGCTAGGGTTAGGGCTATGGTGAATGTTAGGTTTATGGTTAGGTCTAGAGTTAGTTTTTTGGTTATGATCATGGTTATGATTAGGGTCAGGTTTAGAGAGAGCTTAGTATTAAATGCAGAGTCAGTGTTCAGATTAGAGTTAGAGTTAAGGTTAAAGCCAGAATTAGGACTAGGTTTATGCCTAGACGTAGTACTTTTGGATAGGTTTTTGGCTAAGGTATAGTATAAGGGTTAGGATGACGGTTAGGGTAACTTTTAGACATAGGAGTATTATTATGGTCAGAGTCAGAGTTAGGGTTTTGTTTAGGTTAAGGTATAGGATTAGGGCACAAGTTAGCTAGGTTTATAAATAGGGTTAGGTTTAGGGTTAGGGTAATGGGTAGGTATAGAGACAGGTTTAAGTTTAGGGTAAGGGCTAAGGTTAGGGTTAGAATTAGGGATAGGTCTAAATATATATATATATATATATATATATATTTAGAGTAGGTTTTAGGCATTGAGTAAGGTTTAGGACTAAGGCTAGGATTGGGTTTAGGATTAGGTCTAGGGTTAGGGTTAGGATTATGCTTAGGGATAGGTTTAGGCCTAGGATTCACTCTAGGTTTTGTGTTAGGTTAAGGCGTAGGGTTAGGGCTATGGGTAATTTAAGAGTTAGGATTATGATTAGGGCTATTTGTAGGGTTAGCATTATGGCTGTCTACTGTCAGGTTTAGGTTTTCAATTAGGGTCAGGTTTAGAGATAGCTTAGTATTAAATGCAGGGTCAGTGTTCAGATTAGAGTTCGAGCTAAGGTTAAAGCCAGAATTAGGACTAGGTTTATGTCTAGAAGTAGGGTTAGTCTTTGTGTTAGGTTAAGAGTTATTATTATGGCTAGGCCTAGGTTGAGGTTGAGGCCTAGGGCTACAGTTGAGGCTAGATTTAAGATTAGGTTTAGAACTAGGGCTAGGGATTGGGTCAGGTTTAGATATAAGGTTACTGGTAGGGATAGTATTAGGGTTTGGTCTTGGAATAGAATCAGGTTTAGACCTAGCGTTAGTTTTATGGTCAGAATAAGGCTCAGGGTTAGGGTTAGGTTTTTGGCATAAGATTAGAGCTAAAATGAGGGCTAGGATTAGGATTATTAATAGGGTTAGGGTTTTTATTAGGCTAAGGATTAGGGATAGGTCTAGGGTTACCATTAGGGTTACGGATTTGCTTACAGTTAGGGATAGGGTTAGAGCTTGTGTTTGGGTTAGGGTTATCGTTAGGGTAAGGTATGATGTTATGGCTAGGTTTAGATCTAGAGTGAGGGTTAAAATTAAGTTAGGGATAGGGTAAAGTGTAGGGTTAGGTTTAAAGCTAGTGTTAGGCTTAGCGTTAGGATAGGGTTTGTGTTAGGGTTATGGCTAGCATTAGGGCTAAGGCTAATATCAGGTATAAGGTTATGGTTAGGAATAGTATTTTTGGATAGGTTTTTGGCTAGGTATAGTATAAGGGTTAGGATGACGGTTAGGGTCACGTTTAAAGATAGGGGTATTATTATGGTCAGAGTCAGAGTTAGGGTTTGGTTTAGGTTAAGGTTTAGGATTAGGGCACATGTTAGCATTAGATTTAAGGTTAGAGTTAGGGTAATGATATGATTAGGGTTAGGGTAAAAGTTATGTTTATGGGTAATATATAGGTTATAGTTTCGGATAGTGCTAGGGTCAGGCTGAGGGTTAGCATTAGGTTTAGGTTAGGGTTAGGGTAATGGATAATGTTAGAGCAAGGGTTAGGGCTAGTTATGGTTAGGTGTAAGGTTAGCACAAAGATTAAAGGTAGGGTTAGGTTTAGGGTAATGGTTAGGGCTATATTTAGGTTTAGAGTTAAGATTAAAACTAGGGTTGTGTCTCAGATTACGGCTAGGTTTTGGATTACCTTAGAGCTATTTTTAGGGATACGGCTAATGTAAGAACTAGGGTTACAATTAGGGATTGTTTTAGGGTTATTTGGGGCTAAGTGTAGTTTTATAATTGGGTTTATATTTAGGGTGATGTTTTAAACTAGGGTTAATGGTAATGTCAGATTCAGGGTCAGGGTTAGTTTTAGGGTTAGGGATAGGACTCGAATTTGGGTAGGCTTAGGGCTAAATGTAGAGTTAGAAATTGGTTTAGTTTAAGGGTTAGGGTTAGTACTATGGCTCCGTTTTGTTTTAGGGCAAAGGCTTCCCAGTATCAAAGAAATTTGAACAAAACTAACTCTAACCCTAATACTAGCTCTAACAATAGCCCTAACACTAACCTTAACACAAACCCTAAGGGTAGTTTTATAATTAGTGTTAGTGTTATTGGTAGTGTTAGGGTGAGTTCAGGCTTACGGGTTTATTTAGAGTTATGGTTAATTATAAGATTAGGGCTATGGCTAGTGTGAAAGCTAAAGGTAGGGCTTGTGTTTGGGTTATAGTAAGGGATAGGGTTAGAATTAGGAATAGGGATACAGCAAGAGTTAAAGTTAGTATTAAGACTATGGTTAGGGTTAGGGTTAGGGCTAAATTAGAGCTAGAAATAGGTTTAGCTTTAGTGTTATGCTTAAGCCTAGTATTAGGGCTACATTTAAGGTTAGGTTTACTCTTAGGTTTAGAGGAAGGATGCCATTTGCTTGATTTCCACATCCATTTCCCATATAGGTCAAAATGAAGTGAAACCTTAAAATACAAAGTGTTCATTATAGCAAACCATTTAATTGAGAAGAGCATACCTTGGGAGCATACTAACACTAGTTAAAAGATGGCTCCTTCACAGTATAAAGAAATTTGAACAAAACTAACTCTCACTTTAACATTACCTCTACACCTATCCCTGGCCCTAACCCTAAACCTAACCCTAACCCTAATTTGATAAGAGAACCAGTGATCCTCGAATTCCCGCACTTGTGGAGCCTTGTGGGGCAAGCTAAGTGATAAGTCCTACGCAGCATCAAACAAATCTGACTAAATAATTATGGGAGGAATATCAGTACATGCATATTTCCCAGTTTTCTCCTAAAGGGCTCTCAGATAAAGTTGTTTTTGCATGCTTAAGCTTAGGCCTACATTCACAAGAAACATACCAGAGTCCCCACAGAGAACTGATGGAGTTTGTGAAGTTTCAAGCAGCTAGCACAAACCCTATTTTATTTGTAGCTCCATTAACTTACCTTTCTATGTCAAAATGAAGTGTAATCTTAAAATGCAAACTGTTTCTGGCAGTGAACATGTGAACTGAGAAGGCCTAAACCTGTGGAACAGAGTAAATCTAGCTAAAAGATAAATCCTGCCAAGTATCAAAGAATTATGAATTTAACTAGCTCTAACTCTAACACTTGCTCTAACACTAGCCCTTCCCTTAACCCTAATTTTTATATGGGACGTTTAACCTTAAAAGTTCCAAAGGAGGGCAGCCTAGTGGGGCAATCTAAGAGATGAATGCTGCACAGTATCAAGGAAATATGACGAAATAGTTGGTGGAGTATTTCAGTACATACACATTTCCGTTTTTTCTTAAGAACTCTCGTATTAAAGTTGTTTTTACATGCTTCAGCTTAGGCCTACTTTCACAAAAACAAACCAGAGATTTCCCATAGAATATTGATGGAGTGTGAATTTTCAAGCAGCTAGCACCAAAAATGTTTGATTTGCAACTCCATTTCCATTTACCATAATAGGACAAAATGAACTGAAACTTTAAAATATAAAATGTTCATTACAATGAACCATTGAACCTAGGAGGACAAAACATGGGAAGTATAGAAAGAATAGGGGAAAAAAAATCCTTCCCAGTATCAAAGAAATTTGAATAAAACTAACTCTAATCCTAATACTAGCTGTAACACTAGCCCTAAAACTAACCTTAACACAAACATTAACTTGTTTGAAAAACTTATGATGCTAGAAGTCCCAAACTTGTGAAGCCTAGTGGGCTAAGCTCTCAGATAAATCCTATGAAATATCAAAGTAATATGACCAAATAATTAGGGTGGTATTTCAGTTCATGCATATTTCATTGTTTTGTGCTAAAGGACTCACAGATAAACTTGTTTTGGCCATCTTAATCTTAGGGATACTTTCAAAAGGAAAAAATCAGAGAGTGCCCTCAGGGAACTGATTCAGTGTTTGAAGTTTTAAGCAGCTAGCACAAACTCAGTTTGATTTCAACTAACATTTTCATTTACCTATATAGGTCAATATAAAGTGAAACCTAGAAATAAAGAGTTCCTGATAGTAAACCATTGAAATGAGAAGGCCCAAAACTGCAGATAATATTAAGGCTAGGTAATAGATGACTCCTTCCAAGTATCCAAAAAAATTGAGCAAAACTAATTCTCACCCTAACACTACATCTAAAACTAGCCCTAAAATTCAACCTAATGCTAATCCTAAGCTGATTAGAGAACCATTGATCCTAGAAGTCCCATATTTGGAGAACTTTATGGGGCAAGTAAATGATGAAACCTACGCAGTATCAAACAAATCTTACCAAATAATTATGGATGGAATTTCAATGCATGCATATTTCCCTGCTTTCTCCTAACGGACTCTCAGATAAAGTTGGTTTTGCATGCTTGAGCTTAGGCCTACACTCACAAGGAACATAACAAAGTGTCCCCACAAAGAATTGAGGGTGTATGTGCAGTTTCAAGAAACTAGCATAAATTCAATTTGATTTCCAGGTCTATTTCCATTTATTCGTATAGGTTAAAATGAAGTAAAATGAAAATACTAACTGTTCTTTAAATGAAACAGTTGAAACAAAATGTCTAAACATAGGGAACAGGGTAAGGTTTCTTAAAGATAAATCCTGGATTTTATCAAAGAAATTTGAATAAAGTAACTCTAAACCTAACACTAACTCTAAATCTAGCCCTAATCCTAACCTTAAACATTAACATAGTTCTAACCCTAACTATAATTTTAACCCAAATTTTAACTGTAACCATTGCCCAAAACCTAGCTTTAACTTTATCCATTACCATAACCCTAATCTTAATCCTAATACTAACCATAGCCCTAACCTTAAATTTTACTTTAGACCTGCTCTAACCTTAACCCTCTCCCTAGTCCTAAACCTAGCTCAACCTTAACACTTACCCTAAACTTAACACTAACTCTAGTTCTAACTGTAGCCATTATCCAAACTATAAACCTAGCCCCAACACTATAAATAATTGTATCCATTACCCAAGACATAAGCCTAACCCAAATGCTAACAATAGGACTAAACCTAACCCTATAGCTATCCCTAACCCTATTCTAAACCCTAAACCTAACCTGAACCCTAAATCTAACCCAATCCATTACCAAAAACTTAAGGCTATTTCGAGCCTTAATCCTAAAACTTAACTGAAATCAATCCCTAACTCTGACCCTGAACCTAATAATACACCTAGCTCTTAACCAGACCTTTACCTTAATACTAAACATTACATTAGACCTAGCCATAATCTAACCTTAAAACGATCCTTAACCATAATGCTAGACCTGACATTAGCCCTAGCCCTAATCCTACCTCTAGCCCTAACACAAACCCTCATCTTAGCCTTAACCATAGGCCTAACAATAACACTAACCCTAGCACAAATTTTAGCCCTAATTTAGCCCTAACGCTAAAGATGACCCTAACAGTAGCCCTAAGACTAACTGTAACTCTCGCCCTAGCCGTATTTATAGATTAACCCTTTCCATTACCATAATCCTAACACTAGACCAAAACTTAACCCTAACCCTAGCCCTAGCCATAGCCCTATTTCTAATTGTAACCCTTTCTGTTACCATAATCCAAACACTAGACCCAATCTTAACCCTAACCCTAGCTCTTGCGCTAGGCTTTAACCTAGATCTAAACATAATAATAAATCTAAGCCTAAACCTCACCCTACCACTAGCCCTAACATTATCACTTAATCCTAAAACTAGCCCAAACACTAATTCTAGATCTAAAACAAAACTGAGCCATAGCCCTTACCCTAACCCTAACCTAGTTGTAACACTAGTCCTAATCCCTAATTATATATATATATATATATATATATATATATATATATATATATATATATATAATTATATATATATTTACATATATATATATGTATTACTCTAATACATATATATATGTATTACTCTAATACATATATATGTATTACTCTAATACATATATATGTATTACTCTAATACATATATATATATTAGAGTAGCCCTATTCCTAATTTTTAACCTAAGCCTAAAACAGACCCTAACCCTACATCTAGCCTTATCTCTAGCCCTAATTTGAGTCCTATCTCTAACCCTAAATGTATCACTTACCCTGAATCTGACCTTAACACTTACCATAACTCTATTCATCACCCTAAACCTAAATCTGACCATAAACTAGACCTAGACCAAATGCTAACCCTAAAACTAGCTCTAATTGTAATCCTAGATCTTACATTTGCCATAGTTCTACCCTAGCCCTAACCTAACCCAAAATCTAGTCCTAATCTGAGCCCTAAAATAGCTTTAAAACTAATCATAACTCTAATTCTAGCTCTAACATATAACTTAAAAAAACCCTAAACATAAACCTTGTCCTAACCTGAAACCTAACCCAAAATATAACCCTAACACTAACTATATTCTTAGAACTAACCCTAACCCTATAATTTACCTGAACCTAGCCTCAACCCTAAACCTAACCATATCCATTACCCTAACCCTTATGCTAATGTGAGCCCTAACCCTAAACCTGAATCTAACCTACACCCTAATTCTGACTCAGACACTAATAAAACCCCTAACTTTAAAGCAGAACCCAATCCTCAACCTAACACTTATAATAGACATGGCCATAAACCTAACTTTAAAACTATTACTAACGATAACCCTAGATTTGTCATTAGCCCTCGCCCGAACCCTATCCCTAACCCTAACACAAAACCTAGCCCTAATCCTAGCTTTAAGCCTACCCTTAATTCCAACCCTAAACATAATCCTCGCTCTAACCCTAATTTTATTTCTTGCCCTAGCCCTAAACATAGCTGTAAATTCATACCTTACCCTAACCCTAACGGTAGCCCTAACATTAGCCCTAGACCTAGGCCTTAAACTAAAACTAACCCTACTGTGAATCTTAGCCCTAATTTAGCCCAACCCTAAACTTAACCATATCTCTAGCCTTAAAACTAACTTTAACTCTCACCCTAGCTCTATCCCTAGTTTTAAACCTATCCCTTACTATAACCCAAACCCTAGCCTATCCCTATGCCCAATCCTAGCCCAAATTTTTACCCAAGTTCTAAACCTGGATCTAACCCTAAATTTAAGCATAAACCTCACCCTAATACTAGCCCTGACTCTAATGCTAATTGGAACACTAGCCCTTACCCTACCCTAGTCTTAAAACAAAACTGAGCCATAACCATAACCCTAAAACTACACCACCCTAAATCTACAATTAGCCCTAAATCTTGCCCTAATTTGAGTACTAAAACTACCCTAGAAATAACCCTGACTCTGATTCTGATGCTCACACTAACCCTATCTTTAAACAACACCCTAACACTAACCCTAAAACTAGCTCTAATCAGAAACCTAGTTCTTACATTAGCTGTAGCCCTAATGCTAACACAAATTCTAGCCCTAATTTGAGTCCTAATCCTAGGTTTAACTTTAACCCTAAAAAACCCTAGCCCTAAACCTAACCCTACTTCTAACTATATCCCTTTCCCTAAGCCAAAGCCTCACCCTAATGCTACTCTAGTCCTAACACTAATCTTTAGCCTACCCTAAACATTAATTCTATTACTAGTACTTACCATAGCTGTCATTCTACCACTACCACTAACTCGAAAACCAACATGAACCCCGACACTTATTCTGGCCCTAACACTAACCCTAGGTCTAAACCTGACCCTAAACCTAAACCAAACCCTAACATTACCCCTATGGGAAAAACTATACCTAAACCTAACCCTAAAAGTAGCACTAGACCAAACCTAATTTTAAATAGAGTCATAAATCTAGCCCTAGCCCTAAACAAAAACCTAGCATTAGCCCTAACTATAACCTTTAACCTGACACAAAGACTAACCCTATCCCTAGACCCAAAGCTAGTCCTACTCCTGGCCCTAACCCTAAACCTAACCCTAACTTGAAACAATGACTCTTACCCTAACACAAAACCTAGCTCTAAACCTTATCCTAACACAAAACCTAAAAAACTAAACTAGACTTACCCATAAGCCTAACACTAAAACTAGCCATAACAATAACCCTAGGTCTTACATTACCCATAGCCCTAATGCTAGCCATAAACCTCACACAAAACCTAGCCATTATCCTAGCCCTAAACCTAATCCTAATCATAACCATAACCATAACCCTAGACCTAACCAAAACTCTAAGATTCTACCTAGTCCTAACCCTAGCTGAAACGCAAACACTTATCATAAACCTAAACCTAACACTAACCCAAGGCCTAACCCTAACCCTAACCATTTTCATAACCTTAAACCTAACCCATAACTAAGCTCAAACCCTATCCATTACCCTAAAGATAAGCCTAACATAAATGTTAAACGTAGGCCTAACGCTAAAACTATCCATAACCTTAAACTTTTTTATTGCTCTAAACATAACCTGAACCCTAAACCTAACCCT
Source organism: Ictidomys tridecemlineatus (assembly GCF_052094955.1). Lineage (NCBI taxonomy): Eukaryota > Metazoa > Chordata > Mammalia > Rodentia > Sciuridae > Ictidomys > Ictidomys tridecemlineatus. The sequence goes on from NC_135494.1 coordinate 31,962,105, forward strand.
AATCATTACCCTAACCCTAACCCTAATTCAAGCCTTAACCTTAAATCTTAACCTAAAACAAAGCCTACACAGACCCTGAACCAAATAAAACACCTATCTCTAAACCTGTTTCTTATTCTAAACCTAACCCTTACTCTAGATGTAGCCACCACTTAACCCTAAAACTAACTCTAACCATGAACCTAGACCTGACACTAGCCCTAGCCCTGACACTAGCCCTAGCCCTAATACTAGCCCTAAAACTAACACAAACCTAGCCATCATCCTTGCCTTAAATCTAGCCTTAATCCTAACCCAAACCCTAATCCTAGCCTTATCCCTAATTTTAACCCTTTCCCTATCCCTGAATCTAGCTGTAACCTCATCCTTTCCCCAAATCTAACCCTAACACTAACCCTAACTCTAGCCCCAACCATTGCCCAAACCTAACACTAAGTCTAGTGCTAATCCTAGACCTAATTTAGCCCTAACCCTATCTTTACCACTGAACCTATGCCTAAAACTTACTCTAACTTTAACCCTAGCCTATTTCTAGTTCTAACCCTATAAGTTACTGTAACCCTAACACAAGCCCTAAACTTAGCCCTAATTCTAGCCCAATAACTATCCCTAGATCTTATCATAACTCTAAATCTAACCCTAACCCTAACCCTAAACCTCATGCTACTACTAGACCTAACACAATCACTAATCCTAAAACTAGTTCTAACCCTAGCCTTAGCCCTAAAACAAACCAGAGCATGTGCCCTAACCATAACACTTAACCTAAAACAAACTCTAACTCTACACTTTGCCATAAACTCCTTGCTCTAATTTGAGTCCTAGGCCTAAAACTAAACCTGATCCTTACTTATATCCTAATACTAACTCTAGCTCTAAATATCACACTAACCCTAAAGATAATGCTAACACTATACCTAGACCAAAAACTAATCCTAAAACTACCCCTAATTGTAACCATAATTCTTAAATTAGCCATAGCTGTAATCCTAGGCCAAAACCTAAGAGAAAATCTAGCCCTAAACTTAGTCCCAAACCTAAATGTAACCCTAACCCTAAACCTAGCCCTGGCCCTAACCCTAGCTGAAACTGTACCACATACCCTAAGCCAAACCCTATCTGAATGCTAAACTTAGTCTTAATCCTAATCATTAGCCTAACCCAAACACTAACCCTATTACTAGTCCTAACCCTATGCCTCATTCTAGATATAAACCTAACTCAAATCCTAACCATAACAAAAACACTTGGTATAAACCTCACCCTAACCCTAAACCTCACCCTAAAAGTAGCCCTACCAGTAAATTTATAACTAAACCAAACCTTAACACTATCCCTAGACCGAAACCTAATCCTAAATCTAGCAATAACTATAGACCTAGACAAAAAAAAAAAACCTTAGCCCTACCCCTAACCATAACCCTTAACCTAAAGCAAACACTAAACATACCCCTAGACCTAAACCTAGTCTTAATTCTCATTTCAAAATCACCCTAATTATAAACTGAAACTGCCCCTACATAAACACTAAACCTAGCTCAAAACCTGACCCTAATTCCAAAACTTAAACCTAACACTAGACCTAGCCATAACCATAACACTAAAACTAGCCCTAATCATTACCCTAGGTCTTGCATTACCCATAGCCCTAAGACTTGGCCTAAACCTAACACAAAACCTAGCCCTAATCCTAGGCCTAGACCTACCCTAAGCGTAACCATAACTCTAAACATATCTCTGACCCTAAACGTTTTCTTATTCCTAACCATGAATCAAAGCCTAACCCTTAACCTAAACCTAATCTTAGAGCTATCCCTAATCATAAACCTAACTTTAGCCCTAATTCTAACCTTAACCGTAACACTAAGCCTAGCTCTAACACTAGCCATTACCTTAACCCTATCGCTAACCCTAATGAAAAGCCTAGCTCTAAATCTAACCCGATTCCTAACCCTAACCATAAACATAACCCTAGACCTAACCCTAAACATAAAACTTGTCATAGCCTTAACCCTAACACAAACCATAACTTTTACCCTAAAACCAACAATATAACTAGACCTAAACCTAAAGTAAACCCTAAACCTAATCTTAACTTTAAACCTAACCTTACATCTAACCAACCCTAAACCTACACATAACCCTAATAAAAACCATATTCCTAACCGTAATTTTAACCATAACCATATTCTGCACCAAACATTAAACGTAACACTTGCCCTAGCCCTAACTCTAGCTTAAAACCTAAAACTTACCCTAAACCTAACCCAACCCCAACCCTAACTGTAACCCTAACTCTAACCCCAGCCCTAACTTTAACCCTAAAAGTTAACCTAGCCAAATCCTAGCCCTAATTTATCCCTGTTCCTACCCCTAGCCCTAACCATAGAATTTATGGTTATAGTTTGTCTTAACAAACTATAATTCTCACACTAGATCTATTCCTAGTTCTAACCCTATCCCTTACAATAACCCTAAACCTAGCCCTAACAGTAGTCACAACTCTTGCCCTATCCTTAGCCCATACACTACCCTAGATGGAAACCTTACTCTAAATGTAAATCTAACCTGATGCCTAAGCCTAACACTGTAACAAGCTGTAACCCTAAGGCTAATACTATAACTAGCTCTAACCTTAGCCCTAGCCCTATAACAAATTCAAGCCTTATGCCTAACCCTAACCCTTAACTTTAACCAAACCATAACCCTACAACTAGCCCTAACACTAGACCTAATTAGAGTCCTAACTCTAACCCTAAACATAACCATGACCCTGACTCATAACCTAACATGAAACCTAGCTCTAAACATTATGATAACCATAAACTTAACCCTAACACCAGACCTAGCCCTAAACCTAACCCTAAAACTAATCCTAATCATAACCCTAGTTCTTAAATTAGTTGTAATCCTAACACTAGCCCTAACCCTAATACAAAACTAGCCCCAACTTGGTTTAGCTCTAAACCAAGCTTTATCAATAAACCTAAGCCTAACCTTAGCGCTAAAACTAGTCCTAACCTTAATCTTTAGCCTAACTCAATTCCTAACCCTATTCTAAGTCCTAACACTTGCCCTAATTCTAGGTCTATGCATAACCCAAACCCTAAGCCTAACCCTGACCCTTATCCTGTGGATAACACTAATTGTAGGTTTAAACCTGAACCTAACCCTAAACTGAACCCTAACACTAGCCCTACCATTAACCTTATACCTAAACCTGACCCTAACACTAGCCCTAAGCCTAAAACTAATCATAAATCTAGCCATAACTCTAGCCCTAGACCTACAGAAAAACTTAGACCTAGTCTTAACAATAACCCCTAACGTAACATAAACACTAACTCTACCCCTAGACCTAAACCTAGTCCTAATTCTGGCTTTAACAATACCCATTACACTAACACGAACACTGTTTCTGACACTAACCGTAGCTCTAAATATCACCCTAACCCTAAACCTAATGCTAAAACAACCCTTAGTCCTAACATTAACCTAAAAGTAGCCTTAATCACAATACTAGTTCTTACATTAGCCAGAGCCTTAACCTACTGCAAAACCTAGCCCTAAATAAGCCCTACCCTAGCTTTAACTCTAAAGCTAAACCTAATCATAACCCTAGACCTAACCCTAACCTAAGGCTAACACTAGACATAATCCTAAACCTAACCACAGCCCTAATCCTAGCTCTAACCCTATCCATTATCCTAATGATAACCCTAAACCCTATGCTTACTCTAGGCCAAACCCTATTCCAATCCCTAGCCTTAACCTATTTATTAACCTACACCTAGCCTGAACCTTAAACCTAACCATATCGTTACCCTATCTCTAACCCTTATGTTAATTTGAACCCTAAAACTAAACCTTAACCTAACCCAAACCATAAAACTGACCCTGACCCTAATAATATCCATAGCTCTAAATCTTACCCTAACAAAAATACTAACCCTTACAATAGACCTAGCCATAAAGCTAACCCTAAAACTATCCCTAACAATACCCTAGAACTGACATTAGCCCTAGCTTAGATCCAAGTCCTAACCCTAACACAAATCTGCCCACATCCTAGCAATAAACCTCACCTTAATCATGACCATAATCCTAACCCTAACTCTAAATTTAACCCTAATCCTCACCCTAGTCCTAAAACTAGCTATAATCTCATCCCTTACACTAAATCTAACCCTAACCCTAAACCTAACACTAAAACTAGCCCTAACCCTAGGCCTAACACTAACACTAAGCCAAATGCTAATCCTAGCCCTAATTTAGTCCTATCCTAACCCTAACCATAGTCCTAAGACTATTCTAACTTTTGCCCTAGCCCTAGTTCTATCCTTAGCCCTAGCCCTAACCCTAGAAATAAACCTAACGCTAAATCTAATACTAACTCTAAATTTAACCTTAACCATAATCCTAAACCAAACCCTAACACTAGCCCTAACAATAATACTAATCCTAAAACTTGCCCTACACCTAGCCCTAGCCATAAAACAAAACCAAGCCATATCCCTAACCCTAACCCTTAAGCTAAACCAAACCCTAAACCTACACCTATTTTTAACCCTAACTCTAAAATTAATCTTTATTTTGACCCTGACCCTAACACTATTCCTAGCTCTAAATATCACCCTAAACTTAAATTAACCCTAACTCGACACCTAGCCTCAACTCTAACCCTAAAAATAGCCCTAATTGTAACCCTAGATTGTACATTAGTTATTTTCATAACCCTAGCCTCAACCCTAACACAAATCCTACCCCTAATTTGAGCCCTTACCCCATCTTTAACCCTAATCGTAACCCTAACACTAGCTCTAACCCTAACCTAAACCTAGCCCTAACCCTAGCTCGAACTCTTTCCCTTACCCTAAGACAAATCCTAACAAAAATGCTAACCCTATTCCTAAGCCTAATTCTTAGCCTAACTTAAACTCGAAGCATAATACTAGTCTTTATCCTAGCCCTCATTCTAGCTCTAATCCTAAACCTGACCCTTATTATGACCCTAACAGTAACTCTAGGTCTAAACGTGACCCTAACCCTAAATCAACCCTAACATAGCCCTACTGGAAAACCTATACCTATACCTAACACTAACACTAGACCTAAACCCAAAGCTAATACTAAATATAGTTATAACTCTAGCCCTAGACCTAAACAAAAACCTAGCTCTGGCCCTAAACAGTAACCCTTAACATAAACCAAACACTTACCCTACCCCTAGACCTAAAACTTACCCAACCCCTAGACAAAATGAGTGGGGGAGGAAGTTTAGTACATGCATATTTTCCTGTTATCTCCTGAATTACTCTCGGATACAGCTGTTTTTGCATGCTTTAGCTTTGGAATAGTTTCACAAGGAAGAAATCAGAAAGTACCAACAGAGAATTAATTGACTATGTGAAATTTCAAGCAGCTAGCACCCACACTGTTTGATTTGGAGTTCAATTTTCATTTACCCATCGAGATCAAAATGATGTAAACCCTTAAAATATACACAGTTCCTAACAGTAAACAATTGGATTGAGAAGGTCAAAACTTGAGATACATAAAAAGGGTAATAAAAAGATGAATATTGCTCAGTAATATATAAATTTGAACAAATCTAACTGTAACTCTAACGCTAGATCTGACTCTATCCCTAACCCTAACTCTAAACTGTTTAGAGACCCTATGATCATAGAAGTCCCAAAATTGGGGATCCTAGTGAAAAAAGCTAAGAGATGAATCCTGCTTAGTATCAAAAAAATATGACCAAATAATTGGGGGAAGTATTTCAATACATTTATATTTTCCTTTTTTCTCCTAAAGTACTGTCAGATAAACTTGCTTTGTATGCTTCAGCTTAGGGCTACGTTTACAAGGAACAAACCAGAGAGTGCCCATAGAGAACTGATTGAGTGTGTAAAGTTTCAAGCAGCTAGAACAAACACTGTTTGATTTCTAACTCCAGTTTCATTTACCCATATCGGTCAAAATGAAGTGAAACCTTAAAATAAAAACTGTTCCGGACAGTGAACCATTAAAATGAGAAAGCCAAACTTCCAAACATAGTAAGGCTAGTTAAAGATCAATCCTTCAAAGTATCAAATAAATTTGAACAAAACTAACTCTAATCCTAATACTAGCTATAACCATAGCTCTAACCCTAACCCTAACCCTAACCCTAACCCTAACGTGTATAGAAAACATTTGACCATAGAATTCCCAAACTTGGGGGAGCCTTGTAGGGCAAGGTAACAGATGAATTCTGCCCAGTAACAAAATAATCTGACCAAATGTTTGGAGAAGGTAGTTCACTACATACTTATTTTCCTGTTTTCTCCTAAAGTGCTCTTGGATAATATTCATTTGCATGCCTCAGCTTTTGAAAACTTTAAGTAGGAAGAAACCAGAGAGTACCCAAAGAGAAAAGATTGAGTGTGTGAAATTTCAAGCAGCTAGCACCAACACTGTTTGATTTCTATCTCCACTTTCATTTACCCAATAGGACAATATAAAGAAACTTTAAAATATAAACTGTTCCTGACCACAAACCATTGAACTTAGAAGAACTAAACTAGGTGAAAATAGGAAGGTCAGGTAAAAGAGAAATCATGCGCAGTATCAAAGAATTTTGAACAAAACTAACTGTAACCCTAACATTAGTTCTAACCCTAGACCTAACCCTAATCCTAAAACTAAGCCTATTCTGTTTATAGAGCTTGATCATACAAGTACCAAATTTAGGGAGCCCAGTTCAGCAAGCTAACAGAAGAATCCTGACCAGTATCAAAAAAATCTGACCAAATAATCGGGAAAGTTATTTCAGTACATTCATATTTCCCTGTTTTCTCATAAAGTGCTCTTGGATAAACTGTTTTTTTCCATGCTTCTGCTTAAAGTACTTACACAAGGAAAAAGGAAGATCATGCCTACAGAGAAGTGACTGAGTGTGTGAAGTTTCATGCAGCTAGCAACAACCCTGTAAGATTTCCAGCTCCATTTCTATTCACACCAATAGGTAATAATGAAGTGAAACCTAAAAATCCCAACTGTTCCTGACAGTGAACTATTGATTCTTGAAGGCCCAAACTTGAGGAGCCTACTAAGGCTAGGTCAACAATGAATTATGAACAGTATCAAAGTAATCTGACCAAAAATTTCAAAGCTTTTTAACTACATGTCTATTCAGCTTGCTCCTAAAGCACTCAGAGATAAATCTGTTTCTTTCTACTTCACCTTAGGGCTATTTCCACAGGAAACTAACAAGAGAATGCTTACTGAGAACAGATTAAGTATGTGATCTTTTAAGCAGCTATCACAAACCCTGTTTGATTTCCAGTTTTATTTCCATTCACCCCTATAGGGGAAAAAGAAGAGAAACATGAAAATTAAAACTGTTCCTTAGAGCAAATCCTTTTATGTAGGAGGCCCCAATATTTGGAGTATAGTAAAAATAGAAAAAAAGGTGAATCCTGCCCAGTATCATAGAAATTTGAAAAAAAAAAAAACTAACTCTAACCCCAACACTAGGTCTAACCCTAGTCCTAACACTAACTCTAACCCTAACCCTAATGTGTTTAGAGAATCTTGATCAAAGAAGTCTCAAAATTGGAGAGCTTAGTGGGGCAAGATTACAGATGAATCATGGGCAGTTTCAAAGAAATCTGAAAAAATAATTAGGGGAGGTATTTTAGTACATGCATATTTTGCTGTTTTCTCCTTAAGTACTTTCAGATAAATTTGTACTGCAGGCTTTAGCTTAGGACTAATTTCACAAGAACAAACCAGAGAGTGCCAACAGAGAACTGATTGAGTGTGTGAAGTTTCAAGTCTAACTCTAATCATAACAGTAGCTCTTAAGCTCTTTTTAAACCTAACCCTACAGTTAACCCTAGCCTGTTTAGAGAACCTTTGATCATAGAAGCCTCAAACTAAGGTAGCCTAATGGGGTAAGCTAACAGATGAATCCTGCACAGTATAAACTAAATTTGAGCAAATAATTTGGGAGAGATGTTTCAGTGCATGCATATTTCCTTGATTTCTCCTAAAGTGCTCTGGGATAAAGTTGCTTTGCATGCTTCAGTTGAGGGCAACATTCACAAGGAACTAACCAAGGAGTTTCTACAGAGAACTTTTTGAGTGTGTGAAGTTTCAAACAGCTAGCACCAACCCTGTTTGATTTTGAGCTCCATTTCTCTTCACCCAAATAGTTCAATTAAAGTGAAACCTTTAAATACAAAGTGTTCTGACAGTAAACCATTGATTTGAGAAGGCCTAAACCAGGGGACATTGTAAAGCTACGTAAAAAAATGTATCCTGCCCAGTATCACAGATACGTAAATAAAACTGACTCTGACCCTAACACTAGGTTTAACCCTAGCCCTAACCATAACCATAATCCTAAACCTAATCTGTTCAGAGAACCTTCTGTCATAGAAGTCCTAAACTAAGGGAGCCTAGTGGGGCAAGCTAAGAGATGAATCTTGTTGATTATCAAAGAAATCTTACCAAATAATTTGAGTAGTTATTTCAGTACATGTATATTTCCCTGTTTTCTCCTATAGTGCTCTAGAATAAAGTTGTTTTTGCATTCATTAGCTTTGGGAAACTTTCACAAGAAAGAAATAGAGAGTGCCCACACAGAAGTAATGAGTCTGTGCAGTTTCAAGCAGTGATCACCAACACTTTTTAATTTCGAGTTCCTTTTCCGTTTACCCATATAGGTAAAAATGAAGGAACCATAAAATACATATTCTTGACAGCAAACCATTGAAGTGAGAAGGCCCAAACCCGGGGAAAAATAGTAAGGCTAGGTTGAATGCGAATTTTTCCCAGTATCAAAGAAATTTGAACAAAATTATATGTATTACTAGCTGTAAAATTGGCCTAACCTAATACTAAACCTAACCTAACCTCTTTAGAGAACCATTGATCATAGTATTCCCCTAAAAAGGAGGCTAGTGTGGCAAGCTAACATATGAATCTTGCACAACATAAAGTAATCTGACGAAATAATTGTGTGGGGTTCTACTTCTTTAAATGCATATTTCTCTGTTTTCTCTTAATTGCTCTTAGATAAATTATTTTTTTCATGCTTCAGTTTAAGGTACTTTCATAAGGAAAAATCCAGGGAATCCCCACAGAGAAATGATTGAGTGTGTGAAGTTTCAAGCAGCTAGTACTAATCCTGTTTGATTTCCAGCTCCATTTTCATTCACATCTATGGGCCATAATAAAGTGAATCCTAAAAATTAAAACTGTTCCTTACAATGAACTGGCAAACCTTGAAGGCACAAACTTTGGGATCCTACTAAGGCTAGGAAAGAAATGAATTCTATACAGTATCTAAATAATCCAAGCAAAAAGAAATTGAAGCTTGCTCCTAATGTGCTCACATTTAAAGCTGTTTCTTTCTACTTCAGCTTTTGGCTACTTCCACAAAAAAACAAATTGGAGAATGCACACTGGTAACTGATTGAGTGTGTGAAGTTTCAAGCAGCTAACACAAACCCTGTTTGAGTTGAGCTCAATTTCCATTTACCTTTATAAGGCAAAATGAAGTGAAATATAAAAATTGAACTGTTCCTGTTCAATATCAAATAAATCTGACCTAATTGAAAGACATATTTCATAACATGCACATTGCCCTGTTTTCTCCTAAAGTACTCTTAGATAATTTTTTTTTGCATCCTTCAGCTTATGGCTATGTTCACAAGAAAGAAACTGGAGAGTGCCCACAGAAAACTGATTGAATATGTGAAGTTTCAACCAGCTAGCACCAATCCTCTGATTTCAAGCTCCATTTGCATTTACCCATCTGGGTTAAAATGAAGTGAGACATTAAAAACAAACTGTTCCTAACAGCAAACCATTGAACTGAGAAGCCCCAAACTGTGGCACATAGTAATGCTAGGTAAAAGATGAATATTTACCAGTATCAAAGAAGTTTGAAAAAAGAATTCCTCTAACCCTAACACTAGGTCTAAAGATAGCTCTAACCCTAATACTAAACCTAACACTTACCTGTTTAGAAAACTATTCATCCTAGATGTCCCAAATTTGGGAAGCCTACTGGGACAAGCTAATCAATGAATCCTGTGCATCATCTAAGAAATCTGACCAAAAAATTGGGGGAGGTAGATAAGTACAGGCCTATTTTCCTTTTTTCCCCTAAAGTGCTTTCAGATAAAGTTGCTTTACATGCTTCAGCTTAGGGTTACATTCACAAGAAAAACAAACAAACAAACAAAAAAACAGAGAGTGCACAAAGAGTACTGATTGTGAGAAGTTTCAAACAGCTAACACAAGCCCTGTTTAATCTCCAGCTCCATTTCCATTTATCCATATATGTCAAAATGAAGTGTAACCTTAAAATACAAACTGTTCTTTACAGTGAACCATTGAATCAAGGCCAAAATTTGGGGAAAATAGTACAGCTATTTAAAAGATTAAACTTGCCCAGTATCAAAAAAATTTTAACAAAACTAATACTAAACCTAACACTAGCTCTAAACCTAGGCCTAACCCTAACTCTAAATCTAACCTAACATGTTTAGACAACTTTTGTCATAGAAGTCCCAAATATAGGGCAACTAGTAGGGGAAGCTAACAGTGAATCTTGTACAGTATCCAAAATACTGGATTAAGTAATTGGGTGAGGTATTTTTGTACATGCATATTGCCCTATTTTCTTCTAAAGTGCTGTCTGATAAAGTTTTTTTTGAATGATTCAGCTTTGGGGAAATTTCAAAAAAAGACACCAGACAGTGCCCACAGAGAACTGATTGACTGTGTGAAATTCGAAGCAGCTAGCACCAACAATATTTGATTTCCAGCTACTTTTCCATTTACCCAATAGGACAACATGAAGTGAAACTTTAAAATACAAACTGTTCTTGGCAAGAAACCATTTAACTGAGGAGGTCCAATTTCAGGGAAAATAGGAAGGTCAGGTAAAAAAGAATTTCACCCAGTATCAAAAATTTTGAAAAAAAAGATATTAATTCAAACCTTAACACTATCTATAACTCTAGTCCTAACACTTTCTCTATCTTGTTTAGACAGCCTTTGGTCATATAAGGCCCAAAATTGGGGAGCCCTGTGGGGAAAAGTAACAGATTATTCCAGTGCAGGATCAAAGAAGTTTGATCAAATAATTGGTTGAGGTAGTTCAGTACATGCATATTTCCCTGTTTTATCCTAAAGTGCTTTTGGATAAAGTTGTTTTATTTTATGCTTAAACTTAAGCTAATTTCACAAGAAAAAAATCAGAGAGAGCACACAGAGAATTGATTGTGTGAAGTTTGAAGCATCTAGTACCAACCCTGTTTCATTTGGAGCTCCATTTCCCTTTACATATAGGTCAAAATGAAGGGAAACCTCAAAATAAAAACTGTTACTCTCAGCGAACCATTGAACTGAGAAGGCCCAAACCTGGGGAACATAGAAAGGATAGGTAAAAGATTAATCCTACCAAGAATCAAAGAAATTTGAACAAAACTAACTCTAAACCTAACGCTAGGTCTAAAGCTAGCCCTAACCCTAAGTGTAACATTAACCCTAACCTGTTTAGACAACCTTTGATTATAGAAGTCCCAAAGTTGTGAAGCTTAGTGGAGCAAACTAAGAGATGAATCATGCACAGTATCAAAGAAATCTGACAAAATAATTGTGGGAGGTAGTTCATGTCATTCTTAGTTCCCTGTTTCTTCTAAAGTGCACTTGGATAAAGTTATCTTTGTCATGCTTCTCCTTTATCCTATATTCAATTAAAAGAAAGCAGAGAGTGCCCAGAGAGAACTAATTAAGTGTGTGATGTATCAAGCAGGTAGTGCCAACCTTGTTTGATTTCCAGCTTTATTGTCATTCACACGTATAGGTTATAATGTAGTGACACCTAAAAATTCAAACTGTTCCTGAGAGTGAACTATTGAACATAAAGACCCAAAATTGGGGATCCTACTAAGGCTAAGTAAAAGAAGAATCCTCTACAATATTAAAGTAATTTGACCAAAAAATATCAAAGCTTGCTCTCAAAGTACTCACAGATAAAGCTATTTTTTTCTATTTCAGCATAGGCTTACTTCCAAAAGAAACAAACCGGATAATGTGCACCGAGAGCTGATTCAGTGTGTAAAGTTTCATGCAAACTTTCAAATCAACATTGTTTGATTTCAAGCTCTATTTCCATTTACCCATGTAGGTTAAAATGAAGTGAAACCTTAAAATACAAATGTTCCTGACAGCAAACCACTGAACCCAGAAGGCCCAAACCTGGAGAGCATAGTAAGGCTAGGGAAAAGATGAATTCAGCCAACTATCAAAGAAATTTGAACAAAAATATCTCTAATTAAAACACTAGCTTTAAATCTAACCTAAACCGTAAGTATAACCATAACCCTCACCTCTATAGAGAACCATTGATCCTAGAAGTCTCAAACTTGGAAGCCTAGTGGGGCAAGCTAAAAGATGAATCTGTGCAGCATCAAAGAAATCTAATCAAATCATTGGGAGACTTATTTCAGTACATACGTATTTTTCTGTTTTCTCTTTAAGGGCTCTTGGAAACAGTTGCTTTTGCATGCTTCCTCTTTGGCCTTTGGCCTACCTTCAAAAAAAAATAAACCAGAGAGTGCCAACCAAGAACTGATTGTGTAAAGTATGAAGCACCTCCTACCAATCCTGTTGATTTCCAGCTCAATTTTTATTTTCATCAATATGCCACATAATGAAGGGAAACCTTAAAATACCAACTGTTCAAGACAGCGAAGCATTGAACCCAGAAGGCCCAAGCATGGCTAAGTAAAAGATAAATCCTGCCCAGTATCATATAAATATTAAGAAAACTATGGCCTCACGGGTACATGGTTTCTCTCAGTGCAGATCACACAGATGAAAGTCTCGGTGGAGCTTGAGCTTTGGACCCAGTAAAAGTTCACCCCAGAACCACCTACCTCACCAAACACCCTACACAGGTAAGAGACAGAATCCATCTTGGGAAACATTAATCACCATTCATTGGTGGGCGTGGCTATCAGCTCAGTTCTGCGGCTGCTCAGGTTTCCAATTTCCAACTCCCCACCGTCAGCTGTGATAACTCAAGATTTTTCTCACAAGCTTTTGGGGGGCATAGCTATTAATGCATAACAGCAACTGGACGGGCACCTGGTTTCCAACTTAAAGACTAGAGTAGGGAGGCTCCAGGTAGAAGCTCAAGCACTCTCACCCTTGCTCTCTCCACCACGCTGAGCACAGAGACTCATGCTATGAATACACAACTCCACCTACTTCAAGAAAAGGAAACAGAGTTCTGAGACACTATTCTATTCTTGCTCTTTTAATCCATTCTCCTCTACCCTTACCTCTCTGGTCCTCACAAACTCAACATATGTGAAACCAAGAACTTTGCATGAAATTGAACTTTTAGAACTAAATCACAAAAATAGTATAATATAGAGGAATTGCATAGGCCCCACCTCACCTCCCTTTGTTTTTTTCTCCCTATTTCTTTATTTCTTTTTTTTTACTTCTTTTTTCTTTCTCCTTCTATTCCACATTCAACCACCTAAATTTTACTATTTATACATTGGGTAATATTATGAATACAGATAAGAAATTTGAACTTACATTTTTCTGTGAATTACCTCTGTCTATTCATTAGAGTTCTCCTGCAATTTGCTAAGTAAGATTAATCCCATACCCTCACTTCTTTCCCCCTTAACATAGCATCCTACCCCTGACCATCAGTTCTCTATTTACCACCAGAAATGTTATGCCTTTTATGAAATTAATGACTATATTATAAATAATAATTGAAGTCAATATCTGAGACATAAAGTCTAAATATAAATATATTTTTAATGGCTAGGCTTAGGCTTCAGGTTAGGGTTAGATTTAGAGTTAGGACTAGGGCTAATGATAGGGCAAGGATTAGGATTAGGTTTAAAGCTAGGGTTACAGTTATGGTAAAGGATAGAGTTAGAACTAGTGATAGGGCTAGTGTGAGAGTTAGAGTTAGTCTTAGGGCTAGGGTTTGATTAAGCGTTAGAGATAGGGCTAAATTAGGGCTCAGTTAGTGTTAGGTTTAGGCCTCAGGTTAGGGTTAGAATTAGGGTTACATGTAGGGTAAAGGAATGGGTTATAGCTAGGTTAAGGGCTAGGGCAAGGGATAGTATTAGGGTAAGGGCTAGGGTTAGGGTTAGACTGATGATTAAGTCTAGGCTTAGGGCTAGAATGAGGGCTAATGTTTGTGTTAGGGTTAGGGGTATTATTAGGGCTAGAGCTAATATCAGGTCTAGTGTTACACTTAGAAATAGATTTTTTTTTGAGAGAGAGAGAGAGAGAGAGAGAGAGAGAGAGAGAGAGAGAGAGAGAGAGAATGAATTTCAATATTTATATTTTTATTTTTTTGGCGGACACAGCATCTTTTGTTTGTATGTGGTGCTGAAGATCGAACCCAGGCCGCACGTATGTGACACAAGTGTGCTACTGCCCGAGCCACATCCCCAGCCCCAGTTAGAAATAGATTTAGTGTTAGATTTATGGCTTGGTCCAATGTAAGGGTTAGGTTTAGGGTAAGGGTCAGTTTTAGAGCTAGGTTATTATTAGGATAAGGTTCAAGATTAGGGTTTGGGTTAGGTTAGAGTTTAGGTTTAGGGTGCAATTTAGCCTTAGGGTTAGGGTTAAGGTAATCACAGGGTTAGGTTTAGGGTTCAGATGTGGTTTAGTGTAATAGATATGGTTAGGATTAGGCTTAAGAATAGCATAGAGTTATGGTTGTCATTAGTGTAATGGATAGGGTTAGACATAAGATTAGGGCTAGGGTTATGTATAGGATTAAGGCTTTTGTTTGAGTTAGGTTAGGTTTAAATTTAGGATTAAATCTATGTTTAGGACTCATATTAAGGCTAGATTTTGGGTTAGGTTAGGGCTAGGGTTAAGGCTATGGGTAATTTATGAAGTAAGGTTATGTTTAGCACTAGTTATAGGGTTAGGGCTAGGTTTAGTGTTAGAGTTAGGTTTATGGTTACAATGGTGTTTAGAGCTAGAGTGAGTGTTAGGGTCAGAGTCAGTGTCTTGATTAGTTTTCAGGTTAGGTTTAGGACTAGAATTAGAGATAGGTTTAGGGCTATGCGTAGAGTTAGCATTTGGTTTAGGTTAAAGGTTATTGCTAGGGCTACAACTCGGTTTTGTTTTAGGTCTAGTGGTAGTATTAGGGCTAGTTTTAGGATCAGTGTTTGGGTTAAGGCTACTATTAGTGTAATATTTAGGCTTAAGTTTAGAGTAAGATTTAGAGTTAGGTTTAGGTCTAGTATTTGAGTTAGGGCCAAAGATTGGGCTAGAGTTAGGTCTAAGTTTAGGGTGATGGTAATGGATAAGTTTAGAACTCCTTATAGGTCTAAGGTTAGAGTTAGAGTTAGTTTTAAGACAAGGGTTAGGATTAGGAATAGGGACAGGGCTAAATTAGGGCTGGGATTAGGGCTAGGTTTAGTGTTAGGGATAGGCCTAGGGTTAGAGATAGAGTTGGTTTCAGGGTTACGATTAAGTTTAGGGTAAGGCATGGAATTATAGTTCATTTTATTGCTATATTGAAGGTTAGAATAATGGTTAGGTTGAGGGTTAGGTTTATGATTAAGGTGATCTTTGTGGCGAAGATATGAGCTAAGGTTTGTGTTAGGGTTAGGACTAAAATTAGAGCTGGGGCTAATGTTAGGACTAGGGTTACAGTTAGGGAGAGTTTTAAGGTTAGGTTTATAGATAGGTCTATTGTAAGGGTTAGGTTTCAGGTTCGGTTTAAGTTTAGAGCTACGGGTATTATTAGGGTAAGGATTAGAGATAGCGTTTGTGTTAGCTTAAGGTTTCGGGTTAGGGTTCGAATTAGCATTATTTTAAGGATAGGATAACAATAGTTTTAGGTTTAGGGTTCAGGTTAAGTGTAGGGTAATGGATAGGTTTAGAATTAGGTATAGGATTACAGTTTGGCCTAGGATTAGCATACGTGTTAGGGTAATCATTAGAGTAATGGACAGGTTAGAGCTAGAGTTAGGGATAGGATTATGCTTAGTAATTAGGTCTACGGTTAGGTTTAATTTTTGGGTTAGGGTTATGGTTAGGGTTAGGGTTAGCTTTAGGTTTTAATCTAGGGTAGGGCTTTGATTAGGGCTAGGTTTTTTGATAGGTTAGGGTTATGACTAATGAAAGAACTAGTGTTATGATTAGAGCAAGTTTAATGGCTAATGTTAGGGCTATGTATATTTTCAGGGTTAAGGTGATGTTTAGAACTAGGGTTAGTCTTCAGGTTAGGGTTATCATTAGGGTTAAAGCCAGAATTAGGACTAGAGTAGGTCTAGAGGAAGTGTTAGTGTTTTGCTTAGGGCTTGTTCTAGGTTTTGTTTAGGTCTAGGGTTTGAGGTATAGCTAGATTTAGGTTTAGTTTTAGGTCTAGGGCTAGAGTTAGGGTTAGGTTTAGGTATAAGGTTACTGGTAGTGCTAGTTTTAGGGTTCAGTTTAGGATTAGGGTCAGGTTTAGACCTATAATTAGTGTTAGAGACAGGATAAGGGTCAGGATTAGGAATAGGGTTTGGGTTATGGTTATTTCTAGAATGAGGACTACGGTTAGGACTAGCTAATAGATTTAGAGTTTGGGTTAGTTTAAGGATTATAGTTAGCATTAGTGTTAGGGTTTTGTTTAGGCTAAGGGTTAGGATTAGAGCTAGTGCTAAGGCTAGGGTTAGGGCTAGTGTTAGGGCAAGTTTTAGGGTAAAAGCTAGATTTAGGGCTTGGTTTAGGGCTAGTTTTTGTGGTAGGGTTAGAGCTATGGTTAGAGCAATGGCTAATGTAAGAACTAGGGTTGCAATTAGCATTAATTTCTGGGTTATATTTAGGGGTTAAATCTCTAATATTAGGATTAGGTATAAGGTTAGGGTGATATTTAGAGCTAGTGTTAAGTTTATAGTCATGGTCAAGGTTAGTTTTAGGGTTGGGGTTAGTGTTAGGAGTAGGGTTACTGTAAAGGTTTTGTATAAGGTTAGGGTGGTGTTTAGAGCTAAGGTGAGTGTTAGGACATGAGTCATAATCTGGGTTAGTATTAAGGTTAAGGTTAGGACTAGAATTAGGGCTAGGGTTAGGTTAGGTGTAGTGCTAGGGTTTGGTTTAAGTTAAGGTTTAGTGTTAGGGCTATTGCTCAGTTTTGTTTTGCTGCTAGGGTTAAGCTTAGGGCTACTTTTATGATTAGCATTATGGTTAGGGGTAGTGCAAATGTTAGGCTTAGGCTTAGAGTTGGTGTTAGATTTAGAGTTAGGGTTTGATCTAGTGTTAGGTCTAGGAATAATGACAGGCAAGGGTTATGGCTAGGGTTATGGCTAGGGTTATGGTTACGGTAAGGGATAGGGTTAGAACTAGGTATAGGGCTAGTATGAGAGTTAGAGTTAGTCTTAGGGCTAGGGTTAGGATTAGGGTTACAGATAGGGCAAAATTAGGGCTAAGATTAGGGCTACGTTTAGTGTTCAGTTTAGGCTTAGCATTATGGTTAGGTTTAAGTTTAAGTTTATGCTAAGGGATGTTGTTATATAACTAGGTTTAGATGTAGGGTGAGGGTTAGAATTAGGGTAAGGGATATGGTTAGGGTTAGGTTTATAATTAGGGCTAGGATTAGGGCTAGGATGAGGGCTAAGATTTGTTTTAGAGTTAGGGCTAGGATTATTCTAGGGCTAATATCAGGTCTTGGGTTATGCTTAAAGATAGTTTTAGTGTTAGGTTTATGGCCACATGTAGTGTAAAGGTTAGGTTTAGGGTTAAGAAGAGGTTTATAGCTAAGGGTATTTTTATGGTCAGGGTCTGGGTTTGGGTTTGGGATAGGTTAAGGTTTAAAGTTAGGGCTCAAATTAGCATTAGGATTAATGTTAGGGTAATGATAGGGTTATTTATCAAGATTAGGGATAGGGTTAGGTTTAGGCCTAAGTTTAGCATTAGGGTTAGAGTATGGTTATGGCAATGCATGGGTTAGAGCTAGGGTTAGGTCTAGGATTGTGGTTAATATTAGGGCTAGGGTTATTATTATGGTTAGGGTTAAAACTCGGGTTACGTCTCATATTAGGGCTAGGCTTTTTATTAAATTAGAGCTAGGGTTAGGGTTATTGCTAATGTAAGTACGAGGATTATGTTTAAGGCAAAATTTAGGATTAGAATTAAGGCTAGGTGTTATTAAGGTTATATAATTAAGTTTAGATATCAGTGTTAGGTTTAGATTTTGGGTTAGGGTAATTTTTAAAGCTAGGATTAGTGTTATGGTCAGTGTAAGGGCCAGGGTTAGTTTTAGGGTTTATAATAAAACTCGAATTAGGGCTAAGGGAAGGGTTAGGGTTAGGGTTTTGTTTGTGTTAAGTGTTAGGTTTAGGGCTATTACTTGGTATTGTTTTCGGGCTTGGGCTAGGGTTAGGGCTACTTTTAGTATTAGCGTTAGGGTTAGGGCTACTGTTAGGTTTAGGTTTAGGCTTAGGTTTAATATTAGATTTAGAGTTAAAGTTAGAGTTATGCTTTGGGTTAGGGTTAGATTTAGAGTTAAAGTTAGATCTAGGTTAGAGCTAGGGCCAAGGATAGGGCCAAGGTTAGGACTAGGATTAGGATTTTGGTAAGGGATTGGTTTAGAGCTATGGATGGCGCTAGAGTGAGATTTAGAGTTAGTCTTAGGGATTTGTTTAGGGATAGGGTTAAGAATAGGGCTAAATTAAGGCTAAGATTAGGGCTAGTGTTAATGTTAGGGTTAAGGCTAAGGTTAGGGTTAGGTTTAAGTTTGGGAATAAGGCCAGATTTAGGGCTACAATAAGGGTTGGGATTTGTGTTAGGTTTAGGGGTAGGATTAGGGCTAGGGCTAATGTAAAATCTAGGCTTATATTTAAGGATAGTTTTAGGATTAGGGTTATGGTTAGGTCTAGTGTAAAGGTTAGGTTTTGGGTAAGGGTCAGCTTTAGAGCTAGGAGATTTATTAGGATCAGGGTCAGTGTTAGAGTTTGGTTGAGGTTAGGGTTTAGGGTTAGAGCTCAAATTAGCATTAGGGTGTGTGTAGAGTAATGATAGGGTTTTGTTTAGGGTTCAGGTTCGGTTTAGGTAATTGATAGGGTTAGGTTTAGCCATAAGGTTAGGGTTAGGCCTAGGGCTCGCATTAGGGTGAGGATTATGTTTAATATAATGTAAATGATTAGAGCTAGGTTTAGGGCTAGGTTTATTGTTAGGAATAGGTCTTGTGTTAGGGTCAGGTTTAAGGTTAAAACTAGGATTTGGGTTAGAGTTATGTTTAGCATAAGTATTAGATTTTGAGTTACGGTTATGGCTAGGGTGAGGGTTAGGTTTAGGTTTAGGTCTAGGGCTAAGATTACAGTACAGTTAGGGTTAGGGTTAGAATTAGGGCTAGGTATTCATTGGGGTAGGGTTTTGGTTAGGGTAATGGATAGGTTTTGATGTATGTTTAGAATTATGGTTAGGGTTAGATTGAGGTTTAGGCTTAGGTTTAGGTCTATGGTTATTTTTAAGTTAATGGTAAGGGTTAGGGTTTGAGCTAGGGTTAAATCTTTGTTAAGTGTGAGATTTAGAGTTAGGTCTAGGGTTAGCTTTCTGGTTAGGTTTAGGGTTGGGTTTAGGCCTAAGTTTATCAATAGGGTTATTGTTAGTTTTAGGGTAATGTGTAGGTTTAGAGCTAGGTTCAGGGCTAGGGTTTACTTTAGTATTAGGGCTAGGGTTAGAGTTAGAGTTAGAATTAGGGATAGGTGTAAGATTATGTTTAGAGTAAGGGTTAAACTTTCAGCTAGCATTAGAACTAAGGTGAGGGTTAGGTTAGAGTTAGGGCTAGGATTAGGGTTAGAGTTAGGCTAGGTTTAGACCTAGGATAAGATCTAGGTTTTGTGTTAGGTTTAGGCCTAGGATTAGGGCTATGCATAATGTAAGAGCTAGAGTTTAGTTTAGGGCTAGTTGTAGGGTGAGGGTTATGGCTAGGTCTAGTGTTAGAGTTAGGTTAATTTTAGAGTTAGGGTAATGAATAGTGTTACATTTAGGCTTCAGTTTAGGTTTAGGGTAATAGGTTTAGGCCTAGTGTTAACATTAGGTTTATGGTTATCTTTAGTGTAATGGATAGGATTACAGCTAGGGTTAGGGCTAGGTATATGTTTAAGTTTAGGCTAGAGTTAGGGATAGATTTAGGGTTTAGCTTAGTGTTAGGTTTAGGGTATGGGTTAGTGTTTGTGCTAGGGTTATTGCTAAGGCTAGGATTAGGTTTAGTGGTAGGTCTAGGGTTATGGTTAGTAACAGGTTTAGGACTAGAGTTATCATTAGTCTTAGTGTAATGAACAGGGTTAGATGTCAGGTTAGGGTAAGGTTTAGGTTTACGTTTAGACTAGGGTTAGTGTTAGGTTTAGTATAATTGTTAGGGTTTTAGCTGGGGTTAGGACTACAGCAAGGTTTAGGTTTAGGTTTATGTCTAGGGTTATGTTTCCGGTTATGGTTAGAGTAGATTTAGGGTTCGAGCTAGGGTTATCATGAGGTTTATGGTTAAGGTTGGGGTAATGGGTGTTTTTAGAGCTATGGTTTAAGCTAGGGTTAAGTTTAGGATTAGGGCTAGGGTTATTTTTAGTGTTAGGCTTAGGGTTTACGTATGGTTCGATTAAAAGTAAGGGTCATGGATTGAGTAAGTGTTAGGAATAGGTTGAGGGTTCAGGTTAGAATCAGGGCTAGGGATAGAATTAGTGTTAGACTTAGGGCTAGGGTTAGCTTTAGATTTAGGGTTATGTTTAGGGTAATGGATAGAGTTAGAGATAGGGTTTGGGCTTTTGTTAAGGTTAGGATTAGGGCTAAGACTAGAGTTAGGGTTTGGGCTAGTGTTTTTTTAGGGTAAGGCTTAAGGTTTGAGCAAGAATTAGGGCTAAGGTTAGGTCAAGGGTTAGGTTTAGTGTAAGGTATAGGTATAGGATTTCGGAAGGTTTAGGATTAAGGTTAGGTTTTGGATAAGTGTTAGAGTAATGGATACGGTTAAATGTAGGTTTAAGTTTAGAGCTAGGGTTAGATATAGTTTTAGCGTTAAGATTAAGGTATCATTAGGTTTTGGTTCATAGTAAAGGTTAGGGTTTGAGCTAGGGTTAGGGCTATGGCAAGTGTTTGGCTTAGGGCTAAGGTTAGTTTTCTGTTTATGGATAGGGTTAGGTTTAGGAATATGGCTAAGATTAACAATAGGGTTAGGGTTAGGGTTATGATAATGGGTAGATTCACAGCTAGGTTTAGGGATAGGGTTAAGTTTAGGGTTAGGGCTATGGTTAGGGTTAGAGATAGAAATAGGTCTAAGTTTGTATTTAGGGTAAGGGTTCGGCATTGAGTAAAGTTTAGGATTAAGGTTTGGGTTAGGGTTAGGATTAGCACTAGGGTTAGGGTTAGGGTTACACTTAGGGTAGGTTTAGGCCTAAGATTCACTCTAGGTTTTGTATTAGGTTAAGGTGTATGGTTAAGGCTATGGGTAATGTAAGAGGTAGGATTATGATTAGGGCCAGTTGTAGGGTTAGGGTTATAGCTAGGTCTAGTTTAGGTTTGGGTTTTCTGTTAGGGTCAAGTTTAGAGATAGATTAGTGTTAAATGCAGAGTCAGTGTTCAGGTAAGAGTTAGAGTTCAGGTTAAAGCCAGAATAAGGTCTAGGTTTATGTCTAGGGGAAAGGTTAGTCTTGTGTTATGTTAAGGGTTATTGTTAGGGCTAGGGCTAGTTTTTTGTTTAGGTCTAGGGCTAGAGTTAAGGCTAGATTTAGGATGAGGTTTAGGTCTAGGGCTCGTGGTAGGGTCAGGTTTATGTATAAGTTTACTGGTAGGGCTAGTGTTAGGATTTGGTCTATAGTTGGGGTCAGGTTTAGACTTAGGGTTAGTGCTATAGTTAGAATAAGGGTCAGGATTAGGGTTAAGGTTTGGGATAGGGTTAGAGCTAGAATGAGGACTAGGGTTAGAACTATTAGTAGGGTTAAGGTTTTGATTAGGCTAAGTATTAGAGATAGGTCTAGGGTTACCATAAGTGTTAGTGCTATGCTTACGTTTGGGGATAGTTAGATCTAGTGTTAGGGTTAGGGTAGGGGTTAGAATTAGGGTTAGGGATAATTTTAAAGCTAGGTTTATTGCTCAGATTAGGGCTAGTTTGTGTTTTAGCATTAGGGCTATGGTTATGGCAAGGGGCAATTTAAGAATCAGGGTTACAATTAGGGTTAGCTTTAGGGTTAGTGATACAGGTAATTCTAGTGTTAGGGTTATGTTTAAGCTTAGGATGAATTTAGAGCTAGGGTTATTGTTAGGATAGGAATCAGGGACAGTGTTAGTTTTAAGGTTATGTTTAGGACTCAAATTAGGCCTAAGTTTATTGTTAGGGTTTGGTTTAATGTTAGGTAGTGTTTTAGAGCTAGCATGAGTGTTAGGGTATAAGTCAGGGTCAGGGTTAGCTTTAAGGTTAGGGTTAGGACTCGAATTAGGGCTAGCATTAGTTCCAGTTTATGGTTAGTTTAGGGTTTTGATTTAGTTAATGTTTAGGGTTATGTCTATTGCTCAGTTTTGTTTTAGTCCCAGGGTTAGGGTTAGCACTAGTTTTATGATTAGTATTAGGTTAAGGCTAGTGTTAGTGTTAGGCTTAGGCTTATGTTTAGGGTTACATTTAAAGTTAGGTTTAGATCTAGGGTTAGGCTAGGACTAATGATAGGGCAAGGTTTAGGGTTAGGGTTAGAGTTATTGTAAGGTATGGGGATAGATCTAGGGATAGGGCTAGTTTGAAAGTTAGAGTTTTTTAGGGCTATGATTAGGGTTAGTGATTTGGATAGAATTAAATTGGGTCTAGGATTAGGGCTAGGGTTAGTATTCAGTGTAGGCCTAGCGATAGGGTTATGGTGAGGTTTATTTTTAGGAAAATGGATGGTGTTATAACTAGGTTTAGAGGTAGGGTGAGGGTTCGAGTAGGGTTGAGGCTAGAGTTAGGTTTATGGTTGAAATTAAGGCTAGGTTTAGGGCTAACATGAGGGTTGTGTTTGTTTTAGGTTCAGGGCTATGATTATGCCTAGGGCTTATATCAGGTCTAAAATGATGGTTAAAGATAGTTTTAGGTTTAGGTTATGGTATGTGTAGTGTAAGAGTTAGGTTTAGGGAAAGGGTCATGTTTAGAGCTAAGGGAATTATTAGAGACTGGGTCAAGATTAGGGTTTCCTTTACATTAGAATTTAGGTTTAGGGCTCGAATTAGCATTAGTGTTAAGGTTAGAATAATGATAGGGTTTGGTTTAGGGTTCACTTAGTTTTAGGTTTATTGATAGGTTTAATGTTAGTAATAAGGTTTTTGTAAGGCTTAGGGTTAGCATTAGAATAAGAGTTAGGGTTAGGGTCATGGATGGGATTAAAGCTTAGATTAGAAATAAAATTATTGTTATGAATAGGTCTTGAGTTATGGTTAGGTTTAGGATTAGAACTAGGTTAGGTTTAGGATTATGTTTAGTGTAAAGGATATGTTTTTGAGCTAGTTTAGGGCTACGGAGAGGGTTAGGTTTAGGGTTAGGTCTAGGGATATGATTATGGTAGGGTCAGTTGGATTAGGGGTAGGGCTAGGGTTATCATTAAGATAAGGTTTAGGTTAGGGAAATGGATAGGGTTAGATACAGGGTTAAAGTTAGTGTTAGATTTTGGTTTAGGGTTAGGATTATTGCATTGGTTATGTTTAGGTTTATGGTTAGGTTTATGGTTTGAGCTAGGTTTAGGGTTATGCCGAGTGTTAGATTTAGGGTTATGTCTAGGGTCAGTTTTTTGATAAGGGTTTTGTTTAGGGTAGGGCTCGGTCTAAGATTATCAAGAAGTTTATGTTTAGGGTTAGGGTAATTGTTAGGCTTTGAGCTAGGTTTAGAGCTAGGGTAAGGTTTAGGATTAGGGCTGGAGTTAGGGTTAGAGTTAAAAACAGGTCTAGGTTTATGTTTAGAGAAAGAGTTAAGCTTTGAGCTAGGTTTAGGACTAAGGCGAGGGCTAGGGTTAGGTTAGGGCTAGGGTTAGGGTTATTGTTACTCTTAGGGCTAGGTTTACGCCTCAGATTAATTTTATGTTTAGTGTTAGGTTTAGTCCTAGTGTTAGGGCTATGGGTAATGTAAAAGCTAGGGTTATGATTAGGGCTTGTTTTAGTGTTAGAATTATGGCTGGATCTAGAATTAGGTTTAGTTTATGGTTACAATCAGATTTCGAGGTATATATAGTGTTTAAGGCAGGGTCAGTGTTTAGGATAGAGTTAATGTTAGGGTTAAAGAAAGAATTAGGACTAGGTTTCGGTCTAGGTGTAGGTTTAGTGTTTGGGTTAGGTTAAGGGTTATTGTTAGGGTTAGGGCTAAATTTTTATTAAGGTCTAGACCTAGAGTTAAGGCTAAATAAATAATTAGGGTTAGGTCTAGGGCTAATGATAGGGTTAGGTTTAGGTATAAGTTTACCAGTAGGGCTAGAGCTAGGGTTTGGTTTGGGTTAAGGATTAGAATTAGACTGACCATTTGTGTTATGGTCAAAATAAATGTCAGGGTTAGGATTAGCGTTTGGGATAGGGTTAGAGCTAGAATGAGATCCGGGCTTAGGACTATTAACAGGGTTAAAATTTGGTTAGTCTAAGGATTAGGAATCGGTTTAAGGTTACCGTTAGGGTTAGGGTTTGCTTAGGGTAAGGGATAGGGTTCGAGCTAGGTTTAGGGCTAAGGTTTTGCTTGGAGTTAGGGTTAAATCTAGCTTTAGGGCTTGGATTGCAGCTAATTTTTGTATTAGGGTTAAGGCTAGGATTAGGGCAATGGCTAGTATAAGAACTAGAGTCACAATTAGGGTTATTTTTAGGGTTAGGAGTAAGGGTAGGTAAAGTTTTAGGGTTAGGTTTACAGTTAGGGTAATATTTGTCTAGGGTTAATTTTAGGATTTGAGTCAGGTCAGTGTTAGTTTTAGGGTTAGATTTAGGGTTAGGGTTATAAATAGGTCTAGGATTACTGTTAGGGTTTGGTTTAAGTTTAGGGTGGTGTTTAGAGTTAAAGTGAATATTAGGATATGAGTCAAGGTCAGGGTTATTTTTAAGGTTAGGTTTAGGACTCGAAATAGGGCTAGATTTTGGTCTAGGTGTAGTGCTAGGGTTTGGTTTAAGTTATGGTTTAGTGTTAGGACTGTTGCTTGGTTTTGTTTTAGTGCTATGGTTAAGGTTAGGGCTACTTTTATGATTGGCATTAGGTTTAGGGCTAGGGTCAGTGTTCGGGTTGGGATTAAGTCTAGGTTTAAAGCTAATATTAGGGCTAGGGTTTGTATTAGGTTTAGGGCAAGAATTAGGGCTAGGACTATTGTCAGGTCTAGGTTTACAGTTAAGGATAGTTTAGGGTTAGGATTATGGCTAGGTGAAATTTAAGTGTTAAGTTTAGGGAAAGGGTCAGGTTTAGAACTAGGGGTATTATTAGGTAAGGGATAGGTTTTGGATTTGTGTTAGGTGAACACTTCGTTTAGGGCTCAAATTATCATTTAGGTTAGTGTTAGGGCTAGAGTAATGGATAGGGTTAAGTTTAGGTTTCAGGTTATGTTTAGGGTAATGGATATGTTTATGGTTTGCTATAGGTTAGGGTTAGGCCTAGGGTTAGCATTAGGGTTAAGGTTATCTTTAGAGTAATTTATAAATTTAGACCTAGAGTTAGTGCTAGGGTATGCTTAGAATGAGGGCTAGAGTTAGGGTTAGGGTCAGAGTTAGAGTCAGGGTTAGGTTTAGGATTAGGTTTAGTGTACAGTTTAAGGTTTGAACTAGGTTTAGTGCTAGGCCTAAGTTTTATTTAAGGTTTGGTCTAGGATTAGGGTTATGGTTATTGTTAGGGTTAATGCTAGTGTTAGGGTTAGGGTTATCATTAGGGTTAGGGTAATTGATATGTTTAGATGTCAGGTTAGAGTAAGGGTTATGTTTAGGGTTATGGTTTTGATTAGGTTTATGATAAGAGTTAGGGTTTGAGCTAAGTTTAGGGTTAGGATTAGGGTTAGCTTTATGGTTAGTTCTACCATTAGATTTGTTTAGCGTTAGGGTAGGTTTAGATTTAGGTATAGGGCTATCATTAGGGTTATTTTTAGGGTTAGTGTAATGGGTAGGGTTCGAGCTAGCGTTATGGCTAGGGTTAAGATTAATATTAAGGCTAGGGTTAGGGTTAGGGTTAGGCCTTGGGTTCGTGTTAGGGTTAGGTTAAGTGTAAGTGTTTGGGATTGACTAGGTTTAGGGCTAGGGTGAGGATTAGGGTTACAGTCAGGTGTAGAGTAGAGTTAGGGTTAGGGTCAGTATTAGCTTTACAGTTACGGTTAGGGTAATGAATAGAGTTAGAATTAGGGTTTGGGATATTATTATTGTTAGAATTAGGCCTAGGGTTAGGGTGAGGTTTACTATTTGGGCTAGGGTTAAGTTTAGGGTAAAGTTTAGAGTTTGAGCTTGGGTTAGGAATAGAGCAAGAGTTAGGTTTAGAGTTAGGACTAGATATAGATTTAGGGTAGAGTTATGCTTAGAATTAGATTTAGGGCTAGGTTTAGGGATAGGTTTTGTGTGAGGTTTAGGGCTAGTGTTAGGTGTATGTGTAGTTGTAAGAGCTAGGGTTATGGTTATGTCTAGATTTATGTTTCATCTAGTGTTAGGGGTAGTTTTTGAGTTAGGACAAGATTAGAGCTAGGGTTTGGGTTATGGTAAGTGTCAGTGTTCGGGTTAGTGTTAGGTATAGGGTTAGGTCCAGAATGAGAACTAGGGTTAGGTCTAGGGATAGGGTTATATTTTGGGTGGAGTTAAAGATTATTGTTGGGATAGGGCTAGGGTCATGGCTATATTTTGGATTAGGTTTAGGTCTAGAGTTAGTTTTCGTGTTAGTTTTAGGTATAGGGTTACAGGTAGGGCTAATGTTAGGTTTCTGATAAGTGTTGGGGTCAGGTTTAAACCTAGGTTTAGTGTTAGGGTAAGATATGGATCAGGGTTAGGGTCAGGTTTTGGGTTAAGTTTATAGCTAGAATGAGGGCTTGACTTAGAACTAGTAATAGAGTTAGGATTTGGGGTAAGCATAGAATTATGGTTAGAACTAGAATAGCAATTGTGTGAGGGTTGGACTTTGTGTAAGGGACAGGGTTAGAGCTAGTTTAAGACCGGGATAGGGTTAGTGTTAGGGCCAGTTTTAGGGTTATGGTTAAAGCTAGGGTTAGGGCTTGGGTTAGAGTTAGGTTTTGTGTTAGGGTTAGGGGTATGGCTAAAGTAAAAACTGGCATTATGATTAGGGCTATTTTAGATTTAGATTTAGGGCAACTTCTAGAGTTAAGATTAGGTTTAGGAAAAGGGTGATGTGTAGAGCTCGGGTCAGTGTTAGGGTCAGAGTCAGAGTTCATATTGGTTCTTGGATTAGGGTTAGGACTCAAATTAGGGCTATGGTTAGGGATAGGTGTAATGTTATGATTTAGTTTAGGTTAAGGATTAGGGTCAGTGCTATGGCTCGGTTTTGCTTAAGTGCTAGGGCTAGGGTTAAAGCTAGTTTTCAAATTAGCATTAGGGTTAGATCTAGTTTTAGGGTGTGATTTAGGCTTAGGTTTAGGGTTAGAGTTAGAATTAGGGTTAGATCTAGGTTTAGGGCTAGGGTTAATGCTAGGGTTTGGGTTGACTTAAGGGATAGGGTTAGAACTAAATATAGGGCTAGGGCGAAAATTAGTGTTAGTCTTATGGTTAGGGTTAGGTTTAGGTTTAGGATTAGGGTTAATTAGGGCCAGGTGTAGAGCTAGGGTTAGTATTAGGGCTAAGTTTAGGTTTAGGGCTAAGGTTATGGTTTTCATTATGGTTATGTATGATATTGTAACTAGGTTTAGAACTAGGGCGAGGGTTAAAATTAGGGTTAGGTCTAGGGTTAGAGTTAGGGTTAAGATTAAGGTTAAGTTTAGGGCTAGCATTAGGCCTAGGGTTTGTGTTATGGGTAGGGCTTCATTAGGGCTAAGGCTAATGTCAAGTCTAGGGTTATGGTTAGAGATAGGTTTAGGTTTAAGATTAGGACAAGGTATAGTGTAAGGGCTAGGTTAAGTTTTAGGATAAGATTTAGAGCTAAAGGCATTATTAAGGTAAATTACAGCGTTCCAGTTTGGATTAGGTTAATGTTTAAGGTTAGGACTTAAATTAGCATTCTGTTTAGTGTTAGGATTTTGTTTATGGATATGGTTAGTTTTAGGGTTCATGTTTGGTTAAAGGTAAAGTATAGGTTTAGGGTTAGGAAAAGGGTTAGGGTTACCTAGTGTTAGCATTGAGGTTAGAGTTAGGGTAATTGATAGGGTTACAGCTAGGTTTTATTGCTAAGTTTTATGGTTAGAATTAGGGATAGAAATAGGGATATGGCTAGCATTCAGTATTTGGTTATGGCAAGGGTTAGTGTTAGGGTGAGATTTAGGGAAAGCATTAGGGCTAGAATTAGGTTTATGGGTAGTGTTAAATCTAGTGTAAGGGCTCAGATTAGGATAGAATTTGAGTTAGTTTAGGGCTAGGATTAGGGCTACAGCTGATAAAAGAACTAGGGTTAGGATTAGAGCTAGTTTTAGGGTTAGGGTTAGGGCTAAGTCTGGTGTTAGGGTATGGGTTAGGTTTTGAGTGATGTTTAGAGCTACATTAGGATTAGGATTAGGGATAGGGTTAGGGTTAGGGTTAAAGCTATGATTAAGGCTCAAATTAGAGCTAGGTTTTGGGTATAGTTAGGGCTAGGGTTAGGGCTATGGCTAATGCATGAACTACTGTTAGAATTATTGCTAGTTTTAGGTTCAGGGCTTGGGCTAGGATTAGGGCTAGATTTTTAATTAGCATAATGGTTAGCACTAGTGTTATGGTGAAGTTTAGGCTTAGAATTAGGGTTAGATCTATGGTTAGGGCTAGGGCTAGGGTTAGGAGTAGGGTTAGGGTTACTCTAAGGAATAGTTAGAAGTAGGGATATGGCTAGGGTGAGAATTATAGTTAGTCTTAGCAATCGGTTTAGTGTTAGGGTTGGGTTTAGGACTAAATTTCGGGTAGGATTAGGGGTAGGGCTAGTGTTAGGGTTAGGCCTAGGGGTTGGGCTAGGGTGAGGGTTAGGGTTAGCATTGCAGTTGGGGTTAAATTTAGGGGAATGGTTATGGATATAGATAGCTTTACAGCTAGGGTGAGGGTTAGAATTAGGATTAGCCCTAGGTAAGGGTTAGATTTAGATTAAAGGTCAGCTTTGGAGCAAGGGTTATTACTAGGGCAGGGTCAGAGTTAGCACTTGGTTTAGGTTAAGATTTAGGGTTAGGACTCGAATTAGCATTAGGATTAAGTTTAGAGCTAATGTAATTAATATGGTTTAGTTTAGGTTTCAGTTAAGGTTTAGGGTAATAGATGATTAAGGTTTAGTGACAGGGTAAGGGTTAGAATTTGAGTTAGAGTTATGTTTAGTGTAATAAATAGTTTTAGGGCTAGGGTTAGGGCTAGGTCATGTTTTGAATTAAGTCTAGGATTAGGGCTAGGGTTTGGTTTAGGGTAAGTGTTAGGGTAAAGGTAAGTTTTAGGTTTAGGGCTGGGATTATGGTTAGGTTAGAGTAAGGTTTAGTGTTTGAGCTAGGAATAGGTCTAGGGCAAGAATTAGGTTTAGGGTTAGGTCTAGGTTTACATTTATGGTTAGACTTAGGTTTAGTGTTAAGGATAGGGTTTTAATTAAGTTTAGAGTTATGGTAATGGATATGGTTAGAGCTTGGGGTAGGGTTAATATTAGGATCAGGGCTAGGTTTAGGGTTAGGTTTTAGGATAGATTTAGGGTTATATTCGGTGTAAAATATAGGCTTTGAGCAAGGGTTACATCTAAGGCAATGGTTAGGGTTAGGGTTAGGGTTAGGGCTAGGGTTAGGTTTAGTTTTATGCTTAGATCTAAGTTTAGACCTAGGATTAGGGCTAGGTTTTGTATTAGGTTTAAGGATAGGATTAGTACTATGGGTAATGTAAGAGCTAGTGTTATATATCTGGCTAATTTTAGGGTTAGGGCTAGATATAGATCTATTGTTGGGTCTATGTTTGGGGTTAGTTTCATGTTTAAAGCTAAGTTTAGTATTAGGGTCAGAGTCAGTGTTCAGGATAGGGTTAAGGTTAGGGTTAGAGCCAGGATTAGAACTAGGGTTAGGTCTAAGGATAGGGTAATTGTTTGGTTTAGGTTAAGAGTCATTGATAAGTCTAGTACTAGGCTTTTGTTTAGGTATATAGTTATATTAAGAATTTTCTTTGGGTCTAGGTTTCATGTTAGGCTTAGGTATAGGTATAGTGTTACTGGTAGGTCTAGTATTAGGGTTTGGTTTAGGTTAGGTTTAGGTTTTGACCTAGGGTTACTGTTAGTGTCAGATGAGAGTCAGGGTTAGGTTAGAGCTAGAATGAGGGCTAGGGTTAAGACTACAAATAGGGTTAGAGTTTAAGTTAGACTAAGGATTGGGTTATGACTAGGGTTAGCATATAGTTTAGGTTTTGTTTTAAGGTAAGGGATAGTGTTAGAGCTAGGGTTAGGGCTAGGGTTAGGGTTAGGGTTAGGGCTAGTGTTAGTATTAAAGCTAAGGTTATGGCTTGGATTATGGGTAGGATTTGTTAGGGTCAGGTCAATGACTTATGTATAAACTAGGGTTACAATTAAGGCTAGTTTTAGGGTTAGGATTAAGGCTAGTTTTAATGTTAGGGTTAATTTAAAGTTAGGGTTATATTTAGAGCTAGGATTAGTGTTAGTGTCAGTGTCCGGTTCAGGGTTACTTTTAGAGTTAGGCTTAGGGCTAGGTGTAGGGTTAGGTTTTGTTTTAGGTTAAGGGTTAGTGTTAGGGCTATGGCTTGGTTTTCTTTTATGGCTAAGGCTAGGGGTAGGTCAAGTTTCAGGGGTAGCATTATGGCTATGTTTAGTGTTAGGATTTGGTTTAGAATTATGGTTATAGTTAGATTTAGAAGTAGGGTTAGATCTAGGTATAGGACTAAGGCTAGTGATGGATCTAGGGCTAGGGCTAGGGCAAGAGTTAGAGTTACTCTTAGGGCTAGAGTTAGGTTTAGGATAGGATTAAATTAGGGCTAGAATTAGTGCTAGGCTTATTGTTAGTGTTAGGTCTTTTGTTAGGGCAAGGATTAGGGTTAGGTTTGAGGTTAGGTTCAGGGTAAGGGATTGGATTATAGATAGTTTAGGGCTAGATCGAGGGTTAAAAATTAGTATTAGGGTTCCAGTTATGGTTCAGGTTAGGATTAAGTTTAGGTTCAGGGCTAGATTTAGAGCTAGGGCTAATTTCAGGTCTAGGTTTATTGTTAAAAATAGGTTATTGGTACATTTAGTGTAAGTGTTACGTTTAGAGTTAGGGTCAGGTTTAGAGCTAAGTGTATTATAAGGGTCAGGTTAACTATTAGTGTTTTGGATAGGTTAAAGTTTAAATTTAGGGCTTGAATTCAAATTAGGTTAGGATTAGAATAATGATAGGTTAGGTTTACATTTCAGGTTAGGTTTAGGGTAATAGATAGGGTGAAGATTAGGGATAGGGTTAGGTTTAGGCATAGTGTTAGCATTAGGGTGGTTATGGTTATGCTTATGGTTATGGTTAGGGTAGTGGATAGAATTAGAGCTTAGGTTATGGCTAGGGTTATTGTTTCAAATAGTGATAGGATGAGGGTTAAATCTAGGATTAGGGTTAGGAATAGGCCTAGGTTTTGGGTTAAGTTATGGCTAGGATTAGGGTTACAGCTAATGCAAGTATCAAGGTTATGATTAGAATTAGTTTTAGGTTTAGGGTTAGAGCTATGTCAAGTGTTAGGTTTAGGTTTAGGGTGATGTTTAAAGCTAAGATTAGTGTTATATCAGAGTCAAGGTCAGGTTTAGTTTTAGGGTTTGGCTTAAAACTTGAATTATGGCTAGGGTTAGGGGTAGCTGTACTGTTAGTGCTTGATTTCAGTTTAGGGTTAGGGTTAGGGCTATGGCTCAGTTGTTTTTTAGGGCTAGAGCTTAAGTTAGGGACAGTTTTAGGATTAGCTTTAGAGTTAGGGCCAGTGTTAGGTTTAGGTTTAGGCTTAGGGTTAGGGTTATATTTAGAGTTCGGTATAGATCTATACTTGCAGACAGGACTATGAATAGAGCTAAGGTTAGACCTACGGTTTGGGCTCAGATTAGGGTTCCAGTAAAGTATAGGTTTAGAACTAGGTTTAGGGCTAGGGTGAGGGTTAGAGTAAGTTTTGGGCTTGGGTTAGGGTTAGGGTTAGGGATAGGGCTAAATTAGGGCTAAGATTAGGGCTAGGGTTAGTGTTAGGTTAGGCCTAGTGTTAGAGATAGGGTTATAATTAAAGTTATGTTTAGGGCTAGGATAAGGGCTAGGGTTTGTGTTAGGGTTAGGGATAGGATTATGACTAGGGCTAATATCAGGACTAAGGTTATAATTAGGCACAGTTTTAGAGTTAGGTTTATGGGTAGGTCTAGTGTGTTAGGTATTGGGTAAGAGTCAGTTTTAGAGCTAGGGGAATTATTAGGGTCAGGGTCAGTGTTAGGGTTTGGTTTAGGTTTGAGTCTAGGTTTAGGGCTCTAATTAGTGTTAGGGTTAGGGTAATGATAGATTTAGGATTAGGGTTCAGGTTAGGTCTAGGGTAATTGATAGTTTTGTGGATAGCAATAGGGTTAGGGTTAGACCTAGGGTTAACATTAGGGAAGGGTTATATTTAGGGTAATGGATAAAGTTAGAGTTAAGTTTAGGCCTAGGGTTATGGTTAGAATTAGGTCTTTAGTTAGGATTAGAATGAGGGTTAAAGTAGAGTTAGTTTTAGTGTTATGTTCAGCATAAGGGTTCAGTTATGATCTACAGATAAATCTAGGCTGAGAGTTAGGTTCAAAGTTATGTCTAATGATATGATTAATGTAGGTTTTGGGTTAGGGTTAGGGTTAGACCTAGGATTAATGTAAGGGTCAGTATAAGGGTGAGGGTTAGGGTTAGGTTTGGGGATAGGGTTAGAGCTAGAATGAGCACTAGGGATAGGGCTATTCTTAGGGTTAGCATTTTGGATAGGCTAAGAATTAGGAATAGGTCTAGGGTTACCCTTAGTTTTAGGGTTTTGCTTATGGTAAGGTATTGGTTTAGAGCTAGGGTTAGAACTAGGTTTAGGCTTAGAATAAGGGTTAACGCTAGGTTTAGGGCATGGATTAGGGCTAGTTTTTGTGTTAGGCTTAAGGTTAGGGTTATGACAATAGCTACTCTAAGAACTTGGGTTACAATTAGGCTTAGTTTTAGTGTTACAGTTAGGTTTAGTTTTAGTGTTAGGGTTAGGTATAAGGTTAGGGTGATACTTAGAGCTAGATTGAGTGTTAGGATATGATTAAGGTCAGCTTTAGTTTTAAGGTAACTGTTAGGACGTGAATTAGGGCTAGGTTTAGGTCAAGTTGTAGTGTTAGGTTTGGGTTTAATTCAAAATTTAAGGTTATTTCTACAAGAAATGCCGTTGGAATTTTGATTGGCATTGGATTAAACCTATAGAGAACTTTTGGTAATATCGCCATTTTGATAATGTTAGTTCTGCCTATCCATGAACAGGGTATATTTTTCCATCTTCTGAGATCTTCTTCTTCTTCTCTCTTTAGGGTTCTGTAGTTTTCATTGTATAAATCTTTCACCTCTTTTGTTAGGTTGATTCCCAAGTGTTTTATTTTATTATTTTTTTTTTTTGAGGATATTGTGAATGGAGTGTTTTTCCTCATTTCCGTTTCAGAAGGTTTGTCACTGATATACAGAAATGTTTTTGATTTATGCATGTTGATTTTATATCCTGCCACTTTTCTGAATTCATTTATTAGTTCTAGTAGTTTCTTTGTAGACCCTTTTGGGTCTTCTAGATATAGAATCATGTCGTCTGCAAATAGGGATAATTTAAGTTCTTCTTTTCTTATTTTTATGCCTTTAATTTCTTTCATCTGTTTAATTGCTCTGGCCAGTGTTTCAAGAATTATATTGAATAGAAGTGGTGATAGAGGGCATCCCTGTCTGGTTCCAGATTCTAGAGGGAATGCCTTCAATTTTTCTCCATTCAGAATGATGCTAGCCTGAGGCTTAGCATAGATAGTTTTTACAATGTCGAGGTAAGTTCCTGTTATCCCTAGTTTTTCTAATGTTTTGAACATAAAGAGATGCTGTACTTTGTCAAATGCTTTTTCTGCATCTATCTAGATGATCATATGTTTCTTATCTTTAAGTCTATTGATGTGGTGAAATAGATAAAGCAATCATAAAATTCATATGGAAAAATAAAAGACACAGAATAGCAAAAGCAATTCTAAGCAGGAAGTGTGAATCAGGCGGTATAGCGATACCAGATTTCAAACTATATTACAGAGCAATAGTGACAAAAACAGCATGGTACTGGTACCAAAACAGGCGGGTGGACCAATGGTATAGTATAGAGGACACAGAGACTAATCTACAAAGTTAAAACTATCTTATATTTGATAAAGGGGCTAAAAGCATGCAATGGAGGAAGGATAGCATCTTCAACAAATGGTGTTGGGAAAACTGAAAATCCATATGCAACAAAATGAAACTGAATCCATTTCTCTCATCATGCACAAAAGTTAACTCAAAATGGATCAAGGAGCTTGATATCAAATCAGAGACTCTGCATCTGATAGAAGAAAAAGTTGGCTCTGATCTACATATTGTGGGGTCGGGCTACAAATTCCTTAATAGGACACCCATAGCACAAGAATTAATAACAAGAATCAACAAATGGAACTTACTTAAACTAAAAAGTTTTTTTCTCAGCAAGAGAAATAATAAGAGAGGTAAATAGGGAGCCTACATCATGGGAACAAATTTTTATTCCTCACACTTCAGATAGAGCCCTAATATCCAGAGTATACAAAGAACTCAAAAAATTAGACAATAAGATAACAAATAACCCAATCAACAAATGGGCCAAGGACCTGAACAGACACTTTTCAGAGGAGGATATACAATCAATCAACAAGTACATGAAAAAATGCTCACTATTTCTAGCAGTCAGAGAAATGCAAATCAAAACCACCCTAAGATACCATCTCACTCCAGTAAGATTGACAGTCACTATGAAGTCAAACAACAACAAGTACTGGCGAGGATGTGGAGTAAAGGGTACACTTGTACATTGCTGGTGGGTCTGCAAATTGGTGTGGCAAATTTGGAAAGCAGTACGGATATTCCTGGGAAAGCTGGTAATGAAACCACCATTTGACCCAGCTATTTCTCTTCTCGGACTATTCCCTGAAGACCTTAAAAGAGCATACTACAGGGATACTGCCACATCTATATTCATAGCAGCACAATTCACAGTAGCTAGACTGTGGAACCAACCCAGATGCCCTTCAATAGATAAATGGATAAAAAAAAATGTGGCATCTATAAACCAGGGAGTATTATGCAGCACTAAAAAATGACAAAAATTATGGAATTTGCAGGGTAATGGATGGCACTAGAGCAGATTATGCTTAGTGAAGCTAGCCAATCCCTAAAAATCAAATACCAAATGTCTTCTTTGATATAATGAGAGTAACTATGAACATAGCAGGAAGGAAGAGCAGGAAGAAAAGATTAACATTAAACAGAGACATGAGATGTGAGGGAAAGGGAGAGAAACGGGAAATTGCATGGAAATGAAGGGAGACCCTCATTGCTATACAAAATTACATATAAGAGGTTGTGAGGGGAATGGGAAAATAAACAAGCAGAGAAATGAATTACAGTAGATGGGGTAGAGAGAGAAGATGTGAGGGAAAGGGAGGAGGGATAGTAGAGGATAGGAAAGGTAGCAGAATACAACAGTTACTAATAGAGCATTATGTAAAATTGTGGATGTGTAACCGACGTGATTCTGCAATCTGCATTTGGGGTAAAAATTGGAAATTCACATCCCACTTCAGTCTAATATATGAAATATAATATGTCAAGAGCTTTGTAATGTTGTAAACAACCAATAAAACAAGGTTTAAGGTTAGATCTATTGCTAGGTTTTGTTTTAGTCTTAGGGTTCAGATTAGGGCTAGTGTTAGGGTTAGGCTTAGGCTTAGGGTTAGGTTTAGATTTGGAGTTAAGATTAGATCTAGGTTTAGGTCTAGGACTAAGTATAGGGCAAATTTTAGGGGTAGGGATAGGGTTATCACAAGGTGTATGTTTAGAACTAGGGATAGGGCTTGGGCAAGATTTAGAGTTAGTCTTAGCCCTAGGTTTAGGGTTAGGATTAGAGAAAAGCTAAATAAGGGCTAGGATTAGGGCTAGGGTTAGTGTTCACATTAAGCCTTGGATTAGGGTTAGAGTTAGAACTAGAGTTTGTTAGAGTTAGGGTTAGTGTTAGGGCTACAATGAAAGGCTAGGGCTTTTTTCAGGTCTAGAATAATTGTTAATGACAGTTTTAGGTTTAGGATTGTGGCTAAGTCTAGGATAATGGTTAGGTTTAATTTTAGGGTCAAATTTATATGTAGGGGTATTATTAGGGTAAAGGTCTGGGTTAGGGCTTGTGATAGGTTAATGTTTAAAGTTGGGGCTCAAATTAGTGTTAGGTTTAGGGTTACGGTAATGATAGGGTTAAGTTTAGAGGTCAGGTTAGGTTTAGGGTAATGGATAGATTTAGGATTAAGAATAGGTTTAGGTTTATGTCTAGGGTTAGCATTGGGGTTAGGGTTATGGTTATTGGTAATGGATAGAGTTAGAGACTGGTTGGGGCAAGAGTTATGGTTATAATTAGAGATAATGTTAGGGTTAGGTTTAAGATTATAGCTATGTTTAGTGTTTAGATTAGGGGTAGGTTTTGTTTTCAGTTAGGGCTATTGTTAGGTTTATGGCTAATGTAAGTAGTATAGTTACAATTAGGGCTCATTTTAGTGTGTTAGGGCTAGGTTTATTGTTAGGTTTAGGTGTAAGTTTAGGGTGATGTTTAGACCTTGGCTTAGTGTTATTGCCAGAGTCAGGCTCAGGGTTAGTTTAGCGTTTGGCTTAAAACTCGAATTAGGGCTGGGGTTAGGGTTAGATGTTGGGTTTGGTCTTGGTTTAGATTAAGTTTTAGAGTCAGAGCTTTTGCTTGGTTTTATTCAGGACTATGGGTAGAGTTAAGGCAAGTTTTGGGATTAGTTTTAGGGTTAGGGCTAGTGTTAAGGTTTGGCTTCTCTTTGGGGTTTTGGGTAGATTTAGAGATAGATTTTGATTTAAGTTTATTGCTAGGGCAAAGGATAGGCCAAGGGTATGGGCTAGGGATAGGGTAAGGATTACAGATAGTGCTAAATTATGGCTAGTGTTAGTGTTATGCCTCAGGTTAGGGGAAGTTTTAGATTTACCATTAGGGTTAGGGATAGTTTTAGGGTTAGGCTTAGGCAACAAGTTAGGGATAAATTTAGAGTTAGTTTTCTCTCTAGTGTTAAAGCTAGGGCTAAGCGTAGGTTAGGGGTTATGGCTAGAGTTAGAGTTAGAGTTAGAGTTAGGGTTTTGTTTAGGGTAAGAGATGTGGTTATACCTAGGTTTAGAACTAAGGTGAGGGTTAGTATGAGAGTTAGGGCTAGGGTGAGTTTAGAGCTATGATTAAGGCTAGGTTTAGATCTAGGATGAGGACTAGGGCTTGTGTTAGGTTTAGGGATAGTATTAGGGCTATGGTTAATGTCAGGTCTAGGTTTACACGTAGGGATAGATTTAGTGTTAGGATTCTGGCTTGGTCCAATGTTAGGTTTTTGGTAAGGGTCAGACTTAGATGTAGGGTTATTTTTAGGGTTAGAGGCAGGGTTAGGGTTTGGGTTAAGTTAGGGTTCAGGTGAAAGGCTTGAATTAGTGTTAGATTTCTGTTTAGGGTAATGACAGGGTTATGTTTTGGGTTCGTGTTTGGTTTAGTGCAATAGATAGGGTTAGTGTTAGGCCTAGGTTTAGCATAAGGGTTAGGGTTATCATTAGGGTAATGGATATGATTAGACCTAAGGTTAGGCCTAGGGTTATGTATAGGATTAGGGCTAGTGTTTGAGTTAGGGTTAGGTTTAAGTTTAGGGTTAAATCTAGATTTAGGACTCGGATTAAGGCTAGGTTTTGGTTTAGGTTAGGGCTAGGATTAAGGCTATGGATAATGTATAAAGTAGGATCATGATTAGCACTAGTTATAGGGTTAGGGTTAGGACTACGTCTAGTGTTAGGGTTAGGTTTACGGTTATGATGATGTTTAGAGCTAGGGTTAGTGTTAGGCTCAGAGTCAGGATCAGGGTTAGTTTTCAGGTTAGAATTAGGACTAGAATTATGGAAAGGATTAATGCTAGATGTAGGGTTAGGTTTTGGTTTAGGTTAAGGGTTAGTGTTATAGATATGACTCGGTTTTGTTCTAGATCTATGGGTAAGTTTAAGGCTAGTTTTAGGATAAATGTTAGGGCTTGGACTAGTGTTAATGTAAGGCTTAGGGTTTATGTTAAGATTTAGGGTTAATTTTAGGGCTAGAGTTATGACTAGATTTATTTATAGGATTAGGGTTAGATTTAGAGTTTGGTTTAGATCTAGGGTTTGTGCTACGGCTACATATACAGTTAGGGTTAGTGCTTAGTTTAGGGCCTGATTTAGGGTAATGGTAATGGATAGGGTTAGAACTAGGTATAAGGCTAGGTGGAGAGTTAGAGTTAGTCTTAGGGCTAGGGTTAGGTTTAGGATTAGGGATAGGGCTAAATAGGCACTGTGATTAGAGCTAGGGTTAATGTTAGGGTTAGGCTTAGGGTTAGGACTAGTTTAGTGTTAGGTTTAGATTTAGGGTTAGGTTTAGTGTAATGGATGGGATTATAGCTAGTTTCAAGACTATGGTGAGGATTAGGGTTAAAGTTAGATTTAGGATTAGGGTTAGAGTTATGATTAAGGCAAGTTTTATGGCTAAGATGTATGCTCAAGTTTGTGTTATGGTAAGGATTTGGATTAGAGCTAGGGCTAATGTCAGGTTTAGGGTACAGTTAGGGATAGTTTTAGGTTTAGCTTTATGGCTAGGTCTATTGTAAGTGTTAGTTTTCTTGTTGGGGTCAGGTTTAGAGCTATGGGTATTATTAGGGTCTGGGTCAGTGTTAGCGTTTGGGGTAGGTTAAGGTTTAGGGTTAGTGCTTAAATTACCATCAGGGTTAGGGATAGGTTAATGATATAATTAGGTTTAAGGTTCAAGTTAGTTGTAGGTTAATGTATAGGATTAAGTCTAGAATTGGAATAGGGTTCCTCCTAGGATGAACATGCAGTTTAGGGTTATCGTTAGGATAATGGATAGGGTTAGACTTAGGCTTAGAGCTAGGGTTGTGATTAGGCTTATTGTTAGGGTTAGGGCTAGGGTTATGTTTAGGTTTAGCTTTAGGGTTAAATCTAGGGTAGGGCTTGGATTAGTACTAGGTTTTGCAATATGTTAGGTCTATGGCTAATGTAAGAAATAGTGTTATGATTAGCTCTAGTTTTACAGTTAATGTTAGGCTAAGTGTAGTTTTAGGGTTAGGTTTAGGTTAGGGTAATGTTTAGAGCTAGGGTTAGTGTTAGTTTCAGTGACAGTTTTCGGGTTAGGGTAATAGTTAGTGTTAAAGCCAGAATTAGGACTAGGTTTAGGTCTAGGGGTAAGGTTAGTGTTTGTGTTAGGTTAAGGGTTATTGTTGAGGCTAGGTCTATGTTTTCTCTAGTTCTAGGGCTAAAGTTATGGCTAGATTTACAATTAGGTTTAGGTCTAGGGCTAGTGTAATGGTCAGGTAAAGGTACAAGTTTAACAGTAGGGCTAGTGTTAGGGTTTGGTTTAGGATTAGGTTCAGGTTTAGACCTACAATTAGTGTTAGGGTCAGAATAAGGGTAAGGTTCAGGATTAGGGTTTGGGTTATGGTTAGATCAAGAATGAGGGCTAAGGTTAGGACAAGGAATAGGTATAGGGTTTAGTTTAGTCTAAGGATTAGGGTTACAACTAGGGTTAGCATTAGGGTGGAGTTTTGGCTTAGCATAAAAGATAAGGATAGAACTAGGATTTGGACTAGGTTTAGCACTAAGATTTGGCTTAGGTTTAGAGATAAAGCTCAGTTTAGGGTTAAGATTAGGGCTAATTTTGTATTATGGTTAGGGCTAGTATTAGGGTTGCAGCTAATGTAAGAACTAGGGTTACACTTAGGGTTAGTTTTAGGATTAGGTTTAGGGCTAGGTCTAGAGTTAGGGTTATGTTTAAGGTTAGTGTGCTGTTTAGAGCTATGGTTAGTGTTAGGATATGAGTCAGGGTCATGATTAGTTTTATGGTTAGGGTTAGGAGTCAAATTATGTCTAGGTTTAGGACTACATATAGGGTTAGGGTTTGGTTTAGGTTAAGGGTTAGAGTTAGAGTTAGGGGTAAGGCTTAAATTTGTTATAGGGATAAGGCTAATTTTAGGGCTAGATTTAGGATTAGCCTTAGGGTTAAGGCTCATTACAGTGTTAGGCTTAGACAACAGGTTAGGTTTTAGATTTAGAGTTAGGTTTCCATCTAGGGTAGTGCAAGGGCTAAGGATAGGGCAAGAGTTGTGATTAGCGTTAGGGCTAGGCTTAGTGTTATGGTAAGGGATAGGATTAAAACTAGGGATAGATCTTATGTGATATTTATAGTTTGTCTTAATTCTATGGTTAGGGTTAGGGTTAGGGATAGGGCTAAATTAGGACTAGGATTCATCTAGGATTACTTTTACTGTTAAAGTTAGTGTTAGAGTTAGAGTTAGGGTTATGGTTAGGGTTGGGTAGGATTAGGTTTAGGGTAAGATTTAGGTTTTAAGCTAGGCAAGGGCGATTGTTAGGTTTAATGTTAGGTCTAGGGTTATGGTTATGGTTATGGTTAGGGTTAAGGTTAGGGTTATGTTATTTATTAGGGTTAGGTTTAGGATT
The DNA here is from genome assembly GCF_052094955.1 of Ictidomys tridecemlineatus. Lineage (NCBI taxonomy): Eukaryota > Metazoa > Chordata > Mammalia > Rodentia > Sciuridae > Ictidomys > Ictidomys tridecemlineatus. The sequence continues at coordinate 32,002,946 of NC_135494.1, forward strand.
AGGGTTGCTTGGATATAAGGTTAGGGTTGGGGTTAAGGTTAGGCTTAGGGTTAACTTTAGGTTTAGGCCTAGATATACTATTGGGTTTAGGGTAAAATTTAGGGTTTGAGATAGGGTTAAGGCTATGACTAGTGTTAGGTTTAGGTTTAGGTCTAGGGTTATGTTTATGATTAGGGTTAGCAACAGGTTTAGGTTTGGACCTAGGGTTAACATTACAGTTAGAGGTAGGATTAAGATAATGACTAGGGTTATAACTAGGCTTAGTGCTATGGTTGAGGTTAGAATTAGGGCTTGAGATTTTGTTATAGTTAGGGATAGGTCTAATATTAGGTTCAGGCTAAAAATTAGGTTCAGGCTAAGGCTTAGGCTTTGAGCTAAGGTTAGGAGTAAGGCAGGGGTTAGGGTTAGGGATACATTTAGGATTTTGTTTATGCATAGGAAAGGTTTAGGCCTAGGATTAGGTCTAGGTTTTGTGTTAGGTTTAGGCCCAGGGTTAGGAATATGTGTAATATAAGATCTAGGGTTCTGATTAGGGCTAGTTTTAGTGTTAGGTTTATGGCTAGGTCTAGTGTTAGGTTTAGGTTTTGGGATTAGTTTCAGGTTTAGAGCGAGGTTTAGTGTTTATGTAGGGACAGTTTCAGTTTAGAGTTAGGGTTAGGGTGAAACCAGAATTAGGACTAGGTTTAGGTCTAGGGGTAGGGTTAGTGTTTGTTTTAGGTTAAGGTTAATGGTTTAGGGTAGGACTAAGTTTGTTTTATTTTATTTTATTTTTAAGGTTTAGGTCTAAATTTATGGCTTCATTTAGGATTAGGTTTAGGTCTATGGCTAGTGTTAGGGTTAAATTTAGGTATAATTTTGCTGGTAGGGCTAGTTATTGGGTTCAGTTTAGGGTTAGGGTCAGGTTTATTCTGAGGATTTGTGTTAGGGTTAGGATTTGCATTAGGGTAAGAATGAGGGATACAGTTAGGACTAGTAATAGGGTTAGGGTTTGAGTTAGGCTAAGGATTAAGATTAGGACTACGTTTAGCATTTGGAGTTTGGCTTAGGGTAAGTGATAGAGTTAGAGCTAGGTTTAGGCCTAGGGATAGGTTTAGTGTTAGGGTTACATCTATGTTTAGGACTCAGATTACGGCTAGTTTTTCCCTTAGGTTCTGGCCTAGGATTATGGCTATGGCTAATGTAAGAACTAGTGTTATGATTAGGGTTAGTTTTAAGATTAGTTTTTGGTTTAGGTCTAGTGTTAGCATTATCTTTAGTTTTGGTGTGATATTTAGAGCTAGGGTTAGTGTTAGGATGTAAGTCAGGGTCAGGGTTAGTTTTAGGCCTAGGACTTGAATTAGAGCAAGGAGTTTATGGCTAGGTGTAGCGTTAGGGTTTGTTTTAGGTTAAGGTTTATGGTTAGGGCACTGGCTCTGGTTTCTTTGAGGGTTAAGGCTAGGGTTAGGGCTAGTTTTAGAATTAGTGATAGTGTCAGGTCTAATAGTAGGGTGAGGTTTAGATTTAGGGTTACGTTTAGTTTTAGAGTTATAGTTAGATCTATAGATAGGTATTGGGCTTAGATTAGAGCTAATGTTAAGGCTTGTGTTAGGGTTATGGTAACTGATAGAGTTAGAACTAGACATAGGCTAGGGCAAAAGTTAGAGGTAGTTTTAGGCATAGGATTAGTTTTAAGAATAGGGTTAGGGCTAAATTAGGTATAGGATTGGCACTGGGCTTAGTGTTAGGTTTTGGAGATAGTTAGAGCTAGAGTTAGGGTTAGTGTTAGGGTTAGAGTTTGGGGAAAGGATGAGGTTATAGCTAGATTCAGGGATAGGGCAAGGGTTAAAATTAGGGATAGAACTAGGATTAAAGATTGGGTTAGGATTAAGGCTAGGTTTATGGCAAAAATGAGGGCTAGGGTTTGTATTAGGTATAGGGCTATTATTAGGGCTAGGGCTAATGTCAGGTCTAGTTTTATTGTTAGGGTTAGTAAGGCTTAGGTTGTGGGAAGGTCTAGTGTAAAGGTTTGGTTTAGAATAAGAGTCAGGGCTGGAGATGTGGCTCAAGTGGTAACACCTCGCCTGGCATGTGTGTGGCCTTGGTTTGATGCTAAGAACCACATAAAAACAAAGATGTTGTGTCTGCATAAGGTCAGTTTAGAGCTAGGTGTTTTATTAGGCACAGGATTCGTGTAGAATTTGGTTTAGGTTAAGGTTTAGGGTTAAGGCCTGAACTACTGTTAGTCTTGGGTTAGGTTTAGGATAATGAATAGGTTTAGGGATCAGGTTAGGTTTAGTACAATGGAAAAGTTTAGTGTTAGGGATAGGATCAGTGTTAGGCCTAGGGTGAGTATTTACGTTAGGCTTATCTTTAGGGTAATGGATAGAGTTCTAGCTAAGTTATGGGCTAGGGTTAAGGTTAGGATTAGGGCTAGGGTTAGGGTTAGAACTAGGGTTAGTGTTAGGTTTAGGTTTAGAATAAGTGTTAGCGTTTTAGCTTGGGTTAGGGCTAGGGCAAGGCTTAGAGTTTGATTAGGTCTAGGATTATGTTTAGGGTTACAATTACGACTAGGTTTAGGGCTAGGATAATGGCTAAATTTTGTGTGAGGTTTATGGCTAGCATTAGGGCTATGGTTAATGTAAGACCCAGGGTTATAATTATGGCTAGTTTTAGGGTTAGGGTTATGGATAAGTCTAGTTTAGGGTTATATTTAGGGTTAGGGTAAGGTTTAGAGCTACAGTTTGTGTTAGGGTAAGGGTCATTGTTTGGATTAGGGTTAGGTTTAGGATTAGGGCCAGAATTAAGACTAGCATTGGGTCTAGGGATATGGTTTGTCTTTGTTTTAGGTTAAGGGTTATTGTTAGGGCTAGTGCTAAGTTTTTTTTAGGGCTAGGATAGATTTATAACTCTATTTAGGATTAGGTTTGGTCTACTGCTAGTTTTAGAGTAAGATTTAGGTATAGATTTAATAGTAGGTGTACTGTTAGGTTTAGGTTTAGGGTCAGGTTTAGGCCTAGGGTTAGTGTTAGGATCAAAGAAAGTGTCACGTTTAGAGTAAGGGTTCAGGTTAGTGTTAGAACTAGAATTAGGGAAACAGTTAGGACTAGTAATATAATTAGAGTTTGGAGTAGGCTAAGGATTAGAATTAAGATAGGGGAGCATTAGGGTGAGGTTTTGGCTTATATCAAGGTATAGGGTTAGAGGTAGGGTTAGGTTTAGGGCTAGGGTTGTGGTTAGGGTTAGGGATAAACTTAGGGGTTAGGGCTCAAATTGGGCTAGGATTTGTGTTAGCATTAGGGCTACAGATAATGTAAGAACTAGGTTTTTGATTAGAGCAAGTTTTAGGTTTAGCATTAGGGTAATGTTAGAGATAGAGTTAGTGTTAGAATATGAGTCCGGGTCAGGGTTATTTCTAGGGTTAGGATTAAAATTAGGGATAGATTTAGGGCTAGGTGTAGGTTTAGGGTTTGGTTTAGATTAAGGATTATGGTTATGGTTATGGCTCAGTTTTGTTTTAGGGCTAGGGTAGGATTAGGGCTTGTGTTCCAATTAGCATTAGGGTTAGGGCTTGTGTTAGAGTGAGGTTTACACTTAAATTTAGGGTTAAATCCAGGTTTAGCACTAGGGTGAATGTTCAGGGTAGGCTTGGGCCTAGGGATAGGGATAGGGTTTGGCTTATAGTAAGGGATAGGTTTAGAACAAGAGATAGGGCTAGGGCGAGAGTTACAGTTAGTCTTAGGGGTAGGGCTAGGGTTAGGTTTAGGGTTAGGCTGAATTAGGGCTAGGATTAGCATTAGGGTTACTGTTTGGTTTAGGCCAAGTTTTGGGCTAGTGTTAGGGCTAGTGTTAGGATTAGGGTAAGGTATGATGTTACATCTAGTGTTAGGGCTAAGGCAAGGGATAAAATTAGGGTTAAAGCTAGGATTAAGGTTAAGGTTAAAATTAAGGCTAGGTTTAGGCCTATGCATAGGGATAGGGTTTGTTTTAGGTTTAGGGCTAGAATTAGGGCTAGGGCTAATTAGAAAGGTCTAGAGTTATGGTTAGCGATAATTTTAGGGTTAGGTATCTGGCCAGGTCTATCGTAGGGGTTAGGTTGAGAATTGGGTCAGGTTTATAGCTAGGGGTATTATTAGTGTCAGAGTCAGAAGTAGGGTATGGGTTAGGTTCATGTTTATGGTTAGGGCTCAAATTAGCATTAGGGTTAGGGTTAGGGAATGAATAGGTTAAGTTTAGGGTTTAGGTTACGTTTAGGTAATGGATAGGGTTAGGGTTAGGGATAGGGTTAGGATTAGGCCTAGGGAAAGAATTTGATTAGGGTTATGGTTAGATGAACTGATAGGATTTAAGCTACGGTTAGGGCTACAGTTATGGTTAGGTTAGGGCTAAGTTTTGGGTTAGGCATAGTGTCATAGTGTTAGAATTCAGTTAGGATTATGGTTAGGGTAATGGATTAATTAGAGCTAGGAATAGGGCTAAGAATATGGTTAGGATTAGGGCTATATTTTTGGTTAGGTTTCAGGTTGGGACAAGGTTTAGGGTTAGGGTTAGGTTAATGTTATGTGTTAGAGCTAAAATTAGGGTTATGGTTAGGTTTAAAACTATGTTTAGGGCTCAGATTAGGGCTAGGATTTGGATTACATTAGGGCTAGCAAAGGACTATGGTTAATGTAAGAACTAGTGTTACAATTAGGGCTAGGTCTAGCGTTAGAGTCAGGTTTAGGTTTAGAATGATGATTATCGATAGGGTTAGTGTTAGGGTCAGATTCAGAGTCAGTGTTATTTTAGGGTTACAGATAGGACTCGAATAAGGGCTAGAGTTAAGGCTAGATGTACAGTTAGGGTCTGTGTTAGGCTGAGTGTAAGAATTAGGGATAGAGCTAGAATCAGGTCTAGGGTTACTGTCAGGTAAGGGTTAGGGTTAGGGCTATGTCTCATTTTTATTTTAGATGTAGGGCTAGGATTTGGGCTTGTTTTAGAATTAGTGATAATGTTAGGACTAGTGGTAGAGTGAGGTTTCGGCTTAGATTTATTGTTTTGGTTAGATCTAGGTTTAGGGCTAGGGCTAGGGTTAGGGCTGATGTTAGGTCTAGTGTTATATGGTAACTGAAACGGTTACAACTAGAAATAGGGCTAGGGAAATATTTAGAGTTAGTCTTAAGGCTAGAGTTAGGGATAGGTTTAGCGTTAGGCTAAATTAGGACTAGGATTAGTACTAGGATTAGTGTTAGTGTTAGGCCTATGGTAAGGGCTAGGATTAGGGTTAGGGTCAGGTTAAGGGAAAGGGCTTGTGTTAGAGCTAGGTTTAGGGCTAGGGTGAGGGTTATAATTAGTTTTAGGGCAATGGTTAGCGTACAGTTTGGAATTAAGTGTAGGTTTAAGGCTACTATGAGTGTTTGTTTTAGGGCTAGGGCTAAGATTAGAGCTAGGGCTAATGTCAGGTCTAGCATTATGATTAAGGATAATTTTAGGGTTAGATTATGGCTAGGTCTACTATAAGAGTTAGGTTTGGGTAAAGGTCAGGTTAAGAGCTAGGTGTATTATTAGGGTCAGGGTCAGAGTTAGAGATTGGTTTCAGTTAAGGTTTAGGGTGAAGGATTAAATTAGCATTAGGTTTTGGGTAATGGATCAAGTTAGATTTAGGGTTAAGGTTAGGTTTAGAGTCTTTAATATAGGTAGGTATAGCTATACCATTAGGTATAGTCCTATTGTTAGAATTTGGGTTAGGTTTATATTTAGGTTAATGGGTAGGATTACAGCTAGGGTTGGGGTTAGGTATATGGTTAGGATTATGTCTAGAGTTAGAGTTAGGGTTAGGGTGATGCCTAGCGTTAGAGTTAAGTTTAGGGTAAGTTTTAGGGTTTGAGTGAGGTTTAGGTCTAGGGCAGGGTTAGAGTTAGAGCAGGTATAGAGTAAAAGTTAATTTTAGGGCTATAGTTAGCATTACGGTTAGGGTTATGGTTATGGTAATGAATAGATTTAGAGCTAGGGTTTGGGCAATTGTTACAGTTAAAATTAGGGTTAAAGTTATAGTTTGGGATAGGCTATGTTAATGTTTAGGGTTAGGATTAAGGCTAAGTTTAGAGGTAGTGTTAGGGTTAGAGTTATTTTATTCAAATTTCTTTGATACAATCTAGGATTCATCTTTAACTAACCTTATTCTGTTACCCAGGATTAGGCTTTTTGGTTAAATTGTTTGGTTTTAGGAACAGTTAATATTTTCATTATACTTCATTTTGACCTATATGAGTAAATGGAAATGGACTTGGAAATCAACTGGATTTAACCTAGCTGCTTGAAACTGCACATACACCCTCAATTCTTTGTGGGGACACTGTGGTATGTTCCTTGTGAGTGTATCCATAAGCTGAAGCATGCAAAAAAAAAAAACTTTATCTGAGAGCCCTTTAGGAGAAAGCAGGGCAATATGCATGCACTGAAATTCCTTCCATAATTATTTGGTCAGATTTGTTTGATATTGCATAGGATTCATCATTTAGCTTGCTGCACAAAGCTCTCCAAGTGTGGGACTTCTTGGATCAATGGTTTTCTAATCAGCTTAGGGTTAGTGTTAGGTTTAGGTTTAGGGCTAGGGTTAGATGTAGTGTTAGGGTGAGAGTTAATTTTTTTTCAAATTTCTTGGATTCTTGGAAGGAATCATCTTTTACTTAGCCTTAATATGCTTCCCAAATTTGGGCCTTCTCGTTTCAATGGTTTGCTATCAGGAACACTCTGTTTTTCACATATTGACTTATATATGTAAATGAAAATGGAGGTTGAAATCAAACAGGGTTGATGCTAGCTGCTTAAAATTTCAAACACTGAATTAGTTCCCTGAGCACACTCTCTGATTTTTTTTTTTGTGAAAGCAGCCCTAAGATGAAGATGGCAAAAATAAGTTTATCTGAGAGCCCTTTAGCAGAAAACAGTGAAATATTTCATGAAATGAAATACTACCCCAATTATGTGGTCATATTTATTTTATACTGCATAGGATTCATCTGAGAGCTTAGCCCACTAGACTCTGCAAGTTTGGAACTTCTAGAATCAACAGTTTTTCAAACAGATTAAGGTTTGTATTAAGGTTAGTGTTAGGGTTAGTTTTAGACCTAGTATTAGGGTTAGAGTTAGTTTTATTCAAATTTCTTTGATATTGGACAGGAGTCATCTTTTATCTAGCCTTAGTATGCTCTCAAGTTATGCTCTTCTCACTTAAATGGTTCGCTATCATGAACACTATATATTTTAAGGTTTCACTTCAGTTTGACCTATAGGGTCAAATGAAAATAGAGATGGAAATCAAACAGGCATCCTTTGCCCTACACCTAACCCTAAACAGAGCCCTAATCCTAGGACTCAGTCTAACCCTAACTGTAGACCTATTACTAGCCCTAATTTAGCCCTAACCCTAACTCTAGCCCTAAGAGTAACTCTAATTTTTGCCCTGGCACTATTCCTAGTTCTAACCCTATCCCTTACCATAACCCAAACAGCATCCATAAACTTAGCCCTAAGCCTATCCATAGCCCTAGCCCTAGAAATAACCATAACTCTAAATCTACCCCTAAGCCTAAACTCACCCTAAAACTAGAAATTACACTAACACTAATTGTAAAACTATCCTTAAAATTAGTCTTAGCCCTAAATGAAAACCTAGCCATAGCACTAACCCTAAATCTTAATATAAATCAAATATTAATCCTATGTCCATCCCTAAGCCTACCCCTAATTCAAGTACTATCTCTAACCCTAAAACTAATTCTTATCCTGACTCTTACCCTACCATTAACCCTAGTTTAAAAAATTATCCTAAACCTAAACCTAATCCTAAAACAAGACTTAGCCCTAAACATAACCTTAAAACTAGCCCTAATTGTAACCCTAGTTCTTACATTATCCATATTCCTAACAAGAGCCCCCATGTAACTTAAAACCTAGCCCTAATCCAAGACCCAACCCTAGCTTTAACACTAACTCAAACCCTAAATCTAGCTCTTATACTTACTCTGTAACCAACCTTACCTTTAATCCTTCAATTAACCCTAAAACTAACCCTAAACCTAGCCCTAACCCTAGCCATAAACCTAGCCCTAAAGTAGCTCTAACCCTATCCATTATCCTAACCCTAACTCTAAACCTAATGCTAACCCTCAGCCTGACCCTAGCACCATCTGTAACCCTAACCTATCTATTACTATAAACATAACATAAAACCTAAACCTAAACATATCATTACGCTAACTCTAACCTTAACCATAAAGCTTACTTGAGCCCTAACTCTGAACCTTAACCTAAACCAAATTCTAACTCTGACTCTGACCATAATAATACCCTTACCTCCAAACCTGACCCTAACCCTCATTCTAATCCTCATACTATACCTATCTATAAACCTATTTCCAAAACTATCCCTAACTATAACCCTATAATTGATATTAGCCATAGCCCTAATGTTAGCCATAATCCTAACACAATCTCTAGCCCTAATCCTAGGCCTAACACTAGCTTTAATCCTAAACCTAAACTTAACCATATCCCTAACCCTAATTTTAACCCTCGCCCTAGCCCTAAACCTAGCTGTAACATCATACCTTACCCTAACCCTAACCCTACCCCTAACACTAGTTCTAACCCTATCCCTAACCATAAGAAAAATCCTAATCCTAGTGATAACCCTAGACCTATCCCTAATTCTTAGGCTAATCAAAACCCTAACCCTATTAATTGTCCTGACACTAGCCCGTATTCTAGATCTAAACCTATCCCAAACTCTAATCATAATCCTGACACTTATTCTGACCATAACACTAACCCTAGGTTTAAATCTGACCCGAACCTAAGACCAAACCCTAACACTATCTCTAGAAGTAACATTATACCTAAACCTGACCTAAACCACTAGCCCTAGACCTAAACCTAATTCTAAATCTAGCCTTAACTCTAGCCCTAGGCCTAAACAAAAACCTAGCCCTACGCATAATAATAACCCTTAACCTAACAAAAAGACTAACTCTAGACCTAGACATACACCTTGTCCTAATTCTGGATTTAACCTTAACTCTAACTCTAACATAAACACTGACCCTGATTTAACACTAAGCTATCTCTGAACCTGACCTTCACTGAAAACCTAAACCTAACACTAGACCTAGCCATAACCATAACCCTCCAACTAGCTATAATCATAATCCTAGCTCTAACATTTCCCATAACCCTAACCCTATGACTTAAACTAACACAAAACCTAAAGCAAATCATAGGCCTAAACCTAGCCATAGCATAACCTTAACCCTAACCCTAGACCTAATCCTAACACCAATCATATCTTTCATTCTAAAGCTTACTCAATTCCTAACCCTTACTCTAAGTATAAACAGACCTATCCCTAACTCTAACCATAGTCCTAACCCTAAATTTAACTCTGTCTCTAAATCTAGCTAAAAACCTACTCATTATCTTAACCCTAAACCTAAACCTATTGATAACCCTAGCCATAACCCTATCCCTAACCATAACCCTAACAAACACAAACTAACCCTAGACCTTACCATAAACCTAACACTCACTATAGCCCTCACCCTAGCTCAAATCCTAACACGAACTATAAACCTATACCTAACCATGCCTTAAACATAACACTAAAACTAAATCTAACCCTATCCCTAAACTTAAACCTTTATCTAACCATACCCATAACTTAACCCTTATGCTAACCCTAATGATAACCCTAGCCCTAACCCCAAACCTACCATAATCCTATTCCTAGACCTAACACTGAACCTAACACTTGACCTAGCCCTAGCTCTAACTCTAACTCAAACACTAACATGTACCATAAACAAACCTTTGCCTAAATCCTAACTTAAATCTTAGCCCTAATTCTAACCATAATCATAGCCCAAACCCTAGCTCTAAATCTATCCATTACCCTAACAATAACCCTAAATATAATGTGAACCCTAGCCTTAATCCTAACATTACGTCTACCTTTTTCTCTGATTCTAACCTAAATTCTCAAACTAGCCCTAATACTTAATTAATCCCTGACCCTTACCCTTTATCTAACTGTGAAAAACTCTTAAGCCTTACTCTACTCCTAACCCTAGTCCTAATCAAAAATTTAACCCTAGCCTTAAACATAGCTCTAACCCCACCCATTACCCTAACCCTAATCATAAACCTCATAACCCTAGCCCTAACCCTAAAATGACTCTAACAATAATCGTAAACCTAACTCTAAAACTAACTGTAAACCTATTCCTTGCCATAGTCCTAATCCTGGCTCAAAACCTAAAAGTTACACTAAACCTAACACTAACCCTTGTCCAAAACCTAAACCTAACCCTAAACCGACATCTAAACCTGTACATTACCCTAATCTAATGATAATCCTAGCCCTAAACCTAATACTAACACTAACCTAGACCTAACCCTAAACCTAACCCTAGCCTTAGCGTAACAGTAACCTTAACTCTAGCCCTAATTCTAAACATAACCCTAACCCTAACCCTAGCTCTAACCCTATCCATTAACCTAATGCTACCCCTAGGCCTAAGCCTAAAACTATAGGTTAAGGTAAACCTAACCTGAACCCTAAACTTAACCTGAAGCCTAAACCTAACTTTATCCATTACCCTAACCCTAACTATAACCCTAATGAAAATGTGAGCCCTAAACCTAAACCTCCACCTAACCCAAAACCTGACCCTGACCATTATGATACCCCTAGGTCTAAACGTGAACCTTACACTAACCTCACTCTGACACTAGATTTAGACATAAACCTTACCTGAAAATTATCCCTAACCATAACCCTAGATCTGATATTAACCCTAGCCCTAATTCTTGCCATAACCCTAACACAAATGCTAGCCCTCATCCTAGCCCTAAACCTAGCCTTGATCCTAAACTGAACCCTAACTCTAGACCTATCCCTAATTTTATCCCTCACCCTATTTCTGAACCTAGATATAACCTCATCCCTTCTCCTAAGTCTAACCATAATCCTAACCCTAGACTTAACCCTTACACTAATCCTAATACTGATCCTAGCACTAATTTATAACTAACCATAACCCTAACACTGGCACTAAAACTAACTCTAACTGTCTCTCTAGCCCTATTCCTAGTTCAAACCCTATTCCTTACCATAACCCTAACACTTGCTCTAACCTTAGCCCTAAACCTAGCCCTACAACTAACCCTAAATATAACCATAACTCTAAATCTAACCCTAACCCAAAGCGTAAACATCACACTTAAACTAGCCCTAACACTACTGTTAATCCTAAAGCTAGCCCTAACCTAATCCTAGCCTTAAATAAAACCAAGCCAAAGCTCTAACCGTAATCCTGAACCTAAAGCAAAACATAACCCTAAACCTAGCCCTAACCCTAGATCTAATTCCAGTCCTACCCTAACCCTAAAACTAACCTTGACCTGACACTGACCTTAACAATAACTCTAATTCTCAGATCACCCAAAAAACATACCTAATCATAAAATTAGACCTAGCCTTAACCCTAACCCTAAAAGTAGCCCTAATAATCTTAATAACCCTTTTTCTTACATTAGTGTTAGCCCTAATCCTAGCCCTTGCCTAACGAAAAACCTAGCCCAAATTTGAGCCCAACACCTTGTTTTAACCCTAACCCTAACCCTACCCCTAAACTTTACTCTCAACCTAACCCTAACACTAAAACTTACCCTAAATCTAAATCTAACCCTAGCCTTAACCCTATCCATAATCCTAGACCTAACCCTAGCTCTAACCATAACCATTACCCTAACCATAACCCTAAACCTAATGCTAACCCTAGTAAAACCCTAACCCTATCTCTAACCCTTACTTTATCCATTACCTTAAACCTAACCAAAACTCTAAAGCTAACCATATTCATTAACCAACCTTAACCCTAACCCTAACGCTAATTAGAGGCCTAACCCTTAACCTTAACCTAACCTAAAACTTAGCTGTGACCGTGACCCTATATCTAAACCTAACTCTAAATCTAAACCTAACTCTTAATTTAAATGTAATCATAAGCCTAAATTAAACTCTAACACTACCCCTACCTAACCATAACACTAATCATAAAACTTGCCTCACCCCTAGACCTAGACATAAAACAAAACCAAGCCATTGCCCTAACCCTAATCCTTAACCTAAACCAAACCCTAACCCTACACCTAGCCTTAACCCTAACTCTAAAATTTACCCTGACCCTGAAGCTGACACTAAAATTAATCCTATCTCTAAACATCACCCAAACATAAAACTAACTATAACACTAGACCTAGCCTTAACCCTAATCATAAAACTAGACTTAATCATAACCCTAGTTAGTACATTATTCCTACCCTAAACCTAGCCCTAACTCTAACACAAATTCTACCCCTAATCTAATGCGAGTTTTAACCCTAACCCTAACCCTAACACTAGCCCTAACCCTAACCCTAATGCTAGCCATAACCCTAGCTCTAACCCTAACCCTTAGCCTAAAAGGAACAAAAATTCTAACCCTAGTCCTAATCCTAATCCTTAGCCTAACTTAAACTCTAACCATCTACTAGTCTTAACCCAAGCCCTCATTCTAGCTCTAATCCTAACCATGACGCTCATCTTATCCTAAGAGTAACCCTAGGTCTAAATCTGACCTTATACCTAAACCAAACCCCAACACTAGACCTACTAGTAACCCTAAACCTATATCTAAGCCTGACTACACCAAGACCCAAAGCTAATCATATATAGCTATACTCTAGCCCTAGACCTAAACAAAAAACTAGCCATAGCCCTAACAATAACCCTTAACCTAAATCAAATACTTACCCTATCCCTAGACCTAAACCTAGTCCTAATTCTGGCTCTAACCCTAACCCTAATACTATCCCCAAAACTGACCCTGATTCTAACACTAAACCTAGCTTTAAACCTGACTAACAATGATTTAAACCTGACTCTTACACTAACCTAGATTTGAACTAGATATACACCTAATCTTAACCCTAAAACTAGTCCTAAACATAACCCTAGCTCTTATATTATCCATAGTACTAACCATAGCCCTAAACCTAACATAAAACCTAGCCCTAATTCTAGGCTTAAACTTAGCTCTAAGCATAAACCTAAGCCTAACCCTAGCCCTAAACCTAACCCTAATCCTAAACTCACCTTAGACCTAAACCTAGCTAAAAGCCAAGCCCTTTCACTAAATATAACCCTAGCCCTATCCTAAAACCTAACCCTAACCCCAGCTATAATCCTAACATTAACCCTAGCCCAAATTTTAGATCTAACCATATCCATTACCCTAACACTAATATTAACCCTAATTAAAACACTATCCCTAACACTAAAGCTAACTCTTACCATAATCTAAACCTAGACCTAAACCTAAACCTAACACTTACCCTAGCCCTAACCCTAGCTCAAACACTAAACCTTACTCTAACCTAACCATAATCCTTGCCTTAAACCCTAACCCTAATGCGTAGCATAAACTAAACCCTAGCCCTATCTCTAAACCTAACTCTAATCCCAGACTTAATCTAAACCATAACCTAGTCTTATCTCTAGCTATAAATCTGTCCATTACACTAAACATAACCCTAATCTTAATGCTAACCCTAACCCGATCACTAAACATAATTCATCTATTATTCTAAAATTTAACTGAAACCTAACCTAAAACCTATCCATTACCCTAACTCCAAACCTAACCCTAATGCTAATTAAAGCCCTAACCCTAAACATTAATCTAAACAAAATGCTAAACTGACCCTGACCCTAATAATAATCCTAGCTCTAAAGCTGACCTTTAACTTAAATCTAACCCTTACACTAGACCTAGCCATAACCTAACCCGAAAACTATCTGTAACCATAACCCTAGAGCTAATATTAGCCCTACCCTTAGTCCCAGCCCTAAACCTATCAAAATACCTACCCATCATCTAAGCCCTCATTTTAGACTTAATCCTAAACTGAACTATAACTTTAGGCCTAATCCTAATTTTAACCCTCACCCTAGCCCTAAACCTAGTTATAACCCCACCTATTTCCCTAAACATAACTCTAACCCCAATGCTAACCCAAACACTAGCCTAACCCCTAGGCCGAACCCTAAAACTAACCATACACTTAATTTTAGCTATAACTCAACCTTTTCCCCTAAACTTAAACCTAACCCCAATGTTAACACTAACCCTTGCCCAAACCCTAGACCTAATGTTAAAACTAACCCTACCCCTAATCATAGCCTTAATTTAGCCCTAACAGTAACCCTAACCCTAAACCTTTAATTCTAATTCTTGCCCTAGCCATATCCCTAGGTCTAACCATATTTCTTACCATAACCCTAACACTAGCCCTAGCCCTAAACTTAGATGTAATACAAACTTTATATCTAACTCTAACCTTAAGCCTACCTCACCCAAACACTTGCTCTAACCCAGATACTAATTAAAAATCTAGCCTATAGCTAGTCATAGCCCTAGCTCTAAAACGAAACTGAGGCATAACCCTAACCCTAACACTTAACCTAAACCAAAGCCTAACCCTATACTTAGCACTAACTTTGGCCTTAATTCGAATGCTAAACATAACCCTAGTACTAACCCTACTCTCACATTGACCATAACAATAGCCCTTGCTCTAAACTTCACTTTAACCTTAAATCTAAAAATAACACTAGCCCTAGCCCTAATCCTGAGCCTAACACTAGCACTGATTGTAACACTAGTTCATATATTAGCCATAGCCCTAACCCTAGCCCTATCCAAACCCAAAACCTAACCCTAATTCGAGGATTGATCTTGGTTTTAACCCTAAACCTAACCCAAAGGCTAGTCCTAAACCTTACCCTAATCCTAGCCAGAATCCTAACCATAACCTTAGACCTGTCACTAGTTCTAACCACATCCATTACCCTAAATATAACCATAACCCTAATGGGAATCCTAGGCCTAACCCTAATCTTATCTCAAACCCTTACCTTATTCATTAACCTAAACCTAACTTGAACTCTAAACCTAACCCTATCATTACCCTAAACATAACTCTAATGCTAATTAGAGCCCTAACCTAAAACTTAACCTAACCAAAACCCTAACTCTGACCCTTCCTTTAATAATATACCTAGCTCTAACCCTGAACCTACCCTTAACTCTAAAACTTATACTAGACCTAGACATAAACCTAACCCTAAATTATCCCTAACCATAACTGTAGACTTGATATTTGCCCTAGCTGTAACTCTAGCTAGGGCAAATATCAACCCCACAAATATCAAAAACCATAGTCCTAACCCTAACCTTAACCCTAAACTTAGCACTAATCCTATCTATAATCCTAGCCCTAAACTTTACTCTAACCCTATCAATTACTCTAAACATAACCCTAATTCTAGTGCTAACTCCAAGACTAAATGTAACCTTATCCCTACCCATATTTCTATCCATTAGCTAAGCCTAATGTGAATCCTAAACCTAACCCTCTCATTAACCTAACTCAAACTCTAATGTTATTCGAGTCCTAAACCTAAACAAAACACTAAACAAGACACTGACCCTAATAATACCCCTAGCTCTAAATTTGACTCTTACCCTAAACATAACTTTTATACTAAACATAGGCATAAACCTAACCCTAAAATTCTCCCTAACCATAACCTTAGACCTGACATTTGCCCTAACACTAATCCTAGCCCTATCCTTAACATCCTAGCCCTAATTATAGCCCTAAACCTAGCCTTAATCATAACTCTAACAAAACATTAAACCTAACCCTAACAGTGACCTACCCCTAACCCTAAACTAATTGTAACCCTAGTTCTTATATTTGTCATTGTCCTAACCCTAGCCTTAAACTTCATACAAAAACGTGACCTAATCTGAGCCCTAAACCTAGCTGTAACCCAAAACATAACCCTAACCCTAGCTCTAAACCTATGTCTAAACCTATCCCTATGCAAAACTCTAACCCTACGGATACCCTAGACCTATCCCTAATTCTTAGGCTAAACTAATATTAACCCTATTAATAGTCCTAATCCTAGATACAATTCCAACTCTAACCCTTCCCAAAACCCTAAACCTAACCCTGACCCTTATTCTTACCGTAACACAAACCCGAGGTCTAAACCTGACTCTAACCCTAAACCAAACCCTAGCACTAGCCCTACTGGTAACCTTATACCTAAACCTAACCCTACTATTATCCCTAGATTTAAGCCTAATTCAAAATCTAACCTTAACTCTAGCTCTAGACCCAAACAAAAACCTAGCCCTAGCCCTAACAATAACTCTTAACCTAACCCAAACACTAATTCTAACCCTAGACAAAAACCTAGTTCCTAATCTGGCTTTAACCAAAACTTTAACTCTAACCTGATCAGTGACCCTGCCTTTAACACTGAACATACCTCTAAATCTGACCCTAACAAAATCCTAAACCTAATTCTAGACCCAGCCATAACTCAAACACTAAAACAAGCCCTAATCATAACCCTGGCTCTTACATTACCCACAACACTTAACAAGGCCTAAACCTAACACTAAACATAGAGCTAATCCGAGGCCTAATCCAAGCTCTAAGTTTAACACTAACCCTAACCCCATCCCTAACCAAACCCTAGCCCTCAACTTAGTCCTAACCCTATCTCAAAGCCTACCCATTACACTAAACCCAAACTTATTGATAATCCTAGCCCAATCCCTAAATCTAAACCTAACCCTAACCAGAAAACTGACCCTAGTCATAACCCTAATTTTAACACTTGGTGTAGCCCTAACTCTGGCTCAAACCTAAACTTAACCATAAACCTAAGTAGAACCATAGCCTTAATCCTAACCATAAACCAAAATCTAACCCTAACCCTATATGTAACCCTATACATTACCCTTAACCTAAACCTAACCTTAATGATAACACTAGCCTTAACCCTAACCCTAACATTAACCATACCATAATTCTATCCCTACATCTTACCCCAAACTAATCCTCTACCTAGCACTAATCCTAGCTCAAAACCTAACCCTTACACTAAACATAACCCTAAACCTAACCCTAGATCTAAACCTAACCCTAACCATAACTCAAGAACTATTCCTAACCATAACTGGAAGTCTAACCTAAACTCTAATCCGATCCATTACCATGACCATAACCCTTAACCTAATGCTAACCCTAAGTCTTACCCTAACCCTATTGCTAATGCTAATCCTATCAATTACCCCAAACCTAACCTGAACCCTAAACCAAAATCTATCATTACCCTAACTCTAACCCTAATGTTAATTCAAGCCATAAACCTAAATCCTAACCTAAACCAAACCCTAATCTTGACCCTAACCCTAATAATTCCCCTAGCTCTAAAGTTGACCTTACCCTAGTCCTAACCCTTACACTAGATGTAGGCATAAACATAATCCTAAAACTATATTTAACTATAACCCTAGACCTGATATTAGCCCTATACCTAACCCTACTCTAACCGTCATCCTACCTCTAAACCTAGCTATAATGCCATCCTTTATCCTAAACATAACCTTAACCCTAACCCTATTGCTAGGCCTAAACTGAACACTAACCCTAGCCCTAATTCTAGCCTTATTTTAACCCTATCCCAAACCCTAAACCTAATCCTAACCTAAGACAAACTCTAATTCTCACACTAGCCCTATTCCTATTTCTAACCTTATCTCTTACCATAACTCTAAACATTGCCTTAAACCTAGCCCTAAAACTTGCCCTATCCTTAGTCCTAGCCTAATTCTAGATCTAAGCCTAACTCTAAATGTAAACTTAACCTAGCAAAACACTTACCCTAGTGCTAATCCTAG
Source organism: Ictidomys tridecemlineatus (assembly GCF_052094955.1). Classification (NCBI taxonomy): domain Eukaryota; kingdom Metazoa; phylum Chordata; class Mammalia; order Rodentia; family Sciuridae; genus Ictidomys; species Ictidomys tridecemlineatus. The sequence continues at coordinate 32,020,765 of NC_135494.1, forward strand.
CACAAATTTAGTTCTAAACCTAACCCTAACTGTAACCCTAACCCTAACTCTCACCCTAGCAATAACCCTAGTTTTAAATCTATCCCTTACCATAACACAAACCCTAGCCCTAAACCTAGCCCCAATCCCATTTCTGCTTTCAACCTAGCCCTAAACCTGGACCTAACCCTAACCCTAAATCAAAACCCTAACACTAAGCCTAAACCTCACCTTAACACTAGCCCTAAAACTATGGCTAATTGGAAGACTAGCCTTAACCCTAGCCCTAGCACTCAAACAGAACCGAGTCATAGGTTTGACCCTAATTTTTAACCTAAACTAAGACGTAAGCTTAGAACTAGCCCTAACCTATCCTTAATTTGAGTCCTAACCCTGACTCTAGAAGTTATCCTGATCCTAACTCAGACCCTAACAATAACCCTAGCTCTAAATATCACACTGACACTAAACTTAACCTGAATATTAGACCTAGCCCTATTCCTAAGCCTACAACTAGCCCTAATCATAATGCCAGTTCCTATATTAGCCATAGACCTGTGCTAACAGAAAAGCAAGCTCTAATCTGAGATGTAAACCTAGCTTTAAACCTAACCCCAACCTTAACCTAGACCTATCCCTAACCCTAATATTAGCCCTAACCATAGCTCTAATCCTATTCCTTACCCTAAGGCAAACCGTCGGCCATATAACCCTAACCCAAAAAATGACCCTTCCTGTAACACAAATCCTAGCACTAAGCTTAATGCTCACCCAAAATCTTGCCATAACCCTAACACTAGACCTAGCCATAACCCTAACTCTAGGTCTTACATTACCTATAGCCCTAATATTAGCCCTAAACCTCACACAAAACCTAGCCCTAACCCTAGCCCTAAGGATAACCCTAACTATAAACAAAGACCTAACCCTAATCCTTACCCTTGACCTAACCCTAACCCTAGCGCAAACAATAAACCTTAACCAAAACATAACTCTAGCACTAACCCTAACCCTAACTTAATCCTAATTCTAACCATAAGCAAGACCAAACCCTAGCTCTAACTCTATCCATTACCCTAAACATAACCCTAACCCTAATGCTAACCCTAGCTCTAAACTTAACCCTAACCCTAAACCTAGAAATCACACTAACCCTAACCATCACCCTATCCCTAACCATAGCTCAAACCCTAACACATATCCTAAACCTAACTCTTACACTAACCCTAGGCTTATCCCTAACCTTAACCCTAACCCTAGCCCTAATCCTAACCATAAACCTAGCCCTAAACGTATCCATTACCCTAAGTATAAGCCTAACCCAAATGCTAACCCTAGGCCTAACTCTAAACCTATCTCTAACACTAACCCTATCCATTACCTGAATCTAACCTGAATACTAAATCTAACCCTATTAATTACTCTAAAACAATTCCTAATACTAATGCTAATTCGAGCCCTAAACCTAAACTATAACCTAAACCAAACCCTAAACAAGACATTGACACTAATAATACACCTAGCTTTAAACCGAACCCTTTCCCAAAACCTAATGCTTAAAATAGACTTAGCCATAAACCTAACCTTAACACAATCCCTAAATGTTACCCTAAAACTGACATTAGCAATAGACATAATTCTTACCCTAAACCTAACACAAACCCGAGCCCTCATCCTAGCCCTAAAACTAGCCTTAATCCTAACCCCAACCCTAACCCTAGCCCAATCTCTAATTTCAACCTTCGCCCTAATTTGGAATCTAGTTATAACTACATCCTTTCTCCTAACCCTAACCCTAACCTAACATAAACACTAAACCTAACCCTAGCCATGACCCTAGGCCTAAAATTAATACTAACACTAGCTCTAATCCTAAATCTAATTTATTGCTAACCATAACTCTATCTCTAAGCTACCCCTAAGACTAACTCTAACTCTTGCCCTAGACCTATTTCTAGTACTACCTCTATATGTTACCATAACCCTAACTCTAGCCCTAACCTAATCCCTTAACCTAGCCTAAGACCTAACCCTATATCTAAGCAAAACTCTAAATATAACCTTAAACCTAAGCCTTAACCTCACCCTACCACTAGCCCTAACACTATCGCTAATCCTAAAACTATTTCTAAACCTAGCTGTAGCTCTAAAAATACTTGAGCCGTAGCCCTAACTCTAACACTAACCTAAATGTAACCTCAGGCCTGATATAAGACCTAGCCCAAATTCTTGCTCTAACCCTAACACAAAACCTAACCCTACACCTAACAATAACTCTAGCCTTATTTTGAGTGTTATCCCTAACCCTAAAACTAACACTGACATTGACTGTGACCCTAACACTTACCCTCTCTCAAATCCTCACTTTAATCATAACCTAAACCTAACACTAACCCTAAAACTAGCCCTAATCATAACCCTAGTTCTTACATTAGCCATAGTCCTACCCTAGCCCTAATCTAATCTAAAAACTTAGTTCTAACCCTAAACTTAACACTAGCTTTAATCTTAACCCTAACTCTAAACCTAATCCTAACCCTAGCCTTAATCTTAACCATAACCCTAGCCCTAACTCTAGTTCTAATCCCATCTATTTCCTTAACCCTAACTCTAACCCTAACCCTAATACTAATTCTAGAATAACCCTAACTCTATCAATAACCCTAACCGTATCCATTAGCCTAAAACTAACCTGAAACCTAAACCTAACCATATCCATTATCCTAACCGTAAACATAATTCTAATGCTAATTTGAGCCCTAACCCTAAACTTTAACCTAAAAAACCTAAACGTGACCTTAACCCTAATAATACCCGTATCTCTATAAGTGGTCCTAACCCTCAACCTAACTCTTACACTATACCTGGCCATAAACTTAATCCTGCTAACCCTGAATCTATTCCTAAACATAACTATGGACCTGACATTAGCCTTAGCCCTAATTCTAGCCCTTATGCTAAAAAAAAAAAAGATAGCCCTAATCCTGGCTCTTAACCTAGTTTTAATCCTAACCCTAACCCTAACACTAGGCCTAACCGTAAAGTGAACCCTTGCCCTAGGTCTTAACCTAGTTATAATATCATACTGTACTCTTATACTAATTCTAACTTTAGCCCTAAACCAAGGCCTAACCCTAATAATAACCCTAGCTCTAATTATAGGCCTAATTTAGACTTAACATTCTAATCACATGCCTAGCCATAACTCTAACTCTCACCTTGGCCCTATCCCTAGTTCTAACCTTATCCCTTAGCATAACTCAAAGCCTAGCCCTAACACTAGCCCCAAAGTTAGCCCTAGCCCTAAGCCTAGATCTAACCCTAACTCTAAATCTAACCCTAATCATAAACCTATACTTCACCCTAAAACTACCCTACCCTAATGCTAATTTGAAAACTAGCCTTAACCCTAGCCATATCATTCAAGCAAAACTCAGCTACAGCTCTAATCCTAACCCTTAACCTAAACCAAATCCTAACACTATGACTAGCCTTACCCTAGCCCCAATTTGAGTCCTAAACTTAACCATGCAACTAATAATGATCTAGACTCTGATCTTAAAACTAACCCTAGCTATAAACACACCGTAATCCTAAACCTAACACGAACAGTAAACCTAGCTCTAACTCTAATCTTAAAACTAGGCCTAATCATAATGCCAGTACTTACATTAGCAATAGCCCTAACCCTAACACAAAACCTAGCCTTAATCTGAACCCTGAACCTAGCTTAAAACCTAACCCTAACCCTCATCCTAGCATTAATCCTAATCCAAGATCTAATCCTATCTTTTACCCTAAGCCAAACCCTCACCCTGATACTACCGCAGTTCTAACCCTAATTTTTAGCCTACCCCAAACCATGATTCTATTACTCGACCTAACCCTAGGCCTCATTTTATCTCTAACCCTAAACAAAACTCTAAGGCTATTTCTGACCCTTATTCTGACCCTAACACTAACCGTAGGCCTAAGCCTGACCCTCACCCTAAACCAAACACTAAAACTAGCCATATTGGAAAACCTGTACCTAAACCTAACTGTAACATTAACACAAGAACTAAACTTAATCCTAAATATAGCCATAACTCTAGCCCTAGCCATAAACAAAAACTTATCTCTAGTATTAACAATAACCATTTGTCAAACACAAAGATTAATAATACCCTTGGAACTAACCCTAGTAAAATTGTGCTCCTAACCCTAAATCAATGCTAACCTGAACACTGACACTCACCCTAACACAAACCCTAGCTCTAAAACTTACCCTAAACAAAACCCTACCCCTAACACTAGACCTATCAATAACCCTTACCTTAAAACTAGCCATAACCATAATCCTAGTTCTTACATTACCCATAGTCTTAATACTAGCCATAAACCACCCCCAAAACCTAGCACTAAATATAGCACTAAAACTTGCTGTAAGACTAACTCTAACCCTATCCGTAGCCCTAACCCTCAAACTTGCCTAGCCCAAAACTTAGCTAAAACTCTAACTCTTACCCTAATTGTAACCCTAACCCTAGAACTTGCCCTAATCCTAACTGTTAACATAGCACATATTCTACCTCAAATTCCATCCATTACCATAAGTATAACCCTAGCCCTAACTCTAACCCTAATTTTAGATATAGCCCTGACTCTAACCCTAAACCTCTCCCTAGCCCTAACTATAAAAACATAACCTAATCCTAACCCTAACACTAACTCTAGCCCTAATTCTAACCCTAGTCCTAATTCTAACCTTAACCCAATCCCTAACACTAGTACTAACTCTATCCATTACCCTACTCATAAGCCTATCCCAAATGCTAACCCTAGGCCTAATCCTAAACTATCCCTAAAACTAACACTATATATTATTCTATACCTAACCTGAAACCTAAACCTAATCTTATTTATTACTCTAAACCTAAATTTAATGCTAATTCAAACCCTAAACCTATACCTTAATGTAAAGCAAAACATAACCTGGATTTGACAAAATAATACACCCAGCTCTAAACCTGACTCTTACCCTAAACTTAAACCTTACACTTAACCTAGCCATAAACCTAACCCTAACCATAACCCTACACCTGATATTAGTCATAGCCCTAATTCTAGCCCTTATCCTTACACCAAACCTAGCCCTCATCCTAGCCCTAAACCTAGCCTTAATCCTAATCCAAACCCTCATCCTGGCTCTAATTCTAATTTTGACCCTTGACCTAGCCCTAAACCTAATTATAAACCCACCACAACCCCTAAAACTAACCTTAACCCTAACAATTACACAAACCCTAACCTGAGCCTTAATCATAGGCCTAAAACTAACACTAACCCTAGTGCTGATTCTAGCCCTAATTTAGCCATAACCCTAACAGTACCACTAACCCTAGTCCTAAGAATAACTCATTCTCACCCTAGCCCTATTTCTATTTTTAACTCTATCAATTACCTTAGCCCTAACCTTAGTCCTCATCATAGTCATCGCCTTAACCCTAGAGCTGACCATAACTCTAAATATAACCCTAAACTTAAGACTAAACCTCACACTACAACTAGCCCTAACACCATTACTAATTTTAAAACTAGCCCTACACTAGACCTAGGCCTAAAACAAAACCAAGCCATTTCTCTAACCCTAAACCTTAATCTAAACCAAACCCTAATCATACCACTAGCTATAACCTTAGTTCTGATTCAAGTCCTAGGCCTAAAACTAACCTTAGCTCTAAATACCAACCTAAACCTAAGGCTAATGCTTACACTAGACCAGCCCAAATCCCATCCCTAAAACTAACCCTTATTGTAAACCTAGTTCTTACATTAGCCATAGCCCTAACTCTAGCCTTAACCCTAACACAAAAATAGTCCTAATCTGAGTCCTAACACTAGTATTAACCCTAACCCTAACCCTAGCTCTAAAACTAACCCTAACTTTAGCCCTAACCGTATTCCTTAAACTAAGCCAAACCCTGTTCATAATGCTAATCCTAGTCCTAATCCTAATCCTTAGCCTAACCCAAACTATAACCCTATTAATAATCCTATCCCTAGCACTTATTCAAGCTCTAACCCTAAACCAAAACCTAAGCCTAACCTTCACCCTTATTGTGATACTAACACTAATTATAGGTCTAAACCTTAAACTAACCCTAAACTGAACCCTGAAACAAGCCTTATAATAAACTTATACCTAAACCTATCCCTAACACTAGCTCTAAACCTAAACCAAGTCTTAAATCTAGCGATAACTATAGCCCTTGACCTAAACAAAAACTTAGTTCTAGCCCTAACATAACCCTTAACCTGAAACAAACACTAACCCTACCCCTAAAGCTAACCTTGTTTTAATTCTGGCTTTCACGCTTACCCTAACTCTAACCTGAACACTGACCATGCCTTTAAAAGTAAACCTATCTCTAAACCTGAGCCTAAACAAAATCTAAACCTAACACTAGACCTAGCCCTAACCCTAAACCTAAAATTGGCCCTAATCATAACCCTAGCTCTTATATTACAGAGAGCCTTAACCCTAGACCTAAACCTAACACAAAACGTAGTAGATTTTATCCTAGGCCTAAACCTAGCCTTAGGCATAACCCTAAAACAAACCGTAGCCCTAACTCTACCCTAACCCTCTCCTTAGTCCTAACCGTAGCTGAAAACCTAACTCTTACCCTAAATATAAACCTACACCTATACCTAAATCTAACCCTAAACCTATCTCTAATCCTAACCTTAACTCTAGCACTAAACCTAGCTCTAAAGATACCCATTACCATAAACATTACCCTAAATCTATTGATAACTCTAGGCCTAAACCTAACCCTAAACATAACCAAAAAACTAATCCTAAACCTAACTCTAAACCTCACCCTCAAAATAGAACTAAACCTTGCTCAAACCCTAAACTTTACCATAGACCTAAACATTACCACAGCCCTAACCCTAAGCCTAAACTTCACTTTAACCCTAACAATAAACCTAAACATACATCTAATCATATCCATTACCCTAACCCTAACACTACCCCTAATGATGACCATAGCCCTATTCCTAACCCTAACCCTAACCGTGCTGTTATCTTATTCCTAGACCTAACCCTAAACCTAACCCTTGCCCTAGCCCTAAACCTATCTCAAAACTGAATCCTTACACTAAATATAATCCTTACTCTAACCCTAGATCTAACCCTAACCCTAACTCAAGGCCTATTTCTAACCATAAGCCTAGCCCTAACCTTAGCTCTAACCCTATCCATTATCCTAAACATAACCCCTACCCTAATTCTAACTCTATACCTAACCCTAATCTTATTGCTAACCCTAACCTTATCAATTACCCTAAACCTAAACTGAACCCTAAACAAAAACCTATCATTACTCTATCCCTGACCCTAAACCTAATTAGAGCCTTAAATTTAAACCCTAACCTCAAACAATCTCTAACCCTGAATCTTACCCTAATAATTCCCCTAAATCTAAACTGACCCTAACCCTAAAACTAACCATTACACTAGACCTAGTCATAAAACATTCTAAATCTAACCCCAACTGTAACCCTACACCTGACATTAGCACTAGCTTTATCCTAGCCCTAACCCTAACACAAACCCCAGACTTATCCTAGCCCTAAACCTAGCCTTAATTCTAATTCTATCACTAACATTAGGCCTAACCCTAACACTCAAAATAGCCCTAATCTTAGCCCTAACCCTAGCCCTAATTTTAGCCCTAATTTACGTCTATCCCTAACCTTAGTCCAAACCCTAGCCCTAAGACAAATTCTAACTCTCACCCTTGCCCCATCCCTAGTTCTAACCTTATTTCTTACTGGAAAAATAATCCTATCCCTAACCCTAGCCCTATCTTTAGCCCTAGCCCTAACCTAGATATAAATCTAACTCTAAATCTAACTTTAAACCTAAGCCTAACACTAGCTCTAACTCTAATGCTAATCCTAAAACTATCCCTAATTATAGTCCTAGCCATAAAACAAAACCCAGACATAGCTCTAAACCCTTAACCTGAATCAAACCATAAGCCTAATCCTAAACTTAGACCTAATTCAAATTTTAAGCTGAACCCTAAAACTAACCCTGACCCTGAATCTGATGATAACACTAACCCTACTCTAAAAATCACCCTAACCCTAAACCTAAACCTAACACTAGACCTAGCATCAACCTTAAACCTATAAATGTTACCCTGGTACTTACATTAGCCATAACCCTAACCATATCACTAACTAACAAAAAACTTAGCCCTAATTCAAGCCCTGACCCAATCGTCAACCCTAACACTAACCCTACCCCTAGTCCTAATCATAAACATAACCCTAGCCCTAACCCTAGCTCTAATGCTATCAATCGCAATAACTATAACCCTAACACTAATAGTAACCCTAGGCCTAAACCTAACCCTATCCCTAAATCTATCCCTATCCATTACACTAAACCAAACCTAAATCCTAAACCTCACCCTATCATTACCCTAACCCTAACCTTAATGCTCATTCAAGCCCTAAATTTAAACCATAACCTATCCCAAGGCCCTTACCCTAATAACACCTCTAGCTCTAAACCTGATGTAAAAATAAACATAACCCTTACACTACCTGTATCCATAAACCTTACCCTAAATCTATCTTTGACAATAACCCTAGACCTGATATTAGTCCTTGTTCTAATCCTACCCCTACCCTAAAACAAACCCTAGCTCTCATTCTAGCCCTAAAACAAGCCTTAATCATAACCCTAATGCTAACCATAGGCCTAACCCTAATTCTAACCCTCACCCTACCTCTAAACCTAGCTGTAATGCCAATCCTTACCATAAACTTAACCCTAACCCTAAATCTAATGCTAGACCTAAGCTGAACAATAATCCTAGCTCTAATTCTAGCCCTAATTTAACTCGATTTCTAACTCTAACACTATCCTTAAGACTTACTCTAACTTTCACACTAGCTCTGTCTTTAGTTCTAACCCTGTCTCTTACTGTAACCCTAAATCTAGCTCTAACCCTAGCCATTAACCTTGTCCTGTCCTTATTCCTAGCTGTAACCCTAGATCTATCCCTAACTCTAACAATAACACTAAGCCTAAGCCAAACATAAACACTAGACCTAACTCTAACACTACTCATAAAACTATCCCTAACCCTGACCCTAGCAGCAAATCAAAATGAAGCAATATCCCTAATACTTAACCTTAACTTAAACCAAATGCTAATAATACACCTAGACCTAACCTTAGCCATTATTTGACTCCTAACCTTAACCTTATTAAAAACCCTGACTCTGACTCATATCCTTACACAAACCCTAGCTCTAAACATCATGCTAACCTTAAACTAAACATTTACAGTAACCATAGCCATAATTTGAGTCCTAACCCTAACTTTAAAACTAACCCTGACAATGACTACTAACCTAATACTAACACTAGCTCCAAATATCACCCTAACCTTAAACTAATCCTATCACTAGAGGTCTTACCCATAACCATAACTCTAAAACTAACCCTAATTGTAACCCTAGTTCTTACATTAGTCATTACTCTAACTCTAGCCCTAATCCTAACACAAAAACTAGCCCTAATCTGAGCTCTAAACCTAGCTTTAACCCTAACCCTATCTCTAACACTAGCTCTAACTCTATCCTTTACCCTAAGCCAAAACCTAACACTAATTCTAATCATAATTCCAACACTATTTCTTAACATAACCCAAAATCTAAGCCTATTACTAGTCCTTCCTCTAGCCCTCATTCTAGCAATAACCATAACCCAAACTCGAACTCTAACCCTGACCCTTATTCTAACCCTAAAACTAATCGTAGGTCTAAACCTGAACCTAAGCCTAAACCAAACTCTAACACTAGGCCTACCAGTAACCTAATACCTAAACCTAAACTTAACTTTAGCTCTAGATTTAAACCTAATTCTAACTCTTTAACTCTAGCCCTAGACTTAAAGAAAACCTAGATCTAGCCTAAATAATAACCCTTGGCCTAAGCCAAACACTAACTCTTCCCCTAGACCTAACCCTGGTCCTAATTCTGTCTTTAATACAAACCATAATCCTAATCTGAACACTGACCCAGACACTAACTTTAACCCTAGCTCTAAATGTCATCCTAACCCTGAAACTATACTTAGTCCTACCATTAACCCTAAGTAGCCCTTATTATAACAAGTTCTTAATTTAGCCATAGCCGTAACCTAATTCAAAACCTAGCCCTAATCCAAGCACTACCCTGTCTTTAAACCTAAAGCTAACACTAACACTAACCATAGCCCTAACCCTAAGCCTAAGCCTAACTTTAAACCCAATCCTAAGCATAACCCTAGCTCTAACCCTAGCTCTCACCCTATCCATTAACCTAAGGATAACTCTAAACCTTATGCTTACCCTAGGCCAAAACCTAATTCTATGTGCATCCCTAACCATTTCCATTACCCTACACCTAACTTGAACCCTAAACCTCAAACTATCGCTAACCTATCACTAAACCAAATGCTAATTTGAGCCCTAACCATAAACCATAGCCTAACTTAAACCCTAAAACTGACCCTAATAATACCCCTACCACTAAACCTGACCCTAACCATAAACTAACACTTATAATAGAGCTAGATATAAACCTAACCCTAAAACTATCCCTAACTTTAACCCTAGAACTGACATTAGCTCTAGCTCTAATCCTAGTCCTAACCCTAACCTCAAACCTCAACTCACTTCCTAGACATAATCATCGCATTCATCATAATACTAACCCTAATACTAAGCATTACCCTTTCTCTAAAACTAGGTATGATCTCATCCTTTACCCTAAACCTAACCCTAATCTAAACCCTAACACTAAACCTAGCCCTAACCCTAGGCCTAACTCTAACATTAACATTTTCCCTAATCCCAGACCTAATTTAGCCCTATCCCTAACACTAAACATAACCCTAGCCCTAAGACTAACTATAACACTTGCCTTAGAACTTTAGGGTATTTCTAAATTTTCTCTGAACATCAACCTAAACCTAGACCTAATCTTAGCCCTAAACCTAGCCTTAACACTAAAACAAAACCAAGTCTTAGCCCTAATTCTAATACTTAACCTAAACCAAACACTAACCTTACACCTAGCCCTAAGTCTTTCCCTAACCCTATCCCTAATTTTAGTCCTAGCCCTAACCTGAAAACTAACTTTTACTCTGACTCTGACCCTAACACTAAACCTAGCTCTAAAATCATTGTAACCATAAATCTAATCCCAACACTACACCTAGCTTTTACCATAATTCTATAACTAGTGCTAATCATAACATTACTCTTTACATTAGCCATAGTCTTAACCTTAGCTCTAACCTAACCCAAACTTAGCCTTAATCAGGTCCTTATCTTAGCTTTCTCGCTTAACTTATAACTAACACTAACCCCCAAAAAAGCCCTAATCCTATACATAACCCTAGTCCTAACCTTAGGTCTAACTCTATCCATTACTCTAATGATAACCCTAACCCTTATACTAATGCTAGGACTAACACTAACCCTATCCATTACACTAAACCACAACTAAATCCTAAACCCATTCCTGCAATTACACTAACACAAAATCTAATGCTAATTTGAGCCCTAAACTTAAACACTAACCTAACCTAACGCTAAACTTGATTCTGACCCTAACAATAACCCTAGCTCCAAAACTAAACCTTACCCTAAACCTAACACTTACACTGGACCAAGATATAAACCTAACCCTAAATCTATCCCTAATTGTAACCCTAGACCTGAGTTTAGTCCTAGACCTAATACTAGCCCTAAACCTAATACAAACACTAGCCATCATCCTAGCTCTAAACCTTAGCCTTAAACATAACCCTAACCCTAACTCTGGCCCTAAACATAATACTAACCCTCGCCAACCCTCAATCTTGCTATAACTCTTTCCTTTAAACTAAAGGTAACCATAACTCTAACCCTAAACCTAGGCCTAAACCTAATACTAACTCTAGCCCTAATTTAGCCCTATCCTTTACCATAACTCTAAACCTAGCCATAAGATGAACTCTACCTCTTACACTAGCCCTATCACTAGTTCTAACTCTATTCCTTACCACAACCCTAACCCTAGCACTATCCGTTGTCCTAAAACTTGTCCTATCCTTAGCCCTAGCATTAACTTAGATCTACACCTATTTCTAAATTTAACCTTAACCGAAACAATACCACTTAGCATAACACTAATCTTAAAACTAGCTATAACCCTAGCCCTAGGCTAAATAATTCTTAGCCATAGTTTTAACACTAATCCTTAAATTAAATGAAACCCTAACCATATACCTACCCCTAACCCTAGACCTAATTCAGGTTTTAAGCCAAACCCTAAAACTAACTCTTACCCTGACTCTGATACTAACATTAACACTGGTTCTAAACATCAACCTGACCTTAAATCTAACACTAACACTCAACCTAGCCCTAAAATGAGCCTTAAAATTAGCCCTAAATGTAACTCTACTATTTAAATTATCCATAACCCTAACCCTAGCACAAACATAACCTTAAACCTAGCCATAATCTGAGCCTTATCCTGAGCTTTAAACCTAACCCAAGCACTAATCATATCTCTAGCCCTAATCATAACAATAACCCTAGTCCTAACCCTAGTCTAACCCTATCCATTACCATAAATATAACCCTAACCCTAATGCTAACCCTAGGCCTAAAACTAATACTACCTCTCATCCCATTTCTATTTATAACCCTAAACCTAACCTGGACCCTAATACTAACCATGTCATTACTCTAACCCTAACACTAATGCTAATTTGATCTCTTATTTTAGACCTTAACCTATCCCAAACCTTAGCAAAACCCTAATCTTAAACATAACCCTTACACTAAACATAGCTATAATCCTAAACATAATATTATCTTTAAACATAAATTTAGACCTGAAATTTGCAGTACCACAAATCCTAGCCCTAACACTAAAACACTAGCCCTCATCCTAGCACGAAACCTAGCCTTAATCATAACCCTAACCTTAACCAAAGCCCTAACCCTAATTCTAAATATCATCCTACCTCTAAACCTAGGTATAACATCATGCTTTACCTGAAACTTAATACTAACTCGAACCCTACTCTTTATTTAAGCTGAACACTAACCATAGCCCTAATTCTAGCCCTAATTTATCCATTTCCCAAACCCAAGCCCTAAGACTAACTCTAACTCACACTAGCTTTTTCCCTAGTTCTAACCCTATTACATACCATAATCAAACCCTAGCCCTAACCCTAACCCTATCTTCATTCCTAACTCTAAAACTAGATATACCCTAAATCTAAATCTAACCCTAACCCTAGCAGTGAAACAAAACCAAGCAATAGCCCTAACATTAAACTTTAACTTAAACCACCCTAACACTATATCTAAAACTACCCCTGTTCCTAATTTGACTCCTAACCCAACCTTAAAAGGAACCCTGACACTGACTCATATCCTAACTCTCATCCTGGCTCTAAACACCATCCTAAACTAAAACCAAAACCTACCAATAACTGTATCCCTAATTCGAGTCCTAATCCTAACTCTGACTCTCATTCATATCCTAACACTAACTATAGCTCTAAATATCACTCTAACATTAAACCTAACCTGCAAATTAGACCTACCCTTAATCCTAACCCTAAAACTAAACCTAAGGGTAACCATAGTTTTTACATTAGCCATTGCCTTAACCCTAGCTCTAACCCTAAAAAAAAAACTTGTCCTAATTCAAGCTCTAAACCTAGCTTTAACCCTAACACTTACTGTAATACTAGCTCTACACCTATCTCTTACCCTAACCAAAACTTTAACACTAATGGTGAGCCAAGAATTATTCCTAATTTATTGCTAACCAAAATCCAAAACCTTTTAATAGTCCTAACTTTAGACCTGATTCTGGTTTTAATCTTATCCTAAACCACAATGCTAACCCTGACACTTATTCTGACACAAACAATAACCCTAGGTCTAAACCTGAACATAAGCATTGAGCAAACCCTAACACTGGCCATACTGGTAACCTTATAATTAAACCTAACACTAACCCTAGCTATAAAATTAACTCTAACTCTCACACTAGCCCTATCCCTAGTTCTTACCCTATTTTTTCTACCAAAACCCAAAACCTAGCCCTACACCTAGCATTAATTCTTGCCCTATGCTTAGTCTTAGCCCTAACCCTAGATCTAACCCTAACTCTAAATCTAACTCTAATACTAAGCCTAAGCCTAACACTAACACTAGCCCTAACTCTAATTTTAATCGTAAAACTAGCCCTAACCCTAACCCTAGCAGTAAAACAAAACTGAGTAATGGCACTAACTCTAAACCTTAACTTAAACCACACTGAAACTACATATAGACCTAACCCTACCCTTAATTTGACTCCTAACCCTAACCTTAAAACTAACCCTGAAACAACTCCTAATGCTCACCCTAGCTCTAGACCCCATCCTAAACTTAAACAAAAACCTAACAGTAACCCTATCGCTAATTCCAGTCCTAAACCTAACTCTGATCCTGATTTATATCCTAACACTAACCCTAGCTCTATATATAACTCTAACCTTAAACCTAACCATAACACTAGATCTACCCCTAACCCTGAACCTAAAGCAAACCCTAATTTTAACCCTAGTTACATTAGCCATTGCCCTAACCCTAGCCCTATCCTTAACACAAAACAAGCCCTAATCCAAGCTCTAAACATAGCTTTAACCCTAACCCTAGTTGTAACCTTAAGCAAAACTATAACCCTAATGGCAATCCTAGACCTATCCCTCATTCTTAGGCTAACCAAAATCCTAACCCCATTAATAGATCTGACCCTAGCCCTCATTCTATATCTAATCTTATCCCAAACTCTAATGCTAACCCTGACCCTTATTCTTCACCTAACACTAAACTTAGGTCTAAACCAAAACCTAACTCTAACCCTAACTCTACCACTAGCCTTAGAACTAAATCTAATAATAAATCTAGCCTTAACTCTAGCCCTATACCTGAACAAATACCTAGTCCTAGCCCTAAGAATAACCCTTAACTTAGCCAAACACTACCCCTACCTATAGATCTAAACCTAGTCTTAATTCTAGCTATAACCTTAACTCTAACTCTAACCCAAACACTGACCAACATTTAACAGTAAACCTACCTCTAAACCTGACCCTAACTGAAAATATAAACCTAACGCTAGACATAGCCATAACCCTAACCCTAAAACTAGTCCTACTCATAACCCTAGTTCTTATATTATCTAAAGCCCTAACACTAGGCCTAAACCTAACACACAACCTAGAGCTAATCCTAGGCCTTAACCTAGACTTAAGCATAACCCTTACCTTAACCCTAGCCCTAATCCTAACTTAACCCTAGCCTTAGTCCCAACCCTAGCTCAAAGACTAATCCTTACCATAAACATAAACCTAGAACAACTCATAAATCTATCCCTAAACCTAGCCCTAATCCTGAACTTAACCCTATCCCTAATCATAGCTGTAAACCTACCCAATACCCTAAACCTAACTCTAAACCTACTGGTAAGCCTAGCCTTAACCCTAGCCATAAACCTATCCCTAACCAAAAAACTAAAACTAGACCTACCTCTAAACCTAACACTCGCTGTAACCCTAACCCCAGCTCAAAATCTAACCTTTACCATAAACCTAAACATAACTAGAGCCCTAACTTTAACCCTAAACTTAAATCTAACCCTAAACCTAAATCTTACCATATCAATTACACTAACCCCAACCCTAACCTCAATGAAAATCCTAGCTCTAACCCTAACTCTAACCCTAAATCTACTGTAATTCTATCCCTAGACCTAACCTTTAACCTAACCCTTTCCCTAGTCCTACCCATAGCTCATAACCTAACCTTTATGCTAAATATATTTCTAAACATAACCCGAGTTCTAACCCTCACCCTAACCCAAACTTAAGACCTAATTATAACTAAAACCCTAGCCCTAAACTAAACTCTAACTGTATCCATTACCCTAAACATAAACCTTACCCTAATGCTAATCCTAGGCCTAAACCTAACCCTATCACTAACCCCAACCCTATCAATTATCCTAAACCTAACCTGAAGCCTATACCTAACCCTATTATTACAATAACCCTAACTGTAATGCTAATTCGAGCACTAACCCTACAATCAAAGCTAAACCAAATCCTAACTCTGAACATGATCCTAATAGTTACCTAGCTCTATACCTGATCCTTACCCTAAACCTAACCCTTACACTAGACCTAGCCCAAAACCTAAGCTTGAATATATCCCTAATGGTAACCCTAGACCTGACATTAGCCCTAGCCATAATCATAGCCCTAACCCTAAAAAAATTGTAGCCCTTATCTTATCCCAAAACATAGCCTTAGTCATAACCCCAACCCTAGACCTGGGCCTAAACCTAACACTAACCCTAGCGCTACTCTTAGCCCTAATTTAGCCGTATCCCTAACCCTAATTCTAACCTAGCTCTTAGACTATGTCTAACTCTCTCTCTCGTTGTAAAACTAGTTATAACCCTTTCCCTTACCAAAACCCTAATCCTAGCTCTACCTCAAGGCCTAACCCTAGATCTTTTCTTAGCCCTAGCCTTAACCCTAAATCTTACCTTAAATCTAAATCTAACCCTAAACATAAGCCTAAACCTAAACCCAACACTAGCCCTAACCCTAACCCAAAGATAATCCTTAAACTAGTCCTAAATCTAGCCCTAGCTCTAATACAACACCATAACCTGATCCTTACCCTTAACCTAAACCAAACACTAACCCTCGACCTAGCCCTAACCTTATCCCAAATTTGAGTTTAAGCTGAAAACTAAAATTAACCCTTAACCTTACTAAACCTTAAACCTAGCTCTAAACATTACTCTAACTCAAACCCTAAATCTAACACTAGACTTAGCCCTAACCCTAATAATAAAACTAGCCTTAATTGTAACCCTAGTACTTAATATTAAATGTAATCCTAACACTAGCCTTAACTTAACCCAAAACCTAGCCCGAATCTCTGCCCTAATTCTAGCTTTAACATTAAACCTAACCTTAACCATTACACTACCACTAATTGTTAACCATAACCCTAGCCATAACATTAGCTCTAACCCTCTCCATTACCCTAACCATAACCCTAACCCTAATGCTAACCCTAGGCTTAAACATAAGTCTATCCTTACTTATAACCCTATCATTTACACTAAAACTAAAACCTAAACCTAACCCTATCATTAGGCTAATTTTAACCATAATGCTAATTCTAGCCGTAACTTAAAACCTTAACCTATGCCAAAGAATAATAATGACCCTGACCCTAATCATACCCTTAGCTCTAAACCTGACCCTAACATTAAACCTACCATTACAATAGATGTAGCCATAAAACTAACTCTAAAACTATCTTTGACCATAATGCTGGACTTGAAATTTTAGCCCTAGCCCTAACCCAAAAATAACCCAAGTTTTAACCTTAATTCTAACCCTTGCCCTTGCCCCAAACCTAGCTATAACCTTATCCCTTAATCTGAACCTAACCATAACCCTAAGCCTAACCCTAAACCATCACCCTAACCCTAGGCCTAAAAACAAACTAAGCCTAGCACTAATCCTAATTTTAATTTAGTCTTATCCAAACCATAATCTTAGCCCTAAGACTAACTCTTGTCCTTCTCCTATCCGTAATTCTATCCTTAGTCCTAGCCCTAATCTTAACTCTAAATCTAAAACTAACTCTAAATTTAACTGTAACCATATGGCTATACAAAACCACATAATAGCCTTAACAGTAATGCTAATCCTAAAACTTGAACTACCACTAGCTCTAGACATAAAACAAAATCAAACCCATAGCCCTAGCATTAACCCTTACTCTAAATAAACAAGGAGAGAAATGAATTACAGTAGAGGGGGGTGTAGAGAGAGAAGAAGGGAGGGGAGGGGAGGGGGGATAGTAGGGGATAGGAAGGGTAGCAGAATACAACAGTTACTAATAGGGCATTATGTAAAAATGTGGATGTGTAACCGATGTGATTCTGCAATCTGTATTTGGGGTAGAATTGGGAGTTCATAACCAACTTAATTCTAATGTATGAAATATGATATGTCAAGAGCTCTGTAATGTTTTGAAAAACCAAAAAAATTAAAAGAAAAAAAAATAAACCAAACTTGAACCCTACAATTAGCTCTAACCCCAACTCTAAAACTATCCCTGAACATGATGCTGGCCCTAACTCTAATCCTACCTCTAAACATTACCCTAATCTTAAATTACGCCTAGCACTAGACCTAGCTTTAATCCTAACCATTAAACTAGCCCTAATCATAAACCTAGTACATATATTATTCGTTGTCTTAACCGTACCCCCTATTCCTAACGCAAATCCTACCTGTAATCTAAGCCCTAACCCTAGATTTAACCCAAATATTAACCCTCACACTTGCCCTAACCCTAACCCTAACCCTACCCCTAACCGTAGCTCTAACCCTTTCCCTTACCAAAAGCCAAACCTTAACACAAATGCTAACCCTAGTACTAACCCTAATCCTAAGCACAACTTATACTCTAACCATACTACTAGTCCTAACCCAAGCCCTCATTTTATCTCTAACCCTAACCCTGACTCTTATTCTTACCCTAATAATGACCCTGGGTCTAAACTGGACCGTACCTCTAAGCCAAACCCTAACACTAGCCCTACCGGTAACCATATATCTATACTTAACCCTAACACTAGACCTGCACTTAAAAGCTTATCCTAAAAGTAACTATAACTCTAACCCTAGACCTAAACAAAAACGTAGCCATAGCCCTCACAATAACCCTTAAACTAAACCAGACACTACTGCTTCACCTAGACCTAAAACTAGTCCTAATTCTGGCTATAACCCAAACCCTAACACTATCCCAAACACTGACTCTTACCCTAACAAAAAACCTACTTCGAAACCTGACCCTAACCCCAAATCTAGACTTAACACTTGACCTAGCCATAACCCTAACCCTAAAACTAGTCCTAAACATAACCCTAGCTTTTATATTACCCATAGTTCTAACTCTAGCCCTAAACATAACATAAAACTTAGCCCTAACCCTAGGCCTAAACTTAGTTCTAATTATAACCCTGACCCTAATCATAGCCGTTACACTAACCCTAACCCTAACCTATGGCTTAGTCCTAAACCTAGCTCAAAGAAAACGCTTTCACTAAATATAACACTATTCCTATCCTAAATCTTAACCTTAATCCTAGCTCTAATCCTAACTTTAATCCTAGCCCAAACATTAGCTGTAACCCTATCCATTATCCTTACCATAACCCTAATTGTAACACTATCCCTAACACTAAACCTAACCTCAAAGATAAATGTAACCCTAGACCTAACCCAAAACCTAACCCCTGCAATAGCCCTAACATTAGCTGAAAAATTAACCTTACACTAAACCTAATCCTATCACTAGCCCTAAACCAAAACCTATCCCTAACCCTAACCCAACCTCTAATATTATCCATTATCCTAAACTTAACTCTAACCCTAATAAAAACCCTAGCGATAGTCTTAACCCTTAACCAAACCATAACTTTAAACATAACCCTAGACCTCAACTTAAAACTAACCATGACCCTAGCTCTAACCCTAGCTCAAACACTAACCTTTACTCTAACATAACCATAACCCTAGCCCTAATCCTAACACTTAACTTAACCCTAAAACAAACCCTAGCCCTATCCCTAAACCTAAACCTAATTCTTACTTAATCCAAACCATAACCTAGCCCTAACCCGAGATCTAAACCTAACCATTACACTAAACGTAACACTCATCCTAACCATAATCACAACCCTAGCGATAAACCTAACCCATTCTTTACCCTAAACCTTAACTGAACCTAAACATAACCATATCCATTATACTAAACCTAAACCTAAACCTACCAATAACTCTAGCCTTTACCATAAACTTTAAGCTAAACCAAATTCTAACCCTGACTCTAACCCTAATAAAAGTCCTAGCTCTAAACCTGACCCTTACAATAAATGTAACTCTTACACTAGAACTAGGCATAACCTAATTTTAAAATTATCGCTAACCATAACCCTAGACCTGACATTAGTCCTAGATCTAGTCCTAGCCCTAAACCTAACAGAAACCCTAGCCATTATTCCAGTAATAAACCTACCTTAATCCTACCCTGAACATTAACCCTAACCCTAATCCTAATTCTAACCCTCATCCTAGACCTAAAGGTAGCTATAACACCACCCATTCCCCTAAATTTAACCTTGACCCCAATGCAAACCCTAAACCTCGCCCTACCCCTAGGCATAACCCTAACACTAACCCTAGCCCTAATCCTAGCCTTAATTTAGCTGTAACACTAACCCTAATCTAAGCCTGGTACTAAGTCTGAAACTAACTCTCTTTCTAGCCATATTTATAGTTCTAATCCAATCCCTTCCGGGACACGAATCTAGCCCTAACCCTAGTTTTAGAACAAACCCTAAATCTAAATCTAACCCTAATCTTAGTCCTAAACTCCATTATAAAACTAGCTCTAACTCTAACACTAATCCAAATAAAGCCCTAACACTAGCCCTAGCCCTAAATCAAAACTGATCCATAGCCCTAACCCCAAACCTTAACTTAAACAAAACCCTAAACCAGCACCTAGTCCTAACTTAAGCCCTAAATAGAGTCCTAACACTAACCCAAAAACTAACTCTTACCCTGAACCTGACCCTAACACTAAACCTAGCTCTATACATCACTGTCACCCTAAACCTATGCTTTGCATGCTTCAGCATAGGACTACATTCACAAAGAAAAAAATCAGAGTGCCCACAGAGAACTGATTGAGTGTGTGAAATTTCAAGGGCTAACACCAACACTGTTTGTTATCCAGCTCCATTTCCAATTACACATATAAGTCAAGATGAAGTGAAACCTTAAAACACAAACTGTTCCTGACAGCGAACCATGAGCTGAAAAGGCCAAAACATAGGGAATATAGTAAGGCTAGGTAAAAGATGAATCCTCCCTGATATCAAAGAAATTTGAACAAAACTAACTCTGACCCCAACACAAATTCTAACCCTAGCCCAAAACCTAAACCTAACCCTAACTCTAACCTCTTTAGGGAATTTTTGATTATAGAAGACAAAACTTGTGCCTAGTAGGGCAAGAAAACAGATGAATCCTGCCTAGTATAAAAAAAATAAAATAACTGACAAAATAATTGGGGGAGGTGTTTCAGTACATGACTATTTCCCCGTTTTTTTTTTTTTTCTGAAAGTGCTCGTAGATAATGTTCTTTTTCTTGCCATAACTTTGGAAAACTTTCACTAAGAAAAAACCAGAGTGCCCATAGAGAACTGCTTGTGTGAAATTTCAAGGAGCTAGCACCAACAATGTTTGATTATCAACGCCATTTCCATTTACCCATATAGGACAACTTGAAGTGAAACTTTAAAATAAAAACTGTTTCTGAGAGTGAACAATTGACATTAGAGGGCCCAAAACTGGGAACATTATAAGGCTAGGTAAAAGAGAAATCCTGCCCAGTATCATACAAATTTGAACAAAAATAACTGTAACCCTAACACTAGTTCTATATCTAATCCTAGCTATAATACTAACCCTAAACCTATCCTGTTTATAGAGCTTTGATCATACAATTCCCAAACTTGGGGAATCCAGTGCAGCAAGATAGCAGATTAATCCTGTGCAGTATTAAATAAATCTGAACAAATTTTTGGGGGGAGGTAGATCAGGACATGCATATTTCCCTGATTTCTCATAAAGTGTGCTTGGATAAAGTTGTGTTTGCATGCTTGTGCTTAGAGCTACTTTCACAATGAAGAAGCCACAGAGTGCCCACAGAGAAGAGATTAAGTGTGTGAAGTTTCAAGCAGCTAGCACAAACTCTGTTTGATTTGTAGCTCCATTTCCTAAATAGGTTCAAATGAAGTGAAACCTTGAAACTCAAACTGTTCCTTATAGTGAACCTTGAACCAAGAAGACCCAAAATTGGTTAACATAGTAAAGCTAGGTATAAGATGACTCCTGCCCAATATCAAAGAAATGTGAAGGAAACAACTCTAACTGTAACACTCGCTCTAACACTAGTCCTAAACTTAACCCTAAAACTAACCTTAACCTCTTAGAGAACCTTTGATCATAGAAGTTCCAATCTTGTGTACACAAGTGGGGCAATTTAACAGATGAATCTTGTGCAGTATCAAAGAAATCTGACCAAATGACTGGGGGAGGTAGTTCAGTATATGCATATTTTCCTGTTGTCTCCTAAAGTGCTCTCAGATAAAGTTTTTTTTTTTGCATGCTTCAGCTTTGGGGTAATTTCACAAGGAAGAAATCAGAGAGTACTGACAGGGAATTGATAGAGTATGTGAAGTTTCAAGCAGCTACCATCAAAACTGTTAGATTTCGAGTTGCATTTCCATTTACCCATAGAGATCAAAATAAAGTGAAAGCTTAAAATATACACTGTTCCTGACAGTGAACACATGAACTGAGAAGGTCCAATCCTGGTAAACTTAACAAGGGTAAGCAAATGATGAATACTGCCCAGTATCAAATAAATTTGAACAAATCTAACTGTAACTCTAATGCTAGATTTGACTCTATCCCCAAAACTAACCCTAAGCTGTTTAGAGAACCTATGATCATAGAAGTCCCAAAATTGGGGATCCTAGTGGGGAAAGCTAGTAGATGAATCCTACACAGTATTAAAAAATATGACAAAATTATTGGGGAAGTTATCTCAATATATTTATATTTTCTTCTTTTCTCTTAAAGTGCTCTCAGATAAACTTGCTTTGCATGCTTCAGCTAAGAGCTACTTCATAAGGAACAAACAATAGAGTGACCATGGAGAACTTATTGAGTGTGTGAAGTTTGAAGCAGCTAGCACCAACCCTCTTAGATTTCTAGTTCCATTTCCATTTAGGTTAAAATGAAGTGAAAACATAAAATAGAAACTATTCCTGAAAGTGAACCATTGAATCTTGAAGGCCAAAGCTTGGGGAGCCTATTTAACCTAGGTCAAGGATGAATCCTGTACACTATCAATGTAATCTGATAAAAAATTCGAAGCTCTTTCAGTACATGTGTCTTCTGCTTGCTCCTAAAGTGCTCAGAGATAAAGCTGTTTTTTTTTTTTTCTAATTCAGCTTAGGGCTACTTCCACAGGAAACATACCAGAGAATCCTCACTGAGAACTGATTGAGTTTGATGATTCAAAAAGCTAGCCCAAACCCTGTTTAATTTCCAGCTTCTTTTCCATGCACCCAATAGGGCAAAAAAAAAGAGAAACATGAAAATTAAAACTGTTCCTAAAAGCAAACCCTTTATGTAGAAGGCCCAAATATTTGGAGTATAGTAAAATAGGAAAAAAACTAATTCTGCACAGTATCATAGAGATTTGAAAACAAAGCTAACTCTGACCATAACACTAGGACTAATTCTAGTCCTAACACTAACTCTAACTCTAACACTAACTTTAACTTGTTTAGAATTCCTTTGATCCTAAAAGTCCCACACTTGGATACAAGTGAAGCAGGCTTACAGATGAATCTTTCACAATATCTAAGAAATCTGACCAAATAATTGAAGGAGGTAGTTAAGCACATGCATATTGCCCTATTTTCTCCTAAAGTGATCATGGACAAATTTGTTTTGCATGCTTAATCTTACAGCTACTTTCACGAAAAACAAACAAACAAACAAACAAAAAAACAAAGAGTGCCCAAACACAACTGATCGAGTATGTGAAGTTTCAAACAGCTAGCACCAACCCTCAGATTTCTAGGTGCATTTGCATTTACCCATATAGGTCAAAATGAAGTGAGAATTTAAAAGCAAACCATTCCTGACAGTGAATCATTGAACAAAGTAGGACCAAAACTGGGGCACATAATAGACTAGATAAAAGAGGAATCCTTCCCAATGTCAAAGAAATCTGAAAAAAAAAAAACTTTAACCTTAACACTATATCTAAAACTAGCCCTAACCCTAATCCTAAACCTAACCCTAACCCTAACCTGTTTACAAAATCATTGATTCTAGATGTCCTAACGTGGGGAGCTTACTGCGGCAAGCTAATAGATAAATCCTGTTCAGCATCTAAGAAATCTCACAAAATAATTGAGGGAGATATTTCAGTACATGCCTATTTTCTTTTTTTCCCCTAAAGTACTCTCAGATAAAGTTTCTTTGCATGCTTCAGCTTAGGATTACATTCAAAAGGAACAAACCAGAAAGTGCACACAGAGAACTGATTGAGTGTGAGATGTTTCAATCAGATAGCATCAACTTTCTTTGATTTTGAGCTCCATTTCTCTTTACCATATAGGTCAAAATGAAGTCAAACCTCAAAATACAAACTGTTACTGTCAGTGAACCATTAATCTGAGAAAGCCCAAACCTGGGGAACATACTAAGACTGGGTAAAAAATGACTCCTGCCTAGTATCATAGAAATTTGAACAAAACTAACTCTATACCTAACATTAGTTCTAACCCTAGCCCTAAACCTAACTGTAACCTTAACCCTAACCTGTTTTGATAACATTTGATCATAGAAGTTTCAAAGTTCTGAAGCCTAGTGTGGCAAGATAACAGTTGAAAAATGCAGAGTATCAAAAAATATTACCAAATAATTGCGAAAGGTAGTTCATTGCATGCTTATTGCCCTGTTGTCTCCAAAAGTGCTCTCAGATAAAGCTGTTTATTCATACATTTCCTTTGGTATATATGCAATAGAAAGAAAGCAGAGAGTGCTTGCAGAGAACTAATTGAGTGTGTGGCATATCAAGCAGCTAGTACACACCCTGTTTGATTTCGAGCTTCATTGTCATTCACACTTATAGGCCATAATGAAATGACACCTGAAAATTCAAACTGTTCCTGACAGTGAACCATTGAACTTAAAGGCCCCAAATTGGGGATCCCATTACTTTGATACTGTAATCCTGTACAGTATCAAAGTAATTCGATGAAAAAATATTGAAGATTGCTACTTAAGCACTCACATATGAAGCTATTTCTTTCTATTTCAGAACAGGTCTACTTCCACAAGAAACAAACCAGAAAATGCACACTGAGAACTGATCGAGTGTGTGAAGTTTAAAGCAAACTTTCAAACCAACTCTGTTTGATTTCAAGGTCAATTTCCATTTGCCCATATAGGTCAAAATGAAGTGAAACCTTAAAATACAAACTGTTCCTGGCAGCGAACCACTAACCCAGAAGGCCTAAAACTGGGGAGAATAGTAAGGCTAGAGAAAAGATGAATTCAAACCAGTATCAAAGAAATTTGAACAAAAATAACTCTAGCTCTTAAATTAACCCTAACCCTAACTATAACCCTAACCCTTAACTGTATAGAAAATCATTGACCCTATGTCCCAAACTTGGAAAACCTAGTGGGGAAAGTTAAATATGAATACTGCACAGTATCAAAGAAATATGATCTAATCACTGGGAAACTTATTTCAATGCATATATATTTCTGTGTTTTCTCCTTAAGGGCTTCCAGATACATTGCTTTTGTATGCCTAAGCTTTGGCCTACCTTCAAAGAAAGAAAACAGAGAGTGCCCACTGAGAACTGATTTGTGAAGTTTCAAGCCCCTCCTACCAACCTTTTTTTTTTTCTAGCTCAATTTTCATTCACATCAATAAGCCATAATGAAGGAATGTCTTAAAATACAAACTGTTCCTTACAGCAAACCATTGAACCAAGAAGGCCCAAACCTGTGGAGCACACTAAGACTAAGTAAAAGCTGAATCTTGCCCAATATTATAGAAATTTGAAGAAAACTATGGTCACACTGGAGCTCTCTGTGCAGATGGAATGCTCCGCTGAGTAGTTGCTCTCGGCTCAGTCGGAAGTCAGAAGTCTCGGCGCACATGAGCTCTCTGCACACACTGAATTCTCAGCTGTGCATGTGCTCTCAGCTCAAAAGAAAATCTCAGCCACGCATTAGCTCTTGATTCAGAAGGAAGTCTCGGCCATGCAGGTGATCTTGGCGCATAGTGTAGGTAGCACAGAGCAGAGAGACTTTGCTTGTGGGTCACAAGACCAAGCTCTTGACACAGCCAAAGGTCACCCCAGAACCACGCACCTCACCAAACACCCTACACAGGTAACAGATGGAATCCATCTTAGAAAACCTTACTCCCCATCTATTGGTGGCCGTGGCTACTAGCTCAGCTCTGCGGCTGCTCAGGTACTTTGTTTCCAACTCCCCTACCTTCAGCTGTAATAACTCAGAATTTTTCTCACAAGCTTTTGGGGGGCTTAGCTATCAATGTGGAACAGCAACTATACAGATACCTGGTTTCTATCTCAGAGAGTAAAAAAAGGGAGACTCCAGACAAAAGTGCAAGCCCTCTCAAAGTGGCTACCTCCACCACCCTTAGCACAGAGACTCAAGCTTGAAATAGACAACTCCAGCTTCTGGAAAAAAACAGAGTTCTGAGAGACTTTTCTATTCTCGCTCTTCTCATCTATTCTTCTCTACCCTTCCCCCTCTGGCCCTCACCAACTCAACATATATGCAACCCAAAACTTTCCATGAAATTGAACATTAAGAACGGAATCACCAGAATAATATAATATAGAGGAATTGCATAGGTTCACGTCAAACCCCCCTATTTTCTCTTATTTTTATTCTCCCTCTCTTTCTTTCCTTGTTATTTTTTCTACTTTTTTCTTCTTTCCTCTATCCAACTTTCAACCTCCTAACTTTTACTATTTATACATAGGGTAATTTTATGAACACAGAAAAGGAATTTGAATTTATACATTTTTCCATAAATTACCCCTGTCTATTCATTACAATTCTTCTCCAATTTGCTAAGATAGATTTATCTCACACGCTCACTCCTTTCTTCCTTAACATTGCATCCTACCACTGACCATCAGTTCTCTATACACCACAATAAATGATATGCCTGTTATGAAACTAATAACTTTATTCTAAATAATAATTGAAGCCAATATCTGTAGATAAAGAATCTAAATGTAAATATATTTATAATGGTTAGCCTTAGGCTTCAGGTTAGGGTTAAATTTAGAGTTAAAATTTGATCTATGTTTAGGGCTAGAACTAAGGATAGGGCAAGGGTTAGGACTAGGGTTTGGGATAGGGTTAGGGTTATGGTAAGTGATAGAGTTAAAACTAGTGATAGGGCTAGTGTGAGAGTTAGAGTTATCCTTAGAGCTAGGGCTAGGTTTAATTATGGGGATAGGGCTAGGGTTAAAGTTTGGTTTACACCTCAGGTTAGGGTTAGAGTTAGGGTTACATGTAGGGTAAGGGAGTGGGTTCTAGCTAGGATGAGGGCTAGTGCAAGGGTTAGTATTATAATTAGGGCTAGGGTTAGGGTTAGGGTTATGATTAAGGCTAGGCTTAGGGCTAGAAAGAGGGCTACTGTTTGTGTTAGGATTAGGGCTAGTGTTTGGGCTAGGGTTAACGCAAGGTCTAGGGTTACAGTTAGGGATAGATTTATTGTTAGGTTTATGGCTTGGTACAGTATAAGTGCAAGATTTAGTGTAAAGTTCAGGTTTATAGCTAGGGTTATTATTAGGGTAAGGTTCAAAGTTAGGGTTTGTTTTAGGTTAGAGGTAAGGTTTAGGACTCGAATTAGCATTAGGTTTAGGGTTAATGTTAATGAAAGGTTTAGGTTTAGGGGTTAGATGTGGTTTTGTGTAATGGATAGGTTAAGGCTAGGCCTAATGTTTAGCATAACCGTTAGTGTTATCATTAGGTTAATGGATTGATCTAGACCTAAGATTAGGGCTAGGGATATGTATAGGATTACGTCTCATCAACTCCTGAATTGTGCCCAGCCAGAGTGCGGCATTTGGTAGCCCGCACAAGGAGCGACTGAGGGTAAGTAAACTGCCCACCCCTGAGGGCAGGGAGAGAGGATGGGTAGCCATTCTAAGTTTACTTTTTTGTTTTGCTTCATTTTTGTTTTAACTTGCCTGTTCCTGGCGATGAGTGAGAGGGAAGAAAAACCGCTCACATTTGAGGAAAAACTATTTGTGTCTGAGGAACAGATAGGGAGAAAGGACGGATGCACATGTCAGGAGGATAAAAAGGCTGATATAATGATTTTGTGTGGTTCCATTTTTATTGCATTCTGTCTCGGTTTTGTTTGGCAACATCTTGTTGGATTGTATTATAGTAGAAATATGGTATCAGCAGTTAGTAAAAAACAAACTGAAAGAGTATTAAGTAAATTGTTAGAGCAAGGAGGCTTCCCGGTAAAATCAAGAGCAGTCAGGGCATACGTTGATATAATACAAAAATGTAGCCCATGGCTTTTTAAGGAAGAGTTGTTAGATATATCACAATGGAATCATCATGGTAAAGATTTAAAAAGAATAGAAAAGAACAACCCAGGGACTCTGCCAGTTGGCACATTGCCATTGTGGACGAACGTATCTGGTTTGCTTAGTCCAAAGCCTTCAGTTCAGACAAAGGTAGAGGAAGAAGAAGACATATTGATTCCAGTAAAACAGAAGGTCTTTCAAGTTAGGCAGAAAGAGGAAAAGATTCAAGTACAAGAGAAGGTCTTTCGAGTTAGTGAGACAGAGGAAGGAAGTTTAGAGCAAAAAAAGCCATCAGAGGAAAAGTTACAACAGGAGACTGCTAATAACACCTTTCTATCAGAGAGCAAAAGTGTCCAACCAACAGCACCACCTCTACAGGAGACTGCTACTAACAGCATTCTATCACCAGAGGGCATAAGGGTCCAATCAACAGCACCACCTCTATATGCTAGGAGACCGCCAACCCCTGCAGTTGATAGTTTGGATCCTGAGACAGGATCTCAATATGCCCTGTATTTGAGGTAGGAGGGCAGCGAATTCACCAGGGTTTAAATTTCAAATCAGTGAAGGAGCTAAAAGAGGCTGTAACAACCTATGGTCCTCAAGCACCCTTCTCTGTAAGCTTGGTCGAATCCATTACCAATTTAAGCATGACGCCAGCAGATTGGGCTAATATGTGTAAAGCTGTGCTAAATGGAGAACAATACCTGTTATGGAAGGTTGCGAATGAGAAATTTTGCAAGGAGAGGGCTAGTCGAAATGAAGCAGCTGGTTATCCTCGGAGAAATCTAGATATGTTGTTAGGAAAGGGACCTTATGAGGATCGGCAGCAACAAAATGCATATGATCCTCGTGTATATTCACAAATTGCTGTAGATGCAGTTAAGGCAGGGAAGACTTTACAAGGACATGTATGTGTACAAGGTCAATTATCTAAGATAATACAAGGAGCTAATTAACCTTATGCTGAATTTGTAGATAGGCTTATTCAAAAAGCTACCAGAGTTTTTGGGAATACAGAACAAGCAATGTCATTAATAAAACAACTGGCTTATGACCAAGCGAATCGTTGGTGCAGAGATATCATTAGACCATGGAAACAGGAAGATTTAAACACATATATTACGTTATGTAGAGACATTAATGAACAAGGGCAAATTGTGGCAGCTGCAGTAAAACAAGCTTTAGATGCCAGGCCAAGAACATGCTACAATTGTCAACAAACAGGACATTTTAAAAGGAATTGCCCCATAAGAGGAGGGTTTAACAAAACTGGGTATCAAACGAGTAGAATACCGGGTATTTGCCCATGATGGCATAGAGGGAGACATTGGGCTAATGAATGCCGTTCTCAAACCACCATAGAGGGTACTCCATTACATTGGGCTAATGCATACCGTTCTCAAACCACCATAGAGGGTACTCCATTATCAAAAAACGAACAAGGACAAGGTGTTTATCCACAATATCATGGACAAAGGCATCGGGCTCCGTTGCCAAAAAATGGACAGGGGGCCCCAATGCTCCGGGGCCCCAAACCACAAATATTCAGAGCACTGGAGAAACCCAGCAACCCTAGCAACCCCATCAGGGCAGTGCCCAGGACATCAGATCTCTCATCAGACAAACCAGAGGGAGCACAGGGTTGGACATCTACGCCTCTGCCAAATCAGTACTAACTTCAGAGATGGGAGTTCAAATCATTCCCATAGGGGTAAAAGGACCTCTTCCCAAAGGAAAAGTAGGGTTATTATTGGGACACAGCTCTTCTATTCTAAAAGGACTTTTGATAACTCCTGGGGTAATTGATACTGATTATGAAGATGAAATAAAAATTATAGCCAGTTCTCCAAAGAGTATATCAATAATTTCACCAGGAGATAGAATAGCACAGTTACTAATAATACCAAGCCTACATGATAAATTTTTCAGTCATGCTGTAGAAAGAGGTTCCAAGGGATTAGGCTCCACAGGTGTAGATTGGGCTATGCTTTCTTTAAATTTAGATTCTCGCCCATGCTAAAACTAAATATTCAAGAACATGAATTTAATGGGCTACTGAATGTAGGTGCAGACGTTAGCATTATCTCTCTTCAAGAATGGCCAAAATATTGGCCATTACAACAAGCCACTCAAACGCTTCGAGGCCTAGGAGTGGCGACTAATCCCCATAAAAGTGCAATGGTCTTAGATTGGAAGGATCCTGACGGATGTGAAGGAACTATACAGCCACATGTATTGGATCATCTTCCAGTAAATTTATGGGGACAAGATGTCCTAGATCAATTAGGTTTGACATTAACAAATAATATCAATCAAAATGCAAACACTATTATACCTAGACAAGGTTTTAGGAAGGAAAAAGATTAGAAAAACAAGAAGAAGGTATAGCAGCACCAATAAAAATAGATCAAGGAACAGACAGACATGGGATGGATTTTCACAAAGGGCCACTGAGACAATAAAAATTACATGGAAATCAGAAAGATCAGTATGGGTTCCTCAGTGGCCCTTGACTAAAGAAAAGATACAAGTAGCCCATGATCTGGTCAAACAACAATTAGCAGAAGGACATATACAACCTTCTGTATCTCCCCATAATACTCCCATTTTTGTCATCAAAAAGAAATCTGGTAAATGAAGATTATTGCAAGATTTAAGAGCCATTAATAATAAAATCGTCATTATGGGACCTGATCAATCGGGGATTCCTCAATTGTCTGCTTTGCCAAAAACTTGGTATGTTTTAGTTATAGATATTAAAGATTTTTTTTTTCAATTCCAATTCATCCTGAAGATAGTCCACGTTTTGCATTTACTTTCCCTGCACTAAATCATGAAGGTCCTGATCAGAGATATGAATGGAAAGTACTCCTTCAAGGGATGGCTAACAGCTCAACTATGTGTCAAATTTATGTTAACAAAGTAATCCAGCCACTTAGAAATCAAAATCTTGAACTACAAATATTTTATTATATGGATGATGTATTATTAGCACACAAAGCTAAAAACACGTTGCTAGAATGTTATGCCACACTTACAAACATTAAAAAATTATAATCTAGAGATAGCAATAGATAAAGTACAATTAAATTTTCCAATTAATTATTTTTTGAGTTCTATTATCCTCAACCATGGTCTGTCCACCAAAAATTCAAATACAAACAGATAACTCAAATCACTTAATGACTTTTAAAAGTTATTAGGAGACATAAAGTGGATAATGCCTTATCAGAGTATTCCAACAGGAGAATTGGGACATTTATTTGATATCCTAAAAGGTCCATCAGATCCAAATTCACCCCCAATGTTAACGCCTGAAGCAAGAAAGGCATTAAAAATCATTGAAACATATATGGAAAATATGCATTTGGATAGAATTGATATAAGTTTGCCTTTATTATTTATCGTACTACCAACAAAATATATTCCTACAGGAGTATTTTGGCAAGAAGGTTCATTATTATGGATAAATTTTTCTTATTCTCCAAACACTATTCTTACTAGGTATCCTGAGGCTGTAGGAAAATTAATACTCAAAGGAATAAAAACAGCAAAGGCAGTGTTTGGAATTTCTCCCAATAAAATTATTACTCCATATACTATGAATCAAATTGATGAATTAGCTAATGAGTTAAATACTTGGGCAATAATCATGTGCAAATCTAATGTTTCATTTGATAACCACTTACCATCTAAACCTTTATTGTCTTTTTGGTCATTGCATCCTGTAATTTTTCCAAAAATGACAAGAAAAACACCTATTATGAATGCTCCAAATATATTCACTGATTGGTCAAATAATGGTACAGCAGCAATAGTTACACCTGATCAAACTTTTACATTTTTAGTACCCAAACAATCTGCTCAAAAGGTAGAGCTTAATGCAGTATTACAAACTTTTCTGATGTTTAAAGATTCTGTATTTAATTTATTTTCTGATAGTCGGTATATAGTTAATGCTATAATATCCCTTGAAGATTCTGGTAGGATTTCCCCTTCTTCTACTGTTTTCTCTTTGTTTTCCACTATACAAAGTTTAATCTTGGGCAGAAAAGATCCATTTTTATAGGACATATCAGGTCACATACAGGATTACCTGGAGCCCTTAGTTTGGGTAATGATTTAGCAGATAAAACTACACATGACATACATATTTTCACTACACTAGAAGAAGCTATAAATTTTCATAAAAGGTTCTATGTCAATGCTAATACTTTACAAAAGCATTTTAAAATAACTAAGGAACAAGCTAGACAAATAATAAAACAATGTCAAAATTGTGTGACCTTTTTACCATAAGTTAATCTTGGAGTCAATCCTAGAGGACTGATACCTAACCATATTTGGCAGATGGACGTCACACACTTGAAAGTATTTGGAAAATTAAAATATTAGCATGTTACAGTTGATACTTCTTCTGGATTTTTAGTGGGCTCCCTTCATGCCAGAGAAAAAACTAAAGATGTTATAGCTCATTGCTTACAAAATTTTGCCACTGTGGGCATTCCAATACAGTTAAAAACAGATAATGCCCCTGGTTATACGTCTACTTCTTTTAAACAATTTTGCTCATCATTTGGCATTACTCATATAACAGGAATCCCATACAATCAACAGGGACAAGGCATAGTTGAAAGAGCTCATCAAACTATTAAAACGTACTTATTAAAGCAAAAACATGGAATTGGGAAGGGGTATATATTCTCCAAAGATAAACTTAAAATAACCCTTTTTCTCTAAACTTTTTCAATTTGGATTCATCCGGACTTAGTGCTGAAGAAAAGCATATGTGTCCAAAAATGTACATAAGCCCAAGGTTATGTACATTTTTTGGACAGAAAAAATATTCTAACAGGACAATGGAAAGGTCCTTTCCCAGTAATTGTCTGGAATTGGGGGTCTGTTGGTGTGTTTTCACAGGAAGAACAGCAGCCGATTTTGATTCCAGTAAGATTAACCAAGGTTCTGACCCAGTCATTGTCTGGAGTCGGGGGCCTGTTTGTGTGTTTCCACAGGAAGAACAGCAGCCGATTTGGATTCCAGAGAGATTAACTAAAGTGATTTCTTCAGACCAAAAAGAAGATGATTTAGCTTAAATCCATAACAGCTGATATCCAAAACTCCAATTTGGCTATCTTTACATCTGCGAAAGAACCAGGATGCTTTTTTCAATATCTGTTTTATTATTGCCCTTTCCCATATAGTGAAGTTCTATTTTGTTTTTTTGAGCTCATAGGTTAATGTTTTGCTGATCAGATCTATTTTTTTGACTATAGTTTTTAAACATTGCAATGGAGATTTCACCTGTAAAATGTTATAAGGCCTTTACTATTATGTTATGTGTTGTATGTATTATATTATGTGTGCACACTTGTGCTTTGTGTTATATGTTTGAATGTATGTATGTCCATATATCATATATGATGAGCGCTCATGAAAAAATGGATCCAAATATCTTTTTTTTATTCACGTGATTTAAATGGTTTAATTTAAATTGGGTAAATAACTGTTAAGAATTGTTTTAATATGTAAACAAAAAAGGAAGTTAACAGATCTGTTTGTTTACTTTAACCTATTCTTTTCATTATATTTAATAATTTTCTTCAATATAATATAAATTGTTAAGAAAATTGTTTTCTTTTAGTGCCTTCTGGAATGTTACAAAATTCTTTCTTTAGCCATTATTGCCAGAATTCCTATCTTCATCCTAGTGCCAGTGAAGACAAAGATAAAACTAATCTACAGCTTCTGCAATAGCCATCACTGAACTGCTTGCAGAACTTGCCTAAACTATGTGTCACTTGTATGCATTGTGAACTATCTGTTAGTGCATCAATTGTGGTAGTGTTGGAGTATTTTTGCTGATGATGTCATTGGTGGTACAATTTTTTCAACAAGAGCTGTAAATTGGCTTGGTGTATCTTCCTCCTTTCTGCTTGTCATGATCATTCAGCTAAAATTTGGGGGCCAACAGAGGTGAGGCAAAGAACCTCACCCCCCCCCACTGGTACAAAGACCTCTCCACAGGTGTGGCTGTATACTGGACTGGTAGTCAATGACGGGTAAGATCCAATTACAATGGTACAAACCTAAGAAAGGAGGCTGACGCCCTGAGGTCAGCTGATCTGAAGACGGGTAAGGACCATATGTAGTATTGGACAACCTAAGGCAGGCACGGTCCCTAAGCCACATTCTTGTTGTTTAAACAGAGAGGGGGAGATGTTGAGAGCCACAGCCAAAGGGGCCCCAGCAAACTTCCAGCTGCCAGCAAACTTCCAGCTGCCGGCTGATGATTGGCTCACAGTGGCCCCAGCAACATCTAGCTGATTGGCTCTTCTGCGGTGATGTTCATTGGGCTGTTTCACTGCCCTTCAGACTGCCAGCTGATGATTGGCTCACAGCGGCCCCAGCAACATCTAGCTGATTGGCTCCTCCATGGAGCTGCTCATTTGGGGAATTCTTTGGCTCTGCCCACGCAACCCAGCCAATCGGCCTCAAGAGCAGTAGGATTGTGAAAGGTTGAGAGGCTGGTGTGGGGGTGAGAGGCTTGTGGAAGCCGGTGGTGGCAGTTGGGCTCTGAGGGTTTTGTCCCTGAGGAGCTGTTTTGTTTGGCGTTTGTAGTTCTAAAAATAAAGTTAGTTTCTTTTGACAAGTGGCTCCTGAATTGTGCCCAGCCAGACTGCGGCAAAGTCTTTTGTTTGGGATAAGGTTAGGTGTAAGTTTAAAGTGAAAGCTAGGTTTAGGACTCGGATTTAGGCTAGGTTTTGGGTTAGGATAGGGCTAGGGTTAAGGCCACAGATTATGTACATAGTAGGGTTATGATTAGTGCTAGTTATAGAGTTAGGGTTAGGGCTAGGTCTAGTGTTAGGGTTAGGTTTATGATTTGACAACATTTAGAGCTAGTGTAAGTGTTAGAGTCAGAGTCAGTGTCCGGATTACTTTTCATGTTAGACTTAGGACTATAATTAGAGATAGGTGAAGGGCTTGGTGTAACGTTATGGTTTGTTTTAGGTTAAGGCTTAGGGTTAAGGCTATGACTCGGTTTTGTTTTAGGGCTAGGGGTAGGGTTAGTGCTACTTATACGATTAGTATTAGGGTTAGGGCTAGGTTTAGTGTGAGGTTTAGGCTTAGGTTTAGCGTTAGATTTAGAGTTACATTTAGATCTGGGGTTTGAGCTAGGGCTAAGAATAGGGCTAGGGTTAAGACTAAGTTTAGGGCTAGGTTTAGAGTAATGGTAAAAGATTGGTAAAAGCTTGGTATAGGGCTAGTGCAAGAGTTAGAGTTAGTCTTAGGGCAAGGGTTAGTGTTAGGTTTTGGCCTAGGATTAGGGCTAGGATTAGTGTTAGGTTTAGGTTTAGGGTTAGGTTTAGGGTAAGGGTTTTGATTATAGCTAGTTTTATGGCTAGGGTGAGGGTTAAAATTAGGGTTAGGGTTTATGATTAAGGTGAATTTAATGGCTAGGATGTTGGATAAGTTTTGTGTTAGGGTTAGGACTAGAATTAGAGATAGGGCAAAAGTCAGGTCTAGGGTTACATTTAGGGATAGTTTAGTTTTAGGTTTATATCTAGGTCTATTTAAAGGTTACATTTATGGTTAGGTAAGGTATATTATTAAGCTTAGGGTTAAGTATAGGGTTTTTGTTAGGTTAAGGTTTAAATTTAGGGATCTAATTAGCATTATTGTTAAGGATAGGGTAATGATAGTTTTAGGTTTAGGGTGCAAGTTAAGTGTAAGGTAATGAATAGGGTTAGGGTTAGGGATAGGATTAGGGTTTGGCCTAGGATTATCCTTAGGGTTACAGTTATCATTAGAGTAATGGACAGTTTAGAGCTAGGCTTAGGGCTAGGCTTATGCTGAAAATTAGGTCTAGGTTTAGGCATAGTTTTAGGTTTAGGAATTTGGTTAGGATTAGTATTAGCTTCAGAGTTAAAGTTGGGTAGGCCTTGGATTAGGGCTAGGTTTTGCAATAGGTTAGAGCTACAGCTAATGTAATAATTTGTTATGATTCTAGCTAGTTTTAGGGTTAATGTTAGGGCTTGGTTTAGTTTTAGGTTTAGGTTTAGTGTTGGGGTGGTGTTTATAGCTATGGTTAGTGTTACTGTCAGGGTCAGTGTTCAGGTTAGTGTTATGGTTAGAATTAAAGCCAGAATTAGGTCTAGGGTTAGATCTAGGTGAAGAGTTAGTGTTTGGCTTAGTTTAAGTGTTCTTGTTAGGGCTAGGTGTTTCTTTATGTCTAGGTTTCGAATTTTGGCTAGATTTGGGATTAGGTTTATTTCTACAGCTAGTGTTATGGTTAAGTTTATATATTAGGTTACCAGAGGGGCAAATTTTAGTGTTCAGTTTAGGGTTAGGTTCAGGTTTAGACCTAGGATTAGTTTTAGGATCAGAATAAGGATCAGCGTTAGGGTCAGGGTTTGGGTTATGGTTAGAGCTATAATAAGAGCTAGGGTTAGGACAAGTAAAGTAAGGGTTTGTGTTAGGTTAAGGATTAAGGTTAGCTTTAGGGTTAGGTTTTGGCTTAGGGTAAGGAATAGCGTTAGAGCTAGATTTAGTGCTAGTGTTAGGGCAAGGGTTAGGGTTAAAGCTAAGTTTAGGGCTTGGTTTAGGGTTAGTTTTTATGTTAGGGTTAGGGCTAGGTTTAGAGCAATGACTAATATAAGAATTAGGGTTACAATTAAGGTTAATTTTTGGATTATGATTAGGGGTTAAACCCCTAGTGTTAATTAGTGTTAAGGTTAGGATGATATTTAGAGCTATTCTTAGTTTTAGTTTAATAGTTAGGGTCAGGGTTAGGTTTAGGGTTAGGATTAGGACTCAAAATGAGTCTAAGGTTATTTTAAGGGTTTGGTTTAAGTTTAGGGTGCTGCTTAGAGCTAGGGTGAGTGTTAGGATATGAGTTAGAGTAAGGGTTAGTATTAAAATTTAGGTTAGTAATTAAATTAAGACTAGGGATAGGTCTATGTGTAGTGCTTTGGATTGGTTTAAATTAAGGTTTAGTGTTTGGCTGGGGATGTGGCCCAAGCGGTAGCGTGCTCGCCTGGTATGCATGCAGCCCGGGTTCGATCCTCAGCACCACATACCAACAAAAATGTTGTATCCGCCAAGAAACTAAAAAATAAATGTTGTAAATTCTCTCTCTCTCTCTCTCTCTCTCTCTCTCTCTCTCTCTCTCTCTCTCTCTCTCCTCTCTCCTCTCATTCTCTCTAAAAAAAAAAGGTTTAGTGTTAGGGCTATTGCTTGGTTTTGTTTTACTGCTAGGGTTAGGGTTAAGGCTCGTTTCATGATTAGTGTTAGGGTTAGTGCTAATTTAATGTTAGGCTTAGGTTTAGGGTTAGTGTTAGACTTAGAGTTAGATCTAGGTTTAGAACTAAGAATAAGGATTAGGCATGGGTTATGGCTAAGGTTATGGATATGTTTAGGGCTAGGATTAGGATTAAGTTAAGGGATAAGGTTAGAACTAGGGATTCACCTAGTGTGAGAGTTAGAGTTAGTCTTAGGTCTATTGTTAGCTTTAGAATTAGGGATAGGGTTAAATTAAGGCTAGGAATAGGGCTAGGGTTAGTGTTCTGCTTAGGTCTAGAGTTAGGGTTAGCATTAGAATTAAGTTTAGGTTAAGAAATGGTGTTATAGCTAGGTTTAGTGGGAGGGTGAGGGTTAGAATTAGGTTAGGGCTATGGTTAAGTTTAGGGTTAGGATTATTGCTAGAATTAGGGCTAGGGCTAATATCATGTCTTGGGTTATGGTTAAAGATAGTTTTAGTGTTAGGTTGATGGCTACATGTAGTGTAA
Source organism: Ictidomys tridecemlineatus (assembly GCF_052094955.1). Classification (NCBI taxonomy): domain Eukaryota; kingdom Metazoa; phylum Chordata; class Mammalia; order Rodentia; family Sciuridae; genus Ictidomys; species Ictidomys tridecemlineatus. Next base: position 32,058,945 of record NC_135494.1, read on the forward strand.
GGGTTAGTTCTTTTGTTGGGGTCAGGTTTAGAGCTAAGAGTATTTTTACAATCAGGGTCTGAGTTAGGGTTCGGGATAAGTTAAGTTAGGGCTCAAATTAGCATTAGGTTTAGTGTTAGGTTAATGATAGGGTGAGGTTTAGGGTATAGGTTTGGTTTTGGGTAATGGATAGGGTTAGGATTAAAGACAGGGTTAGGTTTAGGACTAGGTTTAGCATTAGGGTAAGGGTTATGTTTATGGCATTGGATAGGGTTACAGCTAGGGTTAGGGCTAGTGTTATGTTTATGATTGAGGCTGGGGTTAGGGTTAGGATTAGGGTTAAAACTGGAATTGTGTCTCGGATTAGGGCTAGGTTTTGTCTTATGTTAGTGCTAGGGTTAGGGTTATAGCTAATGTAAGTACCAGGGTTATGTTTAGGGCTACATTTAAGGTTAGCATTAGAGCTATGTCTAGTGTTAGGTTTAGGTTAGGGTTAGGGTTATGTTTAGAGCTAAGGTGAGTGTTATGGTCAGAGTCAGGGTCAGGGTTAGTTTTATGGTTAAGATTAAAACTCAAATTATGGCTAGGGTTAGGGTTAGGACTAGTTTTAGAATTAGCATTATGGTTAGGGCTAGTGTTAAATTTAGGTTTAGCCTTATAGTAAAAGTTATATTTAGAGTTAGAGTTAGGGTTAGGGTTAGGCTTAGATTGTTAGATTTAGAGTTAAATTTAAATCTAGGTTAGCACCAGGGCTAAGGATAGGGCTAGGTTTAGGTTTAGGATTAGGGTTCTAGAAAGAGAATGCATTAGAAAAAGGGATGAGGCTAGGGTTAAGGTTAGAGTTAGTCTTACTGCTAGGGTTAGGGCTAGGGTTAGGAATAGGGCTAAATTAGGGCTAAGATTAAGGCTAGATTAGTGTTAGGGTTAGGGCTAGGTGTTAGGGCTAGGGTTAGGATTAAGGGTATGTTTAGTGCTATGATAAAGGTTGTGATTTGTGTTACATTTAGGGCTAGGATTAGGACTAGGTTAATGTCAGGTGTAGGCTTAAGGTTAGGGATTGTTTTAGGATTATGGTATGCCTAGGTCTAGTGTAAGTGTAGGTTTAAGGTAAGATTCAGGTTTAGAACTATGGGATTTATTAGGGTCAGGGTCAGAGTTAGAGTTTGGTTAAAGTTAGGCTTAAGGGTTAGGGCTTGAGATAGAATTTGGGTGTGAGTTAGGTTTTTGATAGTGTTTTGTTTAGGGTTCTGGTTAGGTTTAGCTAATTGTTAGGGTTAGAGTTAGGTCTAGGATTCACATTAGACTAAGGGTCAGAGTTAGTATAATAGATAGTTTAGGGGTAAGTTTAAGGCTAGGTTTATGGTAAGGAATAGGCCTTGAGTTCCGGTTAGGGTTAGAATTAGAACTAGGGTTAGGGTGAGGGTTATGTTTAAATTAAGGGTTAGGTTTTGAGCTAGGTTAATGCCTAGGGTGAGGGTTAGGTTAAGGGCTAAGTCTAGGGATAAGATTACAGTACAGTTACAGTTAGGGTTAGGGTTAGGATTAGGCCTAGGTCATCATTAGGGATAGGGTTAAAGTTAGGGTAATGGATAGGTTTAGATGTAGGTTTAGGGTTATAGTTAGGGTTAGATAGAGGTTTAGGCTTATGGTTAGAGCTACTGTTATGTTTAGGTTTATGATAAGGGTTAGGGTTTGAGCTAGGGTTAAGTATATGATGAGTGTGAGGTTGAGGGTTAGGCCTAGGGTTATTTTTTCAGTTAGTTATAGCATTAAGTTTAGGCCTAGGATTATCAATAGGATTAGGGTTAGGTTTAGGTTGAAGGGTAAGTTTAGAGATAGGCTTAAGGTTAGGATTAGGACTAGGATTAGGGTTCTTTTTTGGGATAGATGTAGGTTTATGTTTAGGGTAAGGGTTAGGCTTTGAGCTAGGATTAGGACTAAAATGAGGTTTTTGTTAGGGTTAGGGTGAGTGTTAGGGTTAGTGTTATGCTTAAGGCTAGGTTAAGTCCTGAGATTATCTCTAGGTTTTGTGTTAGGTTTAGGCTTAGGGTTAGAGCTATGGGTAATGAAAAACCTAGGCTTATATTTAGGGCTACTTTTAGGGTTAGAGTAATGGCTAGGTATAGTGTTAGGTTTAGATTTTTGGGTAGGGTCAGATTTAGAGACAGGTTTACTATAAAGGCAGTGTTCGTGTAAGTTTTAGAGTTAGGTTTACAGCCAGAATTAAGAATTGGTTTAGGTCTATGGGTAGGGTTAGTGTTTGGCTTAGGTTCAGGGTTGTTGATAGGGCTAAGGTTAGGTTTTTGTTTATGTCTAGGACTAGAGTTAAGTCTAGATTTAGGATTAGGCTTAGATCTAGGGCTAGTGTTAGAGTTTGATCTAGAGTTAGGGTCAGGTTTAGACCTAGGGTTAGTGTTAGGATCAGAATAAAGATAAGGGTTATTATTAGAGTTTGGGATAGAGTTAGAGCTAAAGTGTTGGCTTGGTTTAGGACTATTAATAGGATTAAGGTTTTGGTTACCCTAAAGATTAGGAATAGGTCTAGGTTTACCATTAGTGTTAGTGTTTGGCATAGGGTACGTGATAGCCTTAGAGCTAGGGTTAGGGCTACAGTTAGGATTAGGATTAGGGTTAAATCTAGGTTTTGGACTTAGATTAGAGCTATTTTTCATTTCAGGGTTAAGTAAATGGGTAATGTAAAAACTAGGGTGTCAATTAGGGTCAGATTTAGGTTGAGTTTTAGGCATAGGTGTGGTGTAATATTTAAGATTACACTACAGGTTTAAGATTAGGGTAATATTCAGAACTAGGGTTATTGTTAGGATGTGAATAAGAATCAGAGTTTGTTTTAGGGTTAGGGTTAGGACTCAAATAAGGGCTAGGGTTACTGTTAGGTTTTGGTTTAAGATGAGGGTGGTTTTTAGAGCTAGGGTGATTCTAAGGATATGAGTTAGGTTCAGGGTTAATTTTAAGGTTAGAGTTATGACATGAATTAGGGCTAGGGTTACTGTTAGGGTTTCAATTAAGTTTAGCATGGTGTTTAGTGTTAGGGTGATTTTGAGGATGTGAGTCAGCATCAGGGCAATGTTTAAGGTTAGGTTTAGGGCTTCAATTTTGCCTAGGGTTAGGTCTAGGTCTAGTGTTAGGGTTTGGTTTAAGTTAAGGTTTAGTGTTAGCACTAGTTATATGATTAGCATTATTGTTAGGACTACAGTTAGTGTTAGGCTATGCTTAGGGTTAGGGTTAGATTTGGAGTTAGAATTAAATCTAGGTTTGAGCTAGGTCTAAGAATAGGGCAAGTGTTAGGGCTAGGGTTAGGATTATGGTAATGGATAGGTCTAGAAATAGGGATAGGGCTAGGACAAGAGTAAGAATTAGTCTTAGAGCTAGAGTTATGGTTAATTTTAGAAATAGGGCTAAATTAGGGCTAGGATTAGAACTAGGTTTAATGTTCAGCTTAGGCCTAGCATTAGGACTAGGGTTATGGTTATCTTTAGGGTAAGGAATGGTGTTGTAGCTAGGTTTAGATATAGGGTAAGTGTTAGAATTAGGGTTAGGGCTATGGATAGGGTTAGGGATATGATTAAGTCTAGGTTTAGGGCTAAAATGAGTGCTAGTGTTTGTTGTAGATTTAGTTCTAGTATTAGGGCTAGGGCTAATGTCAGGTCTAGTGTTACACTTAGGGGAAGATTTAGGATTAGGTTTGTGTCTAGGTCTAGTGTAAGTGTTAGGCTTAGGGTAAGGGTCACGTTTAGATCTAGGTGTATTTTTAGGGTCATGATCATGGTTAGGGTTTGTTTCATCTTAAATTTTAAGGATAGGGCTCAAATGAGCATTAGGGTTAGGGTTAGAGTAATGTATAGGTTTAGGTATAGGGTTCTGGGTAGGTTTAGGGGAATGGAGAAGTTTCAGGTTAGCAAAACGGTTAGGGTTAGGCCTAGGTTTAGCATTATGATTAGGGTTATCATAAGGATAATGTATAGGGTTAGAGCTAAGATTAGGGCTAAGATTATTGTCACGATTAAGTCTAGAGTTAGGCTTAGGGTTTGGGTTAGGACTAGTAACCCTAGCTTAGGGTAGGCTTAGGGTTAGTTTTAGGGAAAGGTTAGGTTTTGAGCTAGGGTTAGTACATGGTGAGGGTTATGTTTAATGTTAGGTCTAGGGTTAGAGTTATGTTTATGATAAGGGTTAGTTTTATGGTTAGGGCTACGGTTTTCATTAGGGTTAGGATTAGGTTTAGGGTAATGTATTTGGTTAGATGTAAGTTTAGCTTTAGTGTTAAGGTTAGATTTAGGGTTAAGTTTAGATTTAGGGCTAGGTTTACTGTTGAGTTTAGAGTAAGGGTAGGGTTTGAGTTAGGGTTGGAAATAAAGCAAGATTTAGGTTTAGGGATGGGTCTAGTGTTAGGTTTATATTTTGTGTTAGGGTTTTGGTTAGGATTTGGGCTAGGGTTTTCATTAGGTTTAGGGTTAGGGTTAAGGTAATGGCTAGGGTTAGAGCTAGGGTTGGGTCTAGGTTTATTTTTAGCATTAGGGCTAAGATTATGGTTATGGTAAGGGATAGTCCTAGGGTTATATTTAGGCTAAGGTTTCGGCTTTGAGCTAGGGTTAGGACTAAGGTGAACGTTAGGGTTAGGGTTAGGGCTAGGGTTAGGGTCAGAGCTAGGGTTAAGATTATGCTTAGAGTAGGTTTAGGCCCCAGATTAGGGCTAGGTTTTGTGTTAGGTTTAGGCCTATGATTAGTGTTATGGTTAATGTAAGGTATAGGGTTCTAATTAGGGCTAGTTTTAAGGTTAGGACTATGGCTAAGTCTAGTGTTAAATTTAAATTTTGGTATAGGTTTTAGAGCTAAGTTTAGTTTTATTGTCAGGGTCAGTGTTCAAGTAAGTGTTAGGGTTAGTGTGAGAGGCAGAGTTAGGTTTATGGGTAGGGTTAGGGTTTGTTTTAGGTTAATGGTTATTGTTAGGGCTAGGAATAAGTTTTTGGTTCAACTAACTCTAGGGCTACAGTTATCGCTAGATTTAGGATTAGGTTTATGTCCAAGACTAGTGTTAGGGTTAGGTTTAGGTATAAGATAACTGGTAGGGCTAGTTTCAGGTTTTGGTTTAGGGTTAGGGTCAATTTTAGACCTATAATTATTGTTAGCATCAGAATAAGGGTGAAGTTTAGAGTTAGGTTTTGGGTTAGGGTTTGAACTAGAATTATGTCTAGGGTTAGGACTAGTAATATAGTTAGTATTTGGTTTAGGCTAAGTATTACGATTAGGACTAGGTTTAACATTATGGATAGGTTTTGACTTCAGTGTAAGGGATAGGGTTAGAGCTAGGGTTAGAGCTACGTTTAGGGTTAGGTTTAGGGTTAAGATTAAATCTAGTTAGGGCTTGTATTGGAGATATTTTGTGTTAGGGTTAGGGCTATTTCCAAAGTTAAAAATAGGGTTTCAATTAGCATAAGTTTTAGGGTTTGAGTTTGGGCTCAGTCTTGTGTTAGTATTAACTTTAGGGTTATGGTGATATATAGAGCTAAGGTTAGTGTTTGGATAAGAGTTGGGTCAGGGTAATTTTAGGCCTAGGACTCAAATTAGAGCTAGTGTTATTACTAGTTATAGTGGTAGGGTTTGTTATATGGTATTTTGAGGGTTAGAGCAATGGCTCAGTTTATTTTAGGTCTAGCGCTAGAGTTATGGCTAGTTTTAGAATTAGCAATAGTATTAGGACTAGTGGTAGTATAAGGTTTAGGCCTATGTTTTTGGTTAGATTTAGCATTATGGTTAGATCTAGAGTCAGGGTTATGGCTAGGGTTAGGGCTAAGGTTTGGCTCGTGTGAGGGTTACAGTAACAAAAAGGTTTAGAAATAGAAATAGTGCTAAATTTGAGATTTAGAGTTAGTCTTAGGGCTAGGGCTAGGAATAGGGTTAAAGTTAGGGCTAATTTAGTGCTAGGTTTAGTGCTAGGATTAATATTAGGGTTAGGACAATGGTTAGGGCTAGGGTTAGGGTTAGTTTTAGGGGCAAGGATGGGTTTATATAGCTTGGTTCAAGGCTAGGAAAAGGTTTAAAATTAGGTATATTCTGGTTAGGATTAAGGCTAGGTTTAGGGACAGGATGAAAGCTAGGGTTTGTTTTATAATTAGGGCTAAGATTAGGGCTAGGGCTAATATCACGTCTAGGGTTACAATTAGAGATATTTTTATGGTTTGGTTTATGCCTAGGTCTAATGTAAGGGTAAGGGTTAGGTTTAGAGCTAGGTGTATTATTAGGGTCAGTTTCCGGGTTAGGGTTGCTTTGGGTTAATGTTTAGAGTTAGGGCTTAAATTAACTTCAGGGTTAGGGTTTAGGTTAGAGTAATGGCTAGGGTTAGGTTTAGGGTTCAGTTTAGGTTCAGAGTAATGTTTAGGTTTAATGTTAGGGATAGGGTTAGGGTTAGGTCTAGTGTTAACATTTGGGTTAGGCTTATGGTTAGGTTAATTAATAAGGTTAGTGCTAGTATTAGGGATTGTGTTAAGGTTAGGATTTAGGCTAAGATTAGGGTTAGGCTTAGGGTTAGTGATAGGATTAGGGTTAGGTTAAGTGTTAGGGTTTGAGCTAGGGTTAGGGCTAGAATTAGGTATAGGGTTAGAGTCATGGCTATGGCTATGGTTAGGGTTAGCGTTAGGGCTAGGGCTAGCATTAGGGTCAGGGTTATTTTTAAAGTAGTTGAGAAAGTTAGATCTAAGATTTTTGCTGTGGTTACAGTTAGGATTCAGGCTAAGATTACAATTAGGATTAGAGCTAGGGTCATGCCTAGGTTAAGTTTTAGAGTTTGAGCTAGGGTAACGGCTATGACAAGCATTAGGGTAAGCTTTAAGTAGGTTAATGTTAGGAATATGTTTAAGGCTAGGCTTTGGGCTATGTTTTACGTGAAATTTATGGCTAACATAAGGGCTATGGGTAAGGTAAGAGCTAGGGTTTTGGTTATGGCTAGTTTGTGAGTTAGAGTTATAAAAAAATATTGTGGTAGCGTTAGGTTTTGGGTTAGAATAAGGTTTAGAGCTAGGATTTATGTTAGGGTAAGGGTCAGAGTTCAGGATAGTATTGGATTAAATTTTAGGGCCAGAATTAGAATTAGGTTTAGGTCTAGGGGTTGGGTTAATCTTTTAGATAGGTTAATGGTTATTGTTAGGGCTAGGTCTAGGTTTTTGTTTAGGGCTAGGGCCAGAGTTATGGCTATATTTAGGATTAAGTTTGGGTCTAGTGCTATTGTTATAGTTAAATTTAGGTATAGGTTTACCAGTAGGGCTAGTGTTAGGGTTTGGTTGAGGATTAAGGTCAGGCTTATTCCTAGAGAAGGTGTTAGGGTCAGAAGAAGGGTCAGGGCTAGGCTTAGGGTTAGGGTTAAATATAGAATGAGGTCTAGGTTAAGGACTAGTAATAAAGTTAGGTTTGGGGTTCGCTAATGATTGGGGTTAGAACTAGGGTAGTAGCGTTAGGGTCAGGTTTTTGGCTTAGGGTAAGTGATAGGTTTAGAGCTTGGGTTAGGGTTTGGGCTAGGGTTAAAGCTGATGTTAGGTCTTAGATTAGGGCTAGGTTTTGTGTTAGGGTTAGGGTTATGGCTAATATAAAAACTGGTTCTACAATTAGGGTTAGTTTTCTGGTTAGGGTTAGGAGTACATCTGGTGTTTGAGTTAGGTTTAGGGTTAGGGTGATATTTAGAGCTAGGGTTATTTTTAAGTTCAGAATCAGGGTCAATATTAGTTGTAGGGTAAGGATTAGAGCTAGGAGTAGCAATAGGATTTGGTTTAGGTTAAGGTTTAGAATTACGGCTATAGCTCAGTTATGTTTGAGGGCTATGGCTAGGCTTAGGGCAAGTTTTCAAATTAACATTAGTGTTAGGGCTATGGTTAAGGTGAGGTTTAGGTTTAGGTTTAGGGTAAGATTTAGAGCTAGTTTTAGATCTAGGTTTATGGCTAGGCCTAAGGTTAGGGCTATGTTTGGCCTAGGGTTAGGGCCAAGCTTTGGATTATAAAAAGGGATAATTTTAGTATTAGGGATAGGGCTAGGGGGAGATTAAGAGTTAGGATTCGGTTTAGCGTTAGGTTCAGGTAGACCTATGATTAACGTTAGGGTCAGAATAAGGGTCAGCGTAAGGATTAGGGTTGGGTTATGGTTAGAGCTAGAAAGAGGACTAGGTTTAGGATTATTATTAGGGTTGGTTTTTGTTAGGTTAATAAATAGATTTGGGATTAAGATTAAAATTAGCATTAGGTTTAGGGTTTGGCATGCAGTAAGATATAGGGTTAGAGCTAGGTTTAGGGCTAGTCTTACATTAAAACTACGTTTAGGGCTTGGATTAGGGCTAGTTTTTGTTTTAGGGTTATAACTAGGGTGATAGCAAAGGTAATGTAAGAACTATGGTTTTAGGTTTAGTCTTAGGGTTATGGTTTGGGGTTAAACCTTTAGTGTTAGGATTAGATTTAAGGTTAGGGTGAAATTTAGAGCTATTTTTAGTGTTAGGTTATAAATTAGGGTCAGGTTTAGTTATAGGGTTATGGTTAGGACTCAAATTAAGGCTAGGGTTACTGTAAGGGTTCAGTTTAAAATTAGAATGGTGTTTTGAGCTAGGGTGAGTTTTAGAATAAGACTCAGAGTGAGGGTAAGTATTAAGGTTAAGATTAGGACTCGAATTAGGGCTAGGGTTATGTCTAGATGTAGTGTTAATTTTTTGTTTAAGCTAAGATTTAGCATTAGGGCTATTATTAGGCTTTGTTTTACTGCAAGGGTTAGTGTTCAGGGCTAGTTTTATGATTAGCATCCAGGCTAGTGCCAGTGTTAATGTTAGGCTTAGGTTTAGGGTTAGGGTTGGATTTAGAGTTAGGGTTAGATATAGGGTTAGGACTAGGAATAAGGATTTTACAATGGTTATGTCCAGGTTTAGGGCTAGGGTTAGGGCTAGGTTTAGGATTTCAGTAATGGTTAGGGTTAGAAGTAGAAATCGGGCTAGTGTTAGAGTTAGAGTTAGTCTTAGGGCTAGGGTAGGGTTAGGGTTAAGGATAGGGTTAAATTAGGGCTAGGATTAGTGCTGAGGTTAGTGTTCACCTTAGGCCTAGAGTTAGGGTTAGGTTTAGGGTTAAGTTTAGGGTAGGGAATGACATTATAGCTAGGTTTAAAGATAAGATGAATGTTAGAATTAGGGTTAAGTCTATGGTTAGGACTAGGGTAATTATTAACACTAGGTTTGGGGCTAGAATGAGGGCTTTGGATTATTTTAGTGTTAGGGGTAGGATGAGTGCTAGGGCTAATATCAGATCTAGGGTATGGTTAAAGAGAGTTTTAGTGTTAGGTTTATGATTATATGTAATGTAACGATTAGGTTTAGCGTTAGAGTCAGGTTTAGAGCTAGAGGTATAATTAGGGTCAAGGTCTGGGTTAGAAGTTTGGGATAGGTTAAAGCTTAAAGTTAGGACTTGAATTAGTGTTATGGACAGTGTTAGTGTAATTACAGAATAAGGTTTAGAGTTTAGGTTTGGTTTAGAATAAAGCATATGTTTAGGATTAGGGATAGGGTTAGGTTTAGGCCTAGAGTTATGGTTACGGCAATTGATAGTGTTAGAGATAATTTTAGGGCTAGGGTTGTGGTTTTGATTAGGGCTAACGATAGAATTAGGGTTAGGGTTAAAGCTCGGGTTAGGGTTCAGATTAGGGTTTGGTTTGGGGTTAAGTTAGTGCTAGGGTTAGGGGTAAGGCTAATGTAAGTACCAGGGTTACAATTAGGGTTTAAATTTAGGGTTAAGGTTACTGGTAGGTTTAGTCTTAGGTTATGGGTTAGGGTTAGGGTGATGTTTAGACTAGGGTTAGCATTATGGTCAGAGTCAGGGTCAGTGTTAGTTCTAGTTTTCAGATTGAAACTAGAATTAGAGGTAAGGTTTGGGTTAAGTTTAAGGGTTGGTTTAGGTTAAGGATTAGGCTTAGGGCTATAGCTCGGTTTTGTTTTAGGGCTAGGGTTAAAGTGAGATTTAGAGCTAGGGTTAGGTTAGGGTTAGGCTTAGGGTTGGTTTGATTTATAATTAAAATTAGATTTAGGTTAGGGCTATAGCTAATGATAGGGCTATGGTTTCGGGCTAGGATTATGGTTCCAGTAAGGGATAGGTTTAGAACTAGGGATGGGGCTAGGGTGAGAGTTTTAGTTAGTCATACAGCTAGGGATATGAATAGGACTAAATTAGTGCTAAGATTAGGGCTAGGGTTTGTTCTTGGGTTAGGCCTAAATTTAGGTTTAGGGTTAGGATTAACACTAAGTTTAAAGCTAGGATATGTTCTGGGGTTTGTGTTAGGTTTAGGGCTATGATTAGGGCTATGGCTAATGTCAGATCTAATCTTATGGTTGGGGATAGTTTTAGGATTAGTGTTATGGCTAGGTCTAGTGTAAGGGTTAGGTTTAGTGTAAACGTCATCCTTAGAGCTAGGAGATATATAAGGATCAGAGTCAGTGTTAGAGTTTGAGGTTAGGTTTTAAGGTTTTGGCTTTATTTAGCAATAGAGTATGGGTTAGAGTAATGATAGGGTTTTGTTTAGAGTTTAAATTAAGTTTAGGGTAATTGATATGGTTAGGGTTAGCAAGAGGTTTAAGATTAGGCCTATGGTTCAAATTCGGGTAAGGGTTATGTTTTGTATAGATGTTAGGATTAGAGCTAAATTTAGTGTTAGGTTTATGGTTAAGGATAGGTCTTGAATTAGGGTTAGATTAGGGTTAAAACTAGGGTTAGGCTTAGATTTATTTTTACACTAAGGGTTACGTACTGAGCTAGCGTTAAGGATAGGTGTGGTTTAGGTTTATGGTTACTTCTAGGGGTAAGATTATAGTACTCATAGGGTTAGGATTAGGATTAGTGCTAGGGACATCATTAGGGTTATGGTTAGATTTGGGTATTGGCTAAAGTAAGAGCCAGGGTTACAATTAGGTTTAGTTTTAGGGTTATTTGTATGGGTAAGTCTAGTGTTAGGTTTAGGTTTAAGGTGAGGGTAATATTTAGAGTTAGGGTTATTGTTAGGATATGAGTTAGCAACAGGGTTAGTTTTAGGATTAGGGTTAGGACTTAAATAAATGCTAGTTTTTCTGTTAGTGTTTGGTTTGAGGTGAGGGCTCTGTTTAGAGCTATGGTGACTGTTAGGATATCAATCAATTCAGAGTTAGTTTTAAGGTTTGGGTTATGAATTGAATTAGGGCTAGGGTTACTGTTAGGTTTTGGTTTAAGTTTAGGATGGTATTTAGAGTTAGGGTCAGTGTTAGGATATGAGTCAGGATCAGGGTTAGTTTCAAGGTTAGGGATAGAACTCAAATTAGGGCTAGGGTTATGTCTAGGTATACTGTTAGAGTTTGGTTTAAGTTAAGGTTTAGTGTTAGGGCTGTTGCTCAGTTTGGTTTTAGTACTAGATTTAGAATTTGGGCTAGTTATAAGATTAGCATTAGAGTTAAGGTTAGTGTTAGTGTTATGCTTAGGCTTTGGTTTAGGATTAGATTTTGATTTAGCATTAGATCTAGTATTAGGGCTAGGTCTCACTATAGGGAAAGGGTTAGGGCTAGGGTTATGGTTATGGTAACAGATAGAGTTAGAACTAGGGCTAGGGCTAGGGTGAGAGAGTTAGTCTTAAGCCTAGGTATTTAGTTAGTTTTAGCGATAGGGCTAACTAAGTTCGGGCTAGGATTAGGGCTATGGTTCCTGTTCACCTTACGCCTAGTGTTAGGGCTAGTGTTATAGTTAATTTTAGAGTAAGGTATGGTGTTATACCTAGGTTTAGAGGTAGGATGAGGGTTAGAATTAGGTTTACGGCTATCGTTAGGTGTAGGGTTATGATTAAATTTTGGTTAAGTGCTAGAATAAAGGCTAGGGTTTGTTGTAGGGTTAGGTCTAGAATTAGGGCTAGAGCTAATGTCAGGTCTAGTGTTATAGTTTGTGAAATATTTAGGGTTAGGTTTGGGTCTATGTCTAGTGTAAGTGTTAGGCTTAGGGTAAGGGTCAGGTTTAGAGCAAGATGTATTTTTAGGGTAAGGATCAGAGTTAGGTTTCTTTTAGGTTGAGGTTTAAAGATAGGGTTCAAATGAGCATTAGTGTTAGAGTTAGGGTAATTGATCATAGGTTTAGGTTTCAGGGTAGGTTTAGGGCTTGGGAAGCTTTAGGGTTAGCAAAAGGGTTAGGGTTAGGCCTAGAGGTAGCATTAGAATTAGGGTTATCATAAGGATAATATATAGGTTTAGAGCTATTGTTAGGGCTAGGGTTAGGTTAGGATTAGTGCTATAGTTAGGTGTTTTTTTGTTTGTTTGTTTGTTTTTTAGGGCTAGTAAACCTAGCTGAAGGTTAGGCTTAAGGTTATATTTAGAGTAAAGGTTAGATTTTCAGCTAGGGTTAGGTCTAGCACGAGGGTTAGATTTAGTGTTATGGTCAGGGTTATGTTTAGAGTCAGGGCTATGGTTTTCATTAGGGTTAGGATTAGGTTTAGTGTCATAGATTGGGTTAGATATAAGGTTAGCTTCATGGTTAAGGTTAGGTTTAGTTTTAAGTTTAGTTTTAGGGCTATGTTTACTGTTGGTATTAGGGTAAGTGTTAGAGTTTGAGTTAGGGTTTAGGCTATGGCAATATTTAGGTTTAGGTTTAGGTCTAGGGTTAGGTTTATGGTTTGGGTTAGCGTTTCAGTTAGGGTTAGGGTTAGTGTTATCATTAGGTTTAGAGTTAGACTTAAGGCAATGGCTAGGGTTAGAGCTAGTTTTAGGTCTAGGGTTAAGGTTAGGATTAGGGCTACGGTTTGGGATATGATTAGTGATAGTGCTAGGGTTATGTTTAGGCAAAGGGTTAGGCTTTGAACTAGGGTTAGGACTAAGATGAGGCTTAGCATTAGGATTAGGACTAGGGTTAGGGTGAGGTTGAGGGTTATGCTTAGGGTAGGTTTAGGCCTCTATTACGGTTAGGGTTTTTTAAGATTTGTGTTAGGTTTAGGCCTAGGGTTAGTGCTATGTGTAATGTAAGATCTAGGCTTCTGATTAGAGCTAGTTTTATTGTTAGGTTTATGGCTAGGTCTAGTGTTATGTTTAGGTTTTGGGTTAGGTTCAGGTTTAGAGGTAGGTTTAGTGTTAGTGTCAGGGCCAGTGTTCAGGTTAAATTTAGGGTTAGGTTAAAATTCTGAATAGAATTAGGGTTAGGTTTGTGTTAGGGTTAGTGTTGGCTTTAGATTAAGGGTTATTGTTAAGGCTAGCACTAAGTTTTTTTTTAGTCAAGGGCTTTTTTTAGGTCAAGGGCTAGAGTAGTAACCAGATTTAAGATTAGATTTAGGTCTAGGTCTAGTGTTAGGTTTAGATTTAGATATAAGTTTACTGGTAGGGCTAGTTTCAGGATTTGGTTTCAGTTTTTGGTCAGGTTTAGACCTATAATTAGTGTTAGGATCAGAATAAAGATGAAGGTTAGGGTGAGGTTTTAGGTTAGAGTTAGATCTAGAATTAGGGCTAGTGTTAGAACTATTAATATGGTTATTGTTTGTGTTTAGCTAGGGATTAAGATTAGGACTAGAGTTAGCATTATGAATAGGGTTTGGCTTAGAGTAATGGATAAGATTAGAGCTAGGGTTAGGGCTAGGATTAGGGTTAGGTTCAGGGCTAGTTTTAGCGTTAGGGTTAGGGTTAAATCTAGTGTTAGGGCTCAGATTACGGCTATTTTTGTGTTAAGGCTAGGGTCTGGCTAAGGCCAATGTAAGTACTAGGGTTATGATTAGAGTTAGTTTTAGAGTTAGGGTTTTGGCTAGTTCTAGTGTTAGCATTAGTTTTAAGGTTAGGATGATATTTAGATCTAGGGTTTGTGTTTTGTTATGAGTCAGGGTGAGGGTTAAATTTAGGGCTAGGACTCAAATTAGAGCTCAGGTTATGGCCAGTTATGGATTAGGATTTTGTTTAGGTTAAGGTTTAGGGTTAGAGGAATGGCTCAGTTTTGATTCAGGGCTAGGGATTGGATTAGGACTAGTTTTGGGATTGGCAATAGTGTTAGAGCTAGTTTTAGAATGAGATTGAGGCTTAAGATTAGGGTTAGATTTAGAGTTATGGTTAGATCTAGGGTTAGGACTATGGCTAGGGTTAGGGATCAGGTTAGGGCTATTGTGAGGGTTATGGTAATGAATAGAGTTATGAATATAAATAGGACTAGGGTGTGAGTTAGAGTTAGTCTTAGGACTAGGGTTAGGGGTAGGGTTAAGTTTCGGGTTCACATAGGGCTAGGATTAGTGCTATGATTAATGTTAGGTTTAGGTCTATGGTTAGGGCTAGGGTTAGGTCTAGTTTTAGAGGAAGGGATGGTGTTATATAGCTAGGTTCAGTGCTAGCTTGAAAGTTATATTTAGGGATAGGGATAGGGTTTGGGTTTGGGTTAGGATTAAGACTAGGATTAGAGCTACGATGAGGGCTAGAGTTTGTGTTAGGGTTAGGGGCTAGGTTTATGGTTAGGGATAATGTTATGTGTAGGGTTATGGTTAGGTCTAGTGTGAGTTTTAGGTTTAGTTTTTGGGTTAGGTATACAGCTAGGTTATTATTAGGGTCAGAATCTGGGTTAATGTTTGGTTTTGGTTAAGGCTGATGATTAGGGCTCAAATTAGCATTAGGGTAAGTGTTGGGGTTAGAGTAATGGATAGAGTTAAGTTTACAGTTCAGGTTATGTTTAGAGTAATATATAGAGTTAGTGTTAAAGATAGGGTTATGGTTAGGCCTAGAGTTAGAATTTGGTTTAGGCTTACCAAATGAATAGTTTAGTGCTAGTGTTAGGACGTTGGTTAAGGTTAGTTTTTGTGCTGGGTTTTTGGTTACTTCTAGGGTTAGTGTTAGGTTCAGTTTAGAGTAAGTTTTAGGGTTTGAGCTAGGGTTAGAGCTAGGGCAAGAATTAAGGATAGAATGAGGGCTATGGTTTGGGTTAGGATTAGGCTTATGGTTACCTTTATGGCTAGGGTTAGCACTAGGGTTAGTGTTATGTTTAAGGTGATGGATAAAGTTAGAACTAGGACTTGGGCTATGGTTACACTTAGGATTAAGGATAGGGTTCGGGTTAGGGTTAGTGCTAGGGTTATCTTTAGAGTAAGGTTTAGAGTTTGAGCTAGGATAAGAGCTAAGCAAGAATTAGGTTTAGGTTTTGTACTAGGGTTAGGGTTAAGGTTATGCTTAGGTCTAGGTTTAGGGCTTATATTAGGGCTAGGTTTTGTGTGAGGTTTATGGCTAGTGTTACTGCTATGCATAATCTAAGAGCTAGGCTTATGGCTATGACTAGTGGTTTGGGTTACGGTTATAGATATATCTAGTGTTAGGCTTAAGTTTTGGGTTAGGATAAGGTTTATAGCTAGGATTTGTGTTAGGGTAAGCATCAGTGTTCGGGCTAGCATTGGGTTTATGGTGAGGACCAGAATTAGAACTAGGGTTAGGTGTAGGACTAAGATTAGTCTTTCTGTGAGGTTAATGATTATTTTAGGGCTAGGAATAGGTTTCATCTTAAAACTAGGGCTAGATTTATGGCTATATCTAGGATTAAGTATAGGTCTTGTGCTAGTGTTGTGGTTAGGTTTAGGTATAGGTTTATTGGTAGGGCTAGTGTTAGGGTTCGGTTTAAGGTTAAGGTCGACCTTTGACCTAGGGTTAGTGTTAGGGTCAGAATAAGGGTAAAGGTTAGGCTTACGCTATGGTTTAAGGTTAGGCAACAGGTAATGTAAGAACAAAGGTTACAATTAGGGTTAGCTTTAAAGTTAGGATTAGGGGTAGTTCTAGTGTTAGTGTTAGATTTAAGTTTAGGGTGATATTTAGAGCTAGAGTTACTTTTAGGATATGAGTCAGTGTCAGATTTAGTTTTAGTGTTTGATTTAGGACTCAAATTTGGGGTAGGTTTACTGTTAGGGTTTGGTTTAAGGTTAGCATCATGTTTAGAGCTAGCATGAGCATTGGGATATGATTCAGAATCAGGGTTAGTTTTAAGGTCAGAGTTAGGACTATATTAAGGCTAGAATTAGTTTTTATAGTAGTTTATGGTTTGGTTTAAGTTAAGATTTAGTGTTAGGTCTATTGCTCGGTTTTGTTTTTTCCTAGGGTTAGAGTTAGGGCTAGTTTTACAATTAGTATTAGGGTTAGGGTTTGGGATAGGGTTAAATTAGGGCTAGGATTATGGCTAGGGTTAGTGTTCAGCTTAGGTCTAGCGATAGGGATAGGGTTAGGTTTAAGTTTACGATAAAGAATGGTGTTATAGCTAGGTTTAGACATAGGATGAGGGTTAGAGTTAGGGTTAGAGCTAGGGTAAGGGTTAGGGTTATGATTAAGTCTAGGTGTAGTGCTAGGATGAGAGCTAGTGTTTGTTTTAGTTTCAGTGATAGGATTAGTGCTAGGGCTAATATCAGGTTTATGGTTATGGTTAAAGATAGTTTTAGTGTTAGGCTTATAGCTAAGTCTAGTGAAAGTGTTAGGTTTAGAGTTAGGGTCAGGTTTAGAGCTCAGGGAATTATTAGGATTAGGATTTGGCTTAGGTAATAATTCAGTTTTACAGCTCAAATTAGAATCAGGTTTAGGTTTAGGAGTATAGTTAGGGTTTGTTTTAAGTTTCAAGTTTGGTTTAGGGCACTTGATATAGTTAGCGTTAGTGATAACGCTAGGGTTAGGCTTAGGGTTAGCATTAGGGTAAGGGTTAGGGTTAGGGTAACTGATAGGGTAAGAGCTTAGGTTAGAACTAGAGTTATGGTTAAGAATATGCCTTGAGTTAGAATTAGAGTTAGTGTTACAACTAGGGTTAAGTTTAGGTTTAGGGTTATGTTTAGCATAAAGGTTAGGTTATGAGCTAGGGTTAGGCTAGGTTTATTGTTTGGTCTAGCTTTACAATTACAGTAGGTTTAGGTTTAGGGTTAGAGTTAGTGCTAGGGTTAGCATTAATGTTAGGGTTATAGTTAAGGGAATGGATAGGGTTAGGTTAGGTTTAGATTTGGTTTGGAGTTAGAATTAATAATAGGTTTAGGATTAGAGCTATGGTTATGTTTAGGTTTATGGTTAGTTTTATTGTTTGATCTAGAGTTAGGCCTATAATGAGTTTAATTTTAGGGTTATGTATATGGTTAGTTTTCTGGTTAGGATTAGGTTTAACATTAGGTTTCTGGTAGGATAATCAAGAAGTCTAGGTATAGGGTTTGAATAATGGGTAGTTTTAGAGCTAGATTTAGGGCTAGGTTAAGTTTAAAATTTGGGCTAGGTTTAGGGTGAGATTTAGGGATATGTCTAGGCTTATGTTTATGGTAAGTGTTAGGCTTTGATTTGTTTTTGGACTAAGTGAGGGCTAGAGTTTGGTATAGTCTAGGGTTTCAATTAGGGTTATGCTTAGTTCTAAGTTTAGGCCTAAAATAAATCGATATTTAGAGTTAGGTTTAGGCTAGATTTAGTGCTATGTGTAATATATGTTCTAGAGTTATGATTAGCGAGTTTTAGGGTTAGGGTTATGGCTGGGTCTAGAATTAAATTTAGGTTTTGGTTAGTTTCAGGTTTAGAGGTAGGTTTATTGTTGAAGCCTGGGTCAGTGTTTGGGTTAGAGTTAAGGTTAGGGTTTAACCCAGAATTAGGACTAGGTTTAGGTCTAGAGGTAGAGTTAGTTTTGGGGTTAGTTAAAGGTTTTTTTTAGGGCTAAGGCTAGGATTTTGTTTAGATCTAGTGCTAGAGTTCTTGCTAGATTTAGGATTAGGTTTAGGTCTAGAGCTACTGTTGGGTTAAG
This sequence comes from Ictidomys tridecemlineatus, assembly GCF_052094955.1. Lineage (NCBI taxonomy): Eukaryota > Metazoa > Chordata > Mammalia > Rodentia > Sciuridae > Ictidomys > Ictidomys tridecemlineatus. The sequence goes on from NC_135494.1 coordinate 32,076,653, forward strand.
TTTACGTATAAGGTTACACGTATGGTTAGTGTTAGGGTTTGTTGTAGTGTTAGGGTCAGGTTTATACCTAGGTTTAATGTTATGGTTAGAATAAAGGTCAGGGTTAAAGTTAGGCTTTGGTATAGCATTAGAGATAGAATGAGATCTAAGGATCCCTAAGGATTAGGGATAGGTCTAGGGTTATCATTAGGGTTAAGGTTTTGCTCAGGGTAAGGCATAGGGTTAAACATAGGGTGAGGTTTTTTGTTAGGATTAAAGCTAGATTTAGGGCTCAGATTAGTGTTAGTTAGGGTTAGGCTTTGGATTAGGGTTAGGGTTATGTTAAATGTAAGGATTAGGGATTGAGGTTTAGGGCAAAGGCAAGGGTTAGGGTTATAGTCTGGGCTAGTGTAGAGTTAGAGTAAGGATTAAGGCTAGGGTTAGCATTAGTTTTAGGGTTATGGTTAGTGTAACGTATAGAGTTAGAGTTTGGTTTTGGCTATGGTTACATTTAGGATAAGGGCTAGAGTTAGGGTGAGGTTTAGGATTTTAGTTAGGGTTAGGTTTAGGGTAAGGTTTAGGGTTTGACCTAGGGTTAGGGCTAGAATGAAGATTACAGTTAGGGTAGGGCTAGGATTAGATCTACGCTTATACTTAGGGTTAGGTTTAGGGCTTAATTAGGCTAGGTTTTGTGTGAGGTTTAGGGCTAGTGTTATGTATATGGGTAATGTAAGAGCTAGACTAATGGTTATGGTAGATTTAGAGTTTGTCTAGTGTTAGGGTTAGTTTTTGGTTAGGATAAGGTTTAGAGTTAGGGTTTTTGTTAAGGTAAGTGTCAGGGTTCAGGTTAGGATTAGGTTTAGTGTTAGGTCCAGAATTAGAACTAGGGTAGGTCTAGGGGAAGAGTTAGTATTTGGTTTAGGTTGAGGGTTATTGTTATGGCTAAGGCAAGGTTTATGGCTATATTTAGGATTAGGTTTAGGACTAGGGCAAGTGTTAATGTTAGCTTTAGATTTAGGGTTACTGGTAGGGCTAGTGTTAGGTTTCAGATAAGTGTTAGGTTCAGATTTGAACCTAGGTTTAGTTGTAGGGTCAGAATATGGGTCAGCAATATGTTTATGGTTTTGGTTAAGTTTAGAGATAGAATGAGGTCTAGGTTTAGGACTAGTAATAGAGTTAGGGTTTGGGGTAGGCATAGAATTAGGGTTAGGACTAGGGTAGCAATAGGGTAAGGGTTTGACTAAGTGTAAAAAATAGGGTTATAGCTAGGATTAGGAAAACAGATAGTGTTGAGGTTAGGTCTAGGGTTAGGACTAGGTTTAAAGGAGGGTTAGACATTGGATTAAGGCTAGGTTTTGTGTTAGGTTTAGGGGTATGGCTAATTTAAGGACTGGCCTTACGATTAGGGCTAGGTTTAAGGTTAGGTTTAGGTTGAAGTCTAGTGTTAGAATTAGGTTTTGGGATGGGTGATGTGTAGAGTTAGGGTTAGTGTTAAAGACAGTGTCAGGGTTAGTATTAGTTCTAGGGTTAGAGTTAGGACTCGAATTAGGGCTAGGGTTACGGCTAGGTGTATGGTTAGGGTTTGGTTTAGGTTAAGAGTTAGGATCAGTGCTATTGCTTGGTTTTGCTTGAGGGCTAGGGCTAGGGTTAGGGCTAGTTATAAAATTAGTGTTAGGTTTAGAGATAGTGCTAGGGTGTGGTTTAGGCATAGGGTTAGATTTAGAGTTAGGGTTCGATCTAGGTTTGGGCTACAGAGAAGTTTAGGGCTAGGGATAGGTCTAGGGTTTGAGTTCTCATAAGGGATTTTTTTAGAACCAGAGATAGGGCTAGGGCGTGAGTTAGAGTTAGACTTAGTGTTAGACTTAGTGTAAGGGTTAGCTTTAGGGTTAGAATTAGGGCTTAATTAGGGCTAGGATTAGAGCTATGGTTAGTATTAAGGCTGAGCCTAGGTTTATGGCTAGGTTTATGGTTATGTTTATGGTTATGCATAATGTTATATCTAGCTTTAGAACTAGGGTAAGGGTTAAAATTCGGGTTAGGTCTATGGTTAGGGTTAGGTATAGGATTAAGGCTAAGATTAGTGATAGGATTAGGGCTAGAGTTTTTTTTTGGGGGGGGGTTAAGACTTCCTTAGGGCTAGGGCTAATGTCAGGTCTAGTATTATGGTTGGAGATAGTTTTGGGGTTAAGATTATTAGAGTTAGGATTATGTTTATGGATATGCTTAGGTTTAGGGTTCAGGTTAGGTTTAAGACAATGTATAGGTTTAGGGTTAGGAATAGGGTTAGGGTTGTCCTAGGGTTAGTATTAGGTGTAGGATTAGAATTAGGGTAATGGATAGGGTTAGGGCTAGGTTTATGGTCAGAGTTAAGGCTATTTTAAGGGTTAGGTTTGGGGTTATGTCAAGAGTTAGCATTAGGATTAGGTTTAGGTTAAGGGTTAGGGCTAGAATTAGGTTTATGATTAGGATTAAAGGTAGTGTTAGTTCTCCTATTAATGATAAATTTGGGGTTAGGTTAAGGCTAGGTTTTGGGCTACAGCCAATGAAAAAACTAGGGTTACAATTAGAACTAGTTTTAGGGTTAGGGTTAGAGCTAGGTCTAGGGTTAGGTTTAGGTTTAGGTTTTGAGTGATGTTTAGAGCTAAGGTTGGTGTTAGGCTCAGAGTCAGGGTAAGTGTATCTTTTAGGGCTAGGGATAGGACTCGAATTAGAGCTAGGATTAGGGCTTGGTGTAGGCTCAGGGTTTGGTTTTATGTTAAAATTTAGGGTTAGGGTTATGGCTCGTTTGTTTTGTAGGGCTAGGTCTAGTTTTATGATTAGCATTAGTGATACAGCTTCTGTTAGTGAGTGGTTTACCTTAGGGTTAGGGTTAGATGTAGAGTTAGGGTTAAATATAGGATTAGGGCTAGAGACAGGGTTAGGGATAATGTAAAGTCAAATGATAGGATTATGGTAAGAGACAGGGTTAGAATTAGAAATAGAACTAAGGCGAGAGTTAGAGTTAGTTTTAGAGCTAGCATTAGGTTGGGTTTAGGGCTAATTTAAGGCTAGGATTAATTAGGTCTAGCGTTTCTATTAAGGTTAGGCCTAGTTTTATGCTTAGGATTATGTCTAGGTATAGGGTTAGGTTTAGGGGAAGGGATGGGGTTAGAGGTAGTTTTGAGGCTAGGTTGAAGTTTAGAATTTTGGTTAGGGTAAAGATTATGCTTAGGTTTAGTAATAAGGCTATGTTTAAGTTAGGATGATTGCTAGGGTTTGTTTTAAGGTTATGGCAAGAATTAGGGCTAGGGCTACTGTCAGGTCTAGACTTACGTTAGGTGATAGATTGAGGGTTAGATTTATGGCTAGATCTAGTATAAGAGTTCGGTTTAGGGTAAGTGTCAGGTTTAGAAGTAGGGGTATTATTAGGGCTAGAATTAGGGTTTGGGTTTGATTTAGGTTAGGGTTTAGGTTTAGAGCTTGAATTAGCATTAGAAGTTGCTTAGGGTAATGATAGGTTTAGGTTTAGGGTTCATTTTATGTGTAAGGTAATTGATAGGGTTAGAGTTAGCAAAACGGTTAGTGTTAGGCTTTGGGTTAGCCTTTGGCTTATGGTTGTGTTTAGGATAATGGATAGGGTTAGGGCTAGGGTTATGGTCTTTTGGGAGGCTAGAGTTAGTGTTAGGCTAATGGTTAGGGTTAGGTTCAGGTTTAAGATATGGTTTAGAGTTTGAGCTAGGGTTAGCAGTAGGGCAAAGGTTAGGATTAGGGTTAGGTGTAGCTTATGGTTAGGGTCAAGTTTAGTGTTAAGTTTAGGGCTAGGGTTATCATTAGGTTTAGAGTATTGGATAGGCTTTGATTTTATGTTAGGGTTAGGGTTAGGTTTGGGCTTAAGGTTAAGATTGGGGATAGGCTTAGGGTTAGATTTAGGTTAATGTTTAGGTTTTCAGCAAGGGTTAGCTCCTTGGCAAGGGTTAGGTTTTATGGTTATGTCTAGGATTAGAAATAGGGTAGATTTAGTTTAAGGGCTAGGGTTATCATTTTGGTTAGGGTTAGATGTAAAGTAATGGGTAGGGTTAGAGCTAGGGTTAGGACTAGGCTTATCATTAATCTTATGGTTAGTGTTAGGGTAATATGTAGGTTTAGAGCTAGGCTTAGGGATAGGTTTAAGGTTAGGATTAGGGCTAGGGTTAAGTTTAGGTTTAGGTCAAGGCCATTGGTTAGTGTTAGGTTAAGTTTAAGGAATAGGGATTGAGCTAGTTTGTGGACTAGGATGAGGATTAGGGTTAGAGTCAGTGTGAGGGTTAGGGCTAATGTTAGCATTAGCATTAGTGTTAGGGTTAGGGTAATGGATAGATTTAGAGGTAGGTTTTAGCCTATGGTGATAGCTTGTTTCATGGTTAGTGATATGGCTAAATCTCGTGTTAGGGTTATGTTTTTTGTTAGGATACATTTTAGAGCTAGGGTTTGTGTAAGGGTAAGGGTCAGTGTTCGGATTAGGGTTAGGTTAATTGTTAGGGCCAGCATTAGTACTAGGGTTTGGTCTAGGGGTACAGTTAATATTTGGGTTAGGTTAAGGGTTACTATTAGGGCTAGGACTAATATTTTTTATGGCTAGGACTAGAGTTATCACTAGATAAAGGATTAAGTGTAGGTTTAGGTCTAGTGTTTGTGTAAGGTTTAGTCATATGGTTACAGGTAGTGCCAATGTTAGGGGTCTGTTTAGGGTTAGGGTCCGGTTTAGACCTACGGTTTGTATTAGGGTCTGAATAAGAGTCAGGGTTAGTGTTAGGATTTGGAATAGTGATAGAGCTGGATTGAGGATTTGGGTTAGGACTAATAAAAGAGTTAGGTTTTGGGTTAAGCTAAGAACTAGGTTTAAGACTAGGGTAGATTTAGGGTTAGAGTTTGGCTTAGAGTAAGAGATAGGTATAGCACTAGTGTTAGGGCTAGGGTTAGGGTTAGGTTTGGGGCTAGGATTAGGTTTAAGTTTAGGGTTAAAGCTAGGGTTAGAGATTGGATTAGTGCTACACTAGGTTTTGTGTTAGATTTAGGGCTATGGCTAATGTAAGGAGTAGGGTTATAATTAAAGCTAGTTTTAGGGTTAGTGTTATGTCTAGGTTTATTATGTGGTAAGGTTTAGGGTTAGGGTTATGTTTAGGTTAATGGATAGATTTGAGTTGGCGAATGTATTAGGGTTAGGCCTAGGGTAAGCATTAGGATTAGGATTAGGGTTGGGTTAGCGTAATGGATAGGGATAGAGCTAGGGTTAAGGCTAGGGTTATGGTTAGAGTTAGTGTTAGGGTTAGTGTTACGTTTAGGGTTAGTGCAAGGATTAAAGTATGGTTAGCTTTAGGTAAGGGTTAGGACTTTTTTTAGGTTTAAAGTTAGGGTTAAAGCTTGGGTTGGGGCTCGCATTAGGGGTAGGGTTTGGGTTACATTAGGGATAATGTTAGGGATACAGCTAATGTAAGAACTAGGGTAATGATTAGGGCTAATTTTGGGGTTACGTTTAGGTCTAAGTCTAGCTTTATGGTTAAGTTTAAGTTTAGGGTGATGTTTTGAGCTAGGATTAGTGTTAGGTTCAGTATCAGGGTCAGGGTTAGACTTAGCGTTGGGGATTGGACTCGAATTAGGTGTTGTCTTAGGCTGGATGTAAGGTTAGGATTTGGTTTAGGTTAAGGGATAGGGTTAGTGTTATGATTCATTTTGTTTTAGGGTAAGGCTAATATTAAGGATAGTTTTATGATTAATGTTAGTGTCATTGCTAGTGATAGCGTGAGTTTAGGTTTAGGGGTACATTTAGAGTTTTGGTTAACTCTAGAATTAGGGCTATGGCTAGGATTAGGGTAAGGTTAGGTCAAGTGTTTGGGTTATGATAAGGGATAGTGTTAGAACTAGGAATAGAGCAAATGCGATAGTAAGAGTCAGTCTTAAGGCTAGCGTTAGGGTTAAGTTTAGGGCTAAATTCGGGATAGGAATATTTCTAGGATTGGTGTTCAGGTTAGGCCTAGGGTTAGGGCTATGTGTAAGATTAAGTTTAGGGTTAGATTTAGGAAAAGGGATGGGGTTATAACTAATTTTAGTGCTAGAGCAATGATTAGAATTAGATTTAGGTCTAGGGTTAGGTTTGTGTTAGAATTAAGGCTATATTTTTGGTTAGGATGAGGGCTAGGTTTTTTTTGTTTGTGTTTGGGGAAGTTTTAGCGATAACGATAATGTCAGGTTTAGGGTTACGGCTAGGGATAGTTATAGGGTTAGGTTCATGGCTAGGTCTAATATTAGGTTTATTGTAAGGCCCAGGTTGAGTAAGGTGGATTTTTAGGGTCAGGGTCAGATTTCAGGTTTGTGTTAGCTTAATTATTATGGTTAGGGCTCAAATTAGCGTTAGGGTTAGAATTAGGGGTAGGTTTATGGATAGGTTCAGGTTTAGCATTCAGGTTAAGACTAGGGTAATTGGTAGGGTTAGGATTAGTGATAGGGTTAGGGTTAGGCCTAGCATTAATATTTGGGTTAGAGTTACAGTTAGGTTCATGAATAGCATGAGAGCTAGTTTTAGGGCTAGGGTTTTGGATAGGATTAGGGTTGTAGTTCGGGTTAGGTTTAGGGTTAGGGTTAAGATAGGTCTAGGTTTAGGGTTTGGGTTTGTTTCAGGGTAAAGGTTAGGTTTTGAGCTTGAGTTAGTGCTAGGGTGAGGGTTAGGTTTCGAATTATATCTAGGGTTATATTTATTGTTAAGGTTAGGTTTAGTGTCAGGGTTAGGGCTAAGGTTATCTTTAAAGTTAGGTTAATGGATAGGGTTAGATGTCAGCTTAAGGTTAGGGGTAGTTTCAGGTTTAGGGCTTTTTTAGTGTTAGGGCTAAGATTATCATTAGAGTAAGGGTAATGGATAGGGTTAGATGTCAGGTTAGGGTTAGGGGTAATTTTAGGTTTAGGGTTAGTGTTAGAGAGTTTGGACTAAGGTTAGTGTTAGAGCAAATTTTAGGGTTTTATCTAGGGTTAAATCTACAATAATGGTTAGGTTTAGTGTTAGGTCTAGGATTAGGTTTACAATTAAGATTAGAGCTAGGGTTACCATTAGGGTTAAGGTTTGATTTAGGGTAATGGATAATTTTAGAGATAGTATTAGGGCTAGTGTTAACATTATGATTAGGGCTAGGCTTAGGATTTGGTTAAGGGATAGGACTAGGGTTATTTTTAGGGTTTGGTTTTGGGTTATATTTAGGGTTAGATCTAAGGTGAGGGTTAGGGTTAGCGTGAGGCTTAGACTTATGATAATGGATAAGTTTAGGTTAGGGTTAGGATTATGCTTTGGGCTAGATTTAGGCCTAGAATTAGGGCTAGGTTTGGTGTTAGGTTTAGACCTAGTTTTAGTGCTATGGTAATTTAAGGGTTATGTGTACGATTATGCTAGATCTAGTGTTAGGTTTAGGTTTCAGTTACGGTCAGTTTTATAGCTAGGGTTAGTGTTAGTGTCAGAGTCTGTGTTTGGATTAGGGTTAGAGTTAGGGCAACAGCCATAATTAGGATTGGTTAGGTCTAGAGATAAGGATAGTGTTTGGCTTAGGTTAAGGGTGATTATTAGAGCTTGGGCTAGTTTTTTGTTTAGGTCTTAGTTAAAGATGTGGCTAGATTTAGGATTAGGTTTAATCTATGGCTAATGTTAGGGTTAGGTTTAGATATAGGGTTATGGGTAGGGCTAGTGTTAGAGATTGGTTTAGGTTCATAGTCAGAATAAGGGTCAGGGTTAAGATTAGGATTTGGGTTATTGTTAAAACTACACTTAGTGCTAGGGTTAGGACTAGTAATAGGGTTAGGATTTGGATCAGAATAAGGATTAGTTTTAGAACTAGGGTTATCATTATGGTTGGGGTTTGGCTAGGGTAAAAAATAAGCTTAGAGCTAGGGTTAGACCTAGGGTTTGAGTTAGGTTTAGGACTAGTGTTAGGGTTAGGGATAGGGTGAAAGTGAAAGCTAGGTTTAGGTCTCAGATTTTCACTAAGTTTTGGTTAGCATTAGGTTTAAGAATACGGCTAATTTATTATTTAGGGTTATGATTAGAACTAGTTTTAGAGTTAGGCTTAGGACTAGGTCTAGTGTTAGGGTAAAAATTAGGTTTAGGGTGATGTTTAGAGTTAGGGTAAGTGTTTATGTCAGAGACAGGTTCAGGGTTAGTTTTAGGGTTAAGATTAGACTATGGTTAGGGCTTGTTTTAGGATTAGTGTTAGCATTGCGGCTAGTGTTAGGGTTAGGTTTAGGTGTAGAATTAGGGTTAGATTTAGAGTTAGGTTTAGATCTAGGGTTTGGGCAAAGTCTAAGGTTAGGACTAGGGTTATTCTAGGCTATGGCTAAGAATAAGTTTAAGGTAAGTGATAGGGTTAGAATTAGGGCAGGGGCTTGGGCGAGAGTAATAGTCTTAAAGCTAGAGTTAGGGTTAGGTTTAGGATTAGGCCTAGGGTTAGTGTTAGGGTTTGTCCTAGGGTTATGGTTAGGGTTAGGATTTTGGTTAGGTTTAGGGAAAGCAATGGGGTTATAACTAGGTTTAGGGCTAGGGAAAGTGTTAGAATTAGGGTTAGGGTTATGATTAAGGCTAGATTTTGGGCTCTATGAAACCTAGTGTTAGTGTTATGGTTAGGTCTAGCATTAGGGATAGGGCTAATGTCAGGTCTAGGGTTATATTAGGGATCGGTTTTGAGTTATTTCTATAGTTAGGTCTAGTGTAAGTATTAGATTTAGGGTATGGGTCAAGTTTATAGCTATGTGTATTATTAGAGTCACTGTTTGGCTTAAGGTTTGGTTTAGGTTTAGATTTAGGTTTAGGGCTCAAATTAGCATTAGGGTTAGAGTTAGGGTTTGGGTAATTAATAGGCTAAGGATTAGGATTCAGTTTAGTTTTAGGGCAATAGATAGGTTTAGAGATTGTAATAGGGTTAGGGTTAAGCCTAGGGTTAGCTTTAGGGTTAGGATTATGTTTAGGGTAATGGATAGAATTAGAGCTAGGTTTAAGGCTAGGGTTATGGTTAGAATTAGGGCTAGGGTTAGGGTAGTGGATATAATTAGACTATGGTTGGGCAATTGTTAAGGTTAGGATTAGGGCTAGTGTTAGGTTAGGGTTTGGGATAGAGGTAGGTTTATATTAAGGGTAATGTTTAGGCTTTGATTTAGGGTTAGGTCTAAAGCGAGTCTTAGGGTTAGGGTTAGGGCTAGGATTAGGTTTAGGGTTACAGTTAGGGCTATGTTTAGGCCTAGAATTAGGGCTGGGTTTTGTGTTAGTTTAGGCATAGCATAAGGACCATGGATAATGTAAGGGATAGGGTTATGAGTAGGGTTAGTTTTAGGGTTAGGGTTATGGCTAGGTCTACTGTTAGGAATAGGTTTTGGTTTAGGGTGAGCTTTGGAGATACATTTATGTTAGGGTTAGGGCAAATGTCCAAGTTAGAGTTTTTGTTGGGATTAGTGCCAGAATTAGGACTAGGGTTAGGTCTAGGAGTAGGGTTAGAGTTTGGGTTAGGTTAAGTGTTATTGTTAGGGCTAGGGCTAGGTTTTTGTTTAGGACTAGGGATAGAGATATGGCTAAATTTTGCATTAGGTTCAAGTCTAGGGCTAGTGTTAGGTTTTGGTTTAAGTATAGGCTTACTGGTAGAGATAATGTTAGGTTTCAGTTTCGTGTTAGGGTCAGGTTTAGAGCTACGATTGGTTTTAGGGCCACAATAAGTGTCAGGGTTAGGGTTTTGGTTTGGGTTAGGGTTAGAGCTAAATTGAAGGTTAGAGTTAGGACTAGTAATAAGTTTAGGGTTTGGTTTAGGCTATGGATTAGGGTTAAAACTAGGGTTAGCATTGGGTTTAGGGTTTAGCTTAAAGTAATGGATAGCGTAAGAGCCAGGGTAAGAGCTAGGGTTAGAGCTAGAGTTAGGGTATGGGTTAGAAATAGTTTTAAAATTAGGGTTAAAACTAGATTTAGCGCTCGGATTAGCACCAGGTTTTGTGTTAGGTTGGGGCTAGTGTTAGGCCTACAACTAATGTATAAACAAGAGTTATGATTAGGGCTACTTTTTGGGTAAGTGTTACTGCTAGGTCAAGCATTACATTAAGGTTTAGGCCTAGGGTTAGCATTATAGTTAAGGTTAGCTTAGCGTAAGGAATATGATTAGAACTAGGATTAGGGCTATGTTTAGGGTAAGGTTTAGGGCTACTATTAGGTTTAGAGTTAGGGATAAATCTAGGGTTAGGTCTTGCATTAAGTCTAGGTTTTGGTTAGAGTTAGGACTGGTTTTAGAGTTATGGCCAATGTATAGACTAGGGTTAGGATTTGGTCTAGTTATAGGATTAGGGTTAGGACTACGTCTAGTGGTAGGATTAGTAGTCTAGTGGTATAAGGTTTAGAGCTACGGTTAGTATTAGATTCAAATGCAAGGTCGGAGTAATTTTAGGGTTAGAGTTTGAACTCCAATGAGATCTAGGGTTAGGGGTAGGTCTAGGGTTAGGTTTTGGTTTAGGTTAAGTTTTAAAGTTAGGGCTATGGCTCAGTTTTGTTTTACTTCTAGGGCTATGTTTAGGGCTACTTTTAGGCTTAGCATTAGGTTTAGGGATAGTGTTAGGTTTCAGTTTAGGCTTAGGGTTAAAATTAAAAGTAGATTTAGTATTAAATTTAAAATTATTTCTAGGACTAAGGATAGGGCTACAGTTAGACCTTGGTTTATGGCTAAGATTAGGATTATGGTAAAAGATAGGGTTAGAACTAGGAATAAAACTAGGGTGAGAGTGATAATCTTATGGCTAAGCTTAGTGTTTGGTTAGGTATAGGGTTTAAATAGGGCTATTCATAGGGCTAGGTTTATGGTTATGTTTAGGCCTAGGTTTAGTTTTATGCTTAGGGTTAGGTTTGTTGTAAGTGATGGGGTTAGAGCTATGGATAGGGCTAGGGTGAATGTTAGAATTATGGTTAGGGCTAGGATGAGGGCTAGGATTTGTGTTAGGGTTAGGGCTAAGATTAGTGTTAGGGCGAATGTCAGATCTAGGGTCACAGTTAGGAATAGTTTTAGGGTTAGTTTTATGTCTATGTTTAGAGTAAGTGTCAATTTTAGAAATAGGGGTATTATTAGGGCGAGGATCAGGTTTAGGATTTTGTTTCAGTTAGAGTTTAGGTTAGGGCTTCAGTTAGCGTTAGGGCTTGGGTTAGGGTAATTATAGGGTTTGGCTTAGGGTTTAGGTTAGATTTAGCATAATGGATAAGGTTATGGTTAAAGCTAGTGTTAGATTTAGGCCTAGGTTTAGGATTATAATTAGGGTTATATTTAGGGTAATTGATAGGGTTAGAGCTAAATTTAGGGCTCGGGTTATGAATAGGAGTAGAGCTAGAATTAGGGTAGGGGTTATGGGTTTGGTTTGTGTTAAGTTTAGGGCTAAAATTACGGCTAGGGCAAATTTCAGGTCAAGGATTATGGTTAGGGATAGTTTTAGGGTTAGGTTTATGGCTAGGTCTAGTATAAGGGTTAGGTTCAGGGGTAGGGTCAGTGTTAGAGCTAGGTATATTATCATAGGAAGAATCAGAGGGAGGGTTTGGGTTAGGTTAAGGTTTAGGTTTAGGGCTTGAATTAGCATTATGGTTAGGGTTAGGGTAATGGTAGGGTTAGGATTAGGATTCAGGTTAGGTTTAGCTTAATGAAATAGGTTAGGGTTAGGGATATGTTTAGGGTTAAGCCTAGGGTTATCATTAGAGTTATGGTTATGGTTAAGGTAGTGTATAGGGTTAAAGCTAGTGATACGGCTGGGGTTATGCTTAGAATTCTGGCTAGTGTTAGTATAAGGTTTAGGGCTAGGTTCTGGGTTAAGGTTAGGTTTAGGGTTAAGGCTCTAATTACGGCTTGGTTTGGGGTTTTGTTCAGGTCAGGGTTAGGGCTGTGACTAATATATAAACTAGTGTTGCAATTAGTGCTAGTTTTAGGGTTAGGGTTAGGGCTAGGTCTTGTGTTAGGTTTAGGATTAGGATGATGTTTGGAGCAAGGGTTATTGTTAGGGTCAGTGTCAGAGTCAGGGATAGTTTTAGGATTAGGGTTAGAACTCGAATTAGGACTAAAATTAGTACTAGGTGTACAGTTACGGTTTGGTTTAGGTTAAGGGTTAGGGAGTTTAGGTTGGTATTGTTTTAGGGCTAGGGCTATTTTTACGGCTAGATTATGGATTAGCATAAGGGTTAGGACTAGTGGCTTACGGTTAGGGTTAGATTTAAAGTTAGGGTTAAATATAAGGTTAGGGCTAGGGCTAGGGCTAGGGTTAAGTTAAGGGTTTATGGTTATGGTAATAAATATGGTTAAAACTGGGGATACAAATAGGGTAAGAATTAGAGTTTGTAATAGTAGTACTCTTAGTGTTAGGGTTAGGGTTAGGAATAAATTAGGGCTAGGATTAGGGCTAGGGTTAGGGCTAGGGTTAAGGTTAGGGTTAGGGCTAAATTTTGGGTAAGTTTAGGGCTAGGGTTAGTGTTAGGGTTAGGGCTAAATTAGGGCTAGTATTAAAGCTAGGGTTAGTGTTAGAGTTAGACCAAGGTGTTGGGCTAGAGTTAGAGTTATGATTGGTCTTAAGTTTAAGTTCATAAGAATTAGTGGGGTTATAGCTAGCTTTAGGGCTAGGGTGAGGATTAGAATTCAGATTAGTCCTAGGGTTATGGTTCAGTATAGGATTAAGGCTAGTATTAGTGCTAGGTTAAGGGCTAGGATTTCTGTTAGATTTATGGCTAGGACCAGGTCTAGGGCTAATATCAGGTCTAATGTTAATGTTAAGGATAGTTTTAGTTTTAGGTTATGGCTAGGTCTTGTGTAAGAGTTAGGTTTAGATTAAAGGTCAGCTTTTGGGCTAGGGTTATTATTAAGGTCAGGGTCAGGTTTAGCATTTGGTTTAGCTAAAGGTTTAAGATTAAGGCTTGAATTAGCATTAGTGTTATGTTAAGGGATAGTGAAATGGAGAGGGTTTAGTTTAGGTTTCAGTTAAGGTTTAGGGTAATGGATGGGTAAGGTTTAGTGATTGAATCAGGTTTAGCATTATGGTAAGGGTTATGTTTACTTTAATGGATAGGTTTAGAGCTAGGGTTACGACTAGATTATAGTTTGAATTAAATCTAGGACTAGGGCTAAGTTTAGGGATAGGGCTAGGATGTGATTGGGGTAAGTTTTAGGGTTAGGGTATGTTTTGTGTTTAGGGATAGGGTTATGGTTAAGTTAGGATAAGGGTTAGTGTTTTAGCTTGGGTTAGGGATAGGGCGAACATTAGGTTTAAATTTATGGTTAGAGTTAGGTTTAGTGTTAGGGATAGGGTTTTAATTAGGGTTAGGGTTTTGGTTAGGGTAATGGATATGTTTAGAGCTAAAGTTCAGACTAGGATTAATCTTAGATTTAGGGTACGGTTAGGGTTAGAGTTTAGGTTAGAGCTAGGGTTATGTTTAGTGTTAAGGTTAGGCTTTGAGCTAGGGTTAGGTCTAAGGTGAGGCTTAGGTTATGGCTAGGTTTAGGGCAAGGGTTAGGCTGAGGGTTATGCTTAGAGCTAAGTCTAGGCCTAGGTTTAGGCCTGGGTTTTGTGTTAGATTTAGGGATAGGGTTAGGACTATGGGTAATGTAATAGCTAGGATTATGTTTAAGGCTAGTTTTAGGGTTAGGGTTATTTCTAGGTATAGGGTTAGGTGTAGGTTTTGGGTTAGTGTCAGGTTTAAATTTAGGTTCAGTGTTAGAATCAGAGTCAGTTTTTGGAATAGGGTTAGGGTTAGGGTTAGATCAAGAATTAGGATGAGATTTAGGTCTAGGGGTATGGTAAGTGTTCAATTTAGATTAAGGGTTATTGTTAGGGCTAGTGTTACATTTTTCTTTAGGTCTAGGGCTAGAATTTTATCTATATTTAGGATTAGCTCTCGTTCTAGGTCTAGTATTAGCCTTACGTATAGGAATAGGGTTACTATTAGAGCTAGCGTTAGGGTTTTGTTTAGGATTAGGGTTAGGATTACACCTAGGATTATTTTAAGGTCAGATGAGAGTCAGGGTTAGGTTTAGAGGTTGAATGAAGGTTAGGGTAAAGACTAGTATTATGGTTATAGTTTAAGTTAGGGTTAGGCTAAGGATTAGGATTATGGCTAGGATTAGCATTTGGATAAGGGTTTGGGTTTGTCTTAGTGTTTGGTTTAGGAATAGAGTTAGAGTCAGGGTTAGGGTTAGGCCTAGTATTAGGGTTAATGCTAGGGTTAGGCCTCAGATATGGGGTAGAATTTATGTTAGGTTTAGGGCTACGGTTAGGATAATGACTAATGTATGAACTAGGGTTATGATTAAGGCTAGATTTAGGGTTAGGTTAAGGCTACATATAGTGTTAGGGTAATTTAAGGTTAGGGTGATATTTAGAGCTAGGATTAGTGTTAGGGTCATTGTCAGGGTCAGAGTTAGTTTTATAGTTAATTTTAGGGTTAGTTGTATGGTTAGAGTTTGATTTAGGATAAGGATTAATATTAGGGCTATGTATTGGTTTTGGTTTATGGCTATGGCTAGGGCTAAGGTACGTTTTGGGATTAGTATCTTGGTTAGTGGTAGTGTTAGGGTTTGGTTTAGGCTTATTGTTACAGTTAAATTTAGATATGGTTTACATTTAGACTTAGACTTAGATCTAGGATTAGGATTAAGACTAAAGATAGAAATAGGGCTAGGGCTAGGGCAAGAATTAGAGTTAGTCTTATGGCTAGGTTTAGGGTTAGGATAGGATTAAATAAAGGCTAGGATTAGCTCTACGCTTTCTGTTAGGCCTAAGTTTAGGGTGAGGTTTATGGTTAGGTTTAGGATTATGGTAAGTTTGGTGGTTCAGGATGAGGTCTTAGATAGGTCTAGGCCTAGGGTGAGGAATAAAATTAGGGTTAGGGCTTGGATTATGGTTCAGGTTAAAATTAAGCCTAGATTTAGGGCTAGGATTACAGCTAGGGCTTATTTCAAGTCCAGTGTTATGGTTAAAAATAGTTTTAGGTTTAGTTTTATGGCTACGTCTAGTGTAAGGTTTAGGTTTAGGGTTAGGGTCAGGTTTAGAACTAAGGTTACTATTAGGGTCAGGGTCACAATTTTGTTTTCGATAGGTTAAAGTTAAATGTTATGGCTCGAAATAGCATTAGAGTTAGGATTAGGGTAAAGATAGTGTTAGGCTTAGATTTCAGGTTAGGTTTAGGGTAAGGGATAGGTTTACAATTAGGTATACGGTTAGGCTTAGGCCCAGATTTAACATTAGGGTTAGGGTTATTGTTACGGTAATGGATAGGGTTAGAGATAGGGATATGTTTAGGGTTATTGTTACAATAATTGATAGGGTTAGGCTTAGGGTTAGGGTTAGGGTTAAATCTAGCATTATGGCTAGGATTATATTTACGATTAGTGATAGGGTTAGGGTTGGGGTAAATCTAGTGATAGTCCTCGGGATAATGCTAGGTTTAGGGTTAAGTTAAGGCTAGGTTTAGAGTAACAACTAATGTACATACTAGTGCTGCAATTAGGGCTAACTTTAGGGTTAGGGTTAGTGCCAGGTCTACTGTTAGGTTTAGGTATAGGGTTAGGTTGATGTTTGAGCTAGGGTTAGTGTTAAGGTCAGAGTCAGGGTCAGGGTTAGTTTTAGGATTTGGCTTAAAACTGGAATTAGGGCTAGAGTTATGGCTAAGTGTAGGATTAGGGCTTAGTTTATATTAAGGGTTAGAGTGAGCTCTATGTCTTGTTTTTTTTTTTTTTAGGGCTAGGGTTAGTGCTACTTTTAGAATTATCTTTAGGATTAGGGCTAGGGTTAGATTTAGGTTTAGGATAAGGGTTAGGGTTAGATTTAGAGTTAGGTTTAGATCTATACTGCTGCTTGGGCAATGAATAGGGCTAGTGTTAGATCTATGGTTTGGACTATGATTAGGGTTCCAGTAAAGTATAGGATTAGAACTGGGTTAGGCCTAAGGTGAGAGTTAAAGTTAGTCTTTGAGCTAGAGTTAGAGTTAAGGTTAGGGATAGGGCTATATTAAGTCTAAGATTAGGTCTAGGGTAAGTGCTAAAGTTAGGCCTAGCATTATGGTTGGGGTAAAAATTAAAGCTATGTTTAGGGCTAAAATAAGGTATAGGGTTTGTGTTAGGGTTAGGGCTAGTATCATGGCTAGGGCTAATATCAGGTCTAGGGTTATGCTTAGGGATAGTTTTAGAGTTAGTTTAATGTCTAGGTCTAGTGTAAGGCTTAGATATAGGGTAAGAGTGATGTTTAGAGCTAAGAGAATTTTTAGGGTCAGTGTCAGTGTTAGAGTTTTACTTATGTTTCAGTTTAGGGTTAGGGCTCAAATTAGCAGTAGGGTTAGGGTTAGGGTAATGATTTGATTAGGTCTAGGGTTCAGTGTCGGTTTAGGCTAATTTATAAGTTTGGGAATAGTTATAGGTTTAGTGTTAGGCCTGGGGTTAGCATTAGGGAAAGGTTTATGTTTAAGGTAATGATACAGTTAGACTTAAGTTTAGGACTATTGTTATGATTAGAATTAGGTCTTGATTTAGGGTTAGAGTGAGAGTTAGAACTAGGTTTTGGTTAAGGTTATGTTTAGTGTAAGTGTTAGGTTCTGAGCAATGGTTAGGGGTAGGAAGCCCTAACCAAGTGCATGGAAGTCACTCCCAAATAGAGGAGAAGTGTCTGGCAATCTGACTAAGATTATACAAGGCCCGACAGAACCTTTCTCAGATTTTGTTGCTAGGATGGTAGATACTGCAGGAAAGATTTTTGGTGACCCCGATAGAGCCATGCCTTTGATCAAGCAATTGGTCTTTGAACAGTGTACTAAGGAATGTAAGGCAGCAATTACTCCCTATAAGAACAAAGGCATAGAAGCTTGGATGAAAGTCTGTAGGGAAATAGGTGGGCCATTAACCAATGCAGGCCTCGCAGCTGCTGATCTCCAACTCTCTCGTAAGTTCAGCCCTGTTGCCGGAAAGTGTTTTAAGTGTGGTCAAGGAGGACATTTTAAACGGGAATGTCCTAATAAAAGGGGAACATCTAAGATAGATTCCAATTTTGTTAGCCATCAGCCCGGCTTGTGCCCCCGGTGTAAAATGGGAAGACATTGGGCTAGTGAGTGTAAATCTGTCAGAGACATATATGGGCAGCCCTTACAAAATAGAAACATGTCAAAAAACGGCCGGAGGGGCCCCCGACCTCAGGGCCCACAAATATATGGGGCAATGGAGAATGGGACAATGGAGAGCGAATCATGGCCGTCCCTACGTCATCCCAGAAACCGCGGAGAGCAACTACAGGTGCCGCGGGATTGGACCTCTGTTCCACCTCCAGACTCATATTGACACCTAAAATGGGAGTCCAACTGGTGGAAACGGAGTTCAAGGGGCCTTTGCCACCTGGCACTGTGGGTTTGTTAATTGGACGTGCTTCCTCTATTTTACAAGGTCTTCATGTTTTCCCTGGGATTATTAGTCCGGATATGGTAGGAACATTAAAGGTTATGGTGGAAGCTCCAAAGGGTATTGTGTCCATCTCCCCAGGAGACCGGATTGCTCAATTGCTAATTTTACCTAGTTTGCATACCCGCTTTCCTGCTGATTCCTTTTTTAGGGTGAGTGATGAGATTGAAGCCACCGGAGGGAATTGTGCTTATTTGTCCCTGGATATGAGTGACCGTCTTACGTTAAAGTTAATTATTGAAGGCCAATCAATTTTAGGATTATTAGATACTGGAGCATATCGTAGCATAATTGCACAAAAGGACTGGTCAAAAGGGTGGCCGGTGCAACTCTCAGATCAATCCCTAAGAGGTTTAGGATATGCTCAAGCTCCACAAGTCAGTTGCAGGCATTTATCATGGAAGGATTCCGAAGGACATTCTGGCACTTTTCAACCATATGTGCTTGACCTCCCAATCTCCCTGTGGGGGTGAGATTTAATGAAAGACATGGGTATCCAGCTTAGTAATGAATACTCAACAGTTGCCAAGCAGATAATGTTGGATATGGGATATAGGCCAGGACTTGGATTAGGAAAAAATTTACAAGGACGTAAACATCTTTTGAAGCCACAACAGGAATTAAATAAATTTGGATTGGGTTTTTCTTAGGGGCCACTGAGGGACAGGTCCCCATTACCTGGAAATCAGAGGAGCCAATTTGGGTGCCTCAGTGGCCGCTCTCCTCTAAAAAATTGATCATGGCTCGTACCCTTGTACAAGAACAATTACAGTTAGGACATATCAAGCCTTCTACTTCCCCATGGAAGACACCCATATTTGTTATCACGAAAAAATCTGGGAAGTGGCGGTTGTTACATGATATGCGGGCTATTAATGCTCAAATGCAGCCCATGGGACCTATTCAGAGGGAATTGCCTTTGCTTTCAACTATCCCAAAGAATTGGCCAGTAATTTGCATAGACATTAAGGATTGCTTCTTTTCTATTCCATTACATTCTCAGGATACTGAACGCTTTGCCTTTACTCTGCCTTCATGTAATCATGAGGAACCTGATCAGAGGTTTGAATGGGTGGTCCTTCCTCAAGGCATGGACAATAGTCCTACAATGTGTCAAATGTTTGTTGGAGCGACCATTGCTCCGCTCAGACAAAAATACCCATTATTAAAGTGTATACATTATATGGATGACATATTATTGATGGCCAAGACTAAAGATATTTTGGAGGCCGCCTATTCTGATTTGATAAAATTGTTAAAATCAAAAGGTCTATTCATCTCATCAGAAAAGGTGCTAACTGGAGACTCTATTGAGTATCTCGGTGCTAGTATTTATTGTAAAACTATTACACCCCAAAAAATTACTATTAGCACTGATAATTTACATACGTTAAATGATTTTCAAAAATTATTGGGTGATATAAGTTGGATTAGAGGTTACTTGCATATTCCTAATGCTGAACTGAAACCCTTGTATGATATTCTTAAAGGTGATTCAGATCTTACTTCCCCTCGACATCTTACTGAGGAAGCCAGGTCAGAGTTACTCAAGGTAGAAAAGGCT
The DNA here is from genome assembly GCF_052094955.1 of Ictidomys tridecemlineatus. NCBI lineage: Eukaryota > Metazoa > Chordata > Mammalia > Rodentia > Sciuridae > Ictidomys > Ictidomys tridecemlineatus. The sequence goes on from NC_135494.1 coordinate 32,095,616, forward strand.
CTTCGATGTGCAAGCCTTTGCAGGCTTCAAGAGGAGAAGCCTCTTCAATTGTGTGTGCTCACCACTGTACGGCAACCTACTGGAGTTTTGTGGCAAGATGGTCCTTTGTTGTGGATACATCCACGTATATCACCTGGAAAATCCCTTGAGTATTATCCTGATGCAGTTGCTTCTTTAGCTATGTTAGGAATACAACAAAGTGTACAATTTTTTGGTTTCCCCCCAGCCTCTGTTATCGTTCCTTATACAGGTCAACAAATTCAAGTCTTGTGTGCTAACCTGGATAATTGGGCTATATTACGATGCTCTTTTCCAGGAGAGATAGATAATCACTATCCTTCACATGCTCTTATTACATTTGTTAAGGAACATCCTATCATTTTCCCAAAAATCACTTCTACGCCTATTCCAGGAGCTGTAGATATTTTTACAGATGGATCTAAAACTTGTATTGGAGCCTATGTGGTAAATGATCAACCTCCTGTCCAACATCAGTTTGCTCCTGGCAATCCACAATGGGTGGAGCTGCAGATTGTCATAAAAGTATTTGAACAATGTCCATTTCCTTTTAATTTAATCTCAGATTCTGTTTATGTAGTTCAAGCTTTAAAGGTGTTGGAAGCAGTGGGTCCCATACTTACATCAGGAGTAATGTCTCCCCTTTTTCTCCATCTTCAAACTTTGATTTGGAATCGCTCCGCCTGTTTTTACCCCTTGCATATTCGAGCCCACACAGGTTTACCGGGTGCTCTTTCTGCTGGCAATGCCCAAGCTGATCTTGCTACTCACCCTTCTTGGGTGTTCCCTGTTTCCTCCTTAGATCAAGCTAGAAGCTTTCATAGTAAATTTCATATTAATGCACGAGCACTTCAGAAGCGCTTTACTATCTCTCGTGCTGATACTCGGCAAATTGTGCTAGACTGTCTTAATTGTGTCATTTTACATCATCCCCCTTCTGTAGGTGTAAATCCTCATGGTTTGCGACCATTAACTATATGGCAAATGGATGTAACTCATGTTCCTGACTTTGGCAAACTTAAGTATGTCCATGTGTCTGTAGATACTTGCTCTGGCATTATCCATGCTTCTGCTTTGTCTGGTGAAAAGGGTGGAAATGTTATCACTCATTGCTTAGAAGCCTGGGCAGCATGGGGATTGCCACAGTCCATTAAGACTGACAATGGTCCAGCATATATTGGACGTCAATTCTCTTCCTTTTGCAACCAAATGGGTATCCAGCTTGTCCATGGTTTGCCCTACAATCCACAAGGTCAGGGTATTGTAGAGCACGCTCATAAGACTCTAAAAGAGATGTTATTAAAACAAAAAGGGGGAATTGGCTTAAGCTACACCCCAAAAGAGCACCTCTCCCTAGCTCTATTCACTATTAATTTTTTCAATCTAGACATCCAAGGGCGCTCTGCTGCAGATAGGCACTGTTCGCCCTCTGCCCCGAATTTTGGGCATGTTAAATGGAAAGATGTACTTTCTGAACAATGGTATGGACCTGATCCCGTGCTGGCATGGGCACGAGGTTCTGTCTGTGTTTTCCCACAGGACCGAGCTGAGCCAGTGTGGGTCCCTGAACGTCTAACAAGAAGAGTCTCGACATCAACTAGCCAACAACAGGAGATACCACAACAATCTTATGATGAGGATCTTCATTCTGCTGAGTGTCCAGGCTCTGATGCTGGTGCCGAGGGTACAGATGACACCTATGCAGTGGTGGGCGGTGGCACGGGCATGGCCAATGCCGATGCCGGTTCATAGTAATTCCAGTATTCTCCCCACTCTTTTTTCTACCTGATGTGAGATGTCTGCTCATTGTGCCTCTCCTAGAGGGGACGGAGTACGTGTTTTTAATCAATCCAAAATTAATCTCACAGGAGTCTTTTGCTTCAGCCTCAAAAGTACCGGTTGCATTAGATTAAAACCTAGAAATTTAACTAATTTGGAGGACCCATTACGGGGTAGTCAAATCTCGGCGGGTCTTTTGAGGGCAGTGTTGAGGCAAGTTAAGTCAGGGGTGCAAGCAGTCTTAGGAGCCCTCTCAAATCAGTCCAGTATACAACTACTTTGGCTGTTTTCTCCGAGGTGCTGGTCTCATTGCCTCCTACTAATTCTACCAACTATGCCACTCATTTCAAAGCCTCTCTGTATTGTGCTCCTGATTATGATTTCCCCCCAACATTCACGCCTTGCCAGGATCACTCCTGGGAGAAGTGCCAAATTGCTGTAGGCTTCTCATTTTCCCCAGCTCTTATAAGATACTTATATAACTCCTCCAAGGACAACTCCTCTGTAGGAACAGGCTGGTCCTGGTTTCAGTGGCTAGTTTCCAATGAAAGGGGGGCCACGGCCGACATTTCAGCGGTGGCTCAATTACAAGGAGCCAAAAGCTGGCTGTTTAACATCTGTGGTATTATAGAGGAGAGGGAACGAGATAGAGGCTTAGCTCTGTCTTGTTCTATTCTCAGATGAGTAATGCGTCATTGCCCCCTGCAGCGGTTTGTGTCCAATCCCCATTCCTATTCCTATTGGCTAATGTTACTGAGAATGGGACGCTAAATTGTCTTAATGTTACTTGTTACCTATCAGAATGTTGGAATGGTTCCTGGAATGTGGCAGTAGTTATGAAGATTCCAACTTTTGTCCCAGTCCCAGTTACTGCGGATCCAGAGGATTTCCCTATTGTTGAGCTTCTCTGAGCCTGCAGGGATTTTGGGATTACAGCAACTATAGTGACAGCCATGGCAGTGTCTGCTGCTGCAGCAGTTACAGCTGGAGTAGCCATGGCAAGTCAAGTACAAAGTGCTGCCACTATTAATAATGTTATTCAACAAACTTCCACCATAATCAAATCTCAAAATAAAGTTAACCAACATCTTTTGTCAGGGATTTTAGCTGCTAACCAAAGAATAGACCTACTTCAAGCTCAGGTAGAAAAATTGTCTGACATGGTGCTTTTGGGTTGTGCTGACCAACGTGCGCATTTATGTATAACCTCTGTCAGATTTAATGATTTCAGAAACGCTTCCCGCATCATCGGAGAGTACTTGGCCGGAAATTTGTCCATGGTGGCAGAAAATTTAATCCAGTCTCAACTGACTCAGATAGCTGTTTTGAACAACACCCGTGTCGTACCAGTGACTTTGGGACAATTCACCCGTTGGATTTCTTCTGCTTTTTCCTTTTTTAAGGAGTGGGTGGGAGTAGGCATTTTTGGTGCAATGTGTTGCTTCGGTATGTTCCTCTGTTTGTGGTTTCTCTGTCACCTTAAGGCCCGCAGTGCTCACGATAAGGCTATGATCATACAAGCTCTTGCAGCTTTAGAAAATGGCAACTCACCTCAAGTCTGGCTTGCGCATCTTAAACAGTAAATATTTGATATGGTCATTGCACCCCAAGTTATTATAACATTGCACTGGGATTGACATGTCTTTTCTCGTTATTCTCTTAGTGTTGGAAAGCCCTTGCACTCTGCAGGTCTTGATACCATTGCACGCAGACGGGTTTCCACACTAGTGCTTATCTATCGCCTTAAAGTCCGTGCCTTTCTTTCAGGGTGCTGCCAACTTGTTTGTAGCTGTATTTCTAGACAGCCACAGTTCAACCTCAGTTATCCCCTCTTGTTCACCATCGTCACGATACAGGATGTGAGGCAAGGCACTGCACTTGAGTGATCCATTGAGAAGAGGGACCTCAAGGGGAGCATGTCCTATTGCATGCGGGTTTGACGTCCACGCCCCATCCACGCCCCGCCCCACGAAAAAAGGCGTCGGCTGATATGGAGTCAGGTCTAGGGAAGGGCCCTCCTTAGGACTGAGCCATACTATGAAGCCACTTCTGCACAGTGGGATAGGACCTCTACTCTCGCCTGTATTGTTTTAAGAAAACAGAAAAGAGGAACTGTGGTGAGCCGTTTCTGCCGCTTATGCAGACTATGGTCGCCATTACAAGATGGCGCTGGCTCCGCTGTGGTTTGTGATAAACAACTCCTTGTTTGGGGAGAGTTGGCACGTAGCTGTAATACACCCTATGAGAAAGATCCACGTGGCGGCTTTGCATTGGGGCTTGCTATGCTTTATTAGGCTGGGGGGGGTGCGGGTTATAGGGAGAAGCTTCCAGAGACACATAATTAAATGCCTGAATAAACTGCTGAAAAAAGAATCCTGTGTCGTGTCCTCCTTGATGTCGAGGGGTCGCGACACCTAGGGTTAGGGTTAGGATTAGGGTTAGTGTTAGGGTTAGGGTTAGGAGTTAGAATTAGAGTTTAAAGTTTAGGTTTAGAGTTAGGGCAAAGTTTGGGGTAAGGGATGGCTTTATACCTAGGTTTAGAGGTAGGGTGAAGGTTATAATTAGGTTTAGGGCTTTGGTTAGTGTTAGGGTTATGATTAAGGCTAAGTTTAGGGCTATGATGAGGGTTAATGTATTTTGTTTGTTTGTTTGTTTGTTTCTTTAGATTTAGGGCTAGGATTAGTGCTATGGCTAATTTCAGTTCCAGAGTTATGGTTAAAGATAGTTTTAGGATTAGGATTATTGATACATCTAGTGTAAGGGTTAGGTTTAGGGTAAGTGGCTGGTTTAGAGCTAGGGGTATTATTAGGGTCAAATTCTGGGGTAGGGTGTGGGGTAGGTTAAGATTTAAAGTTAGTGCTCGAATTAGCATTAAATTTAGGGTTAGTGTTATGGTAATGGATAGAGTTAGAAATCAGTTTAGGGCTAGGGTTATGATTTATGATTAGGGCTAGGTTTTGGGTTAAGTTAGTGTTAAGGTTATGGCTAATGTAAGTACTAGGTTTATGATTACAGCTAATTTTAATGTTTTATGTCTAGGATTACTGTTAGGATTAGGTTTAGGGTTAGGGTGATATATAGACCTCGCATTAGTGTTATGGTCAGAGTAAGGGTCAGTGTTAGTTCTATGGTTTGGCTTAAAACTCGAATTAGAGCTCGAGTTAGGGCTAGGTGTAGGGTTAGGGCTTTGTTTAGGTTAGGGGTTATGGTTAGAGCTTTGGCACGGTTTGGTTTTAGGGCTAGGGTTAGGGTTAGTGAAATTTTTAGGATTAGTGTTAGGGTTAGAGCTAGTCTTAGATTTAGGCTTAGGCTTCAGTTTAGGGTTAAATTTAGAGTCAGGTTTTTATCTACAGTTAGTGCTAGGGCTAAGGTTAGTGCAAGGGTTAGGACTAGGATTTGGGATACGGTTAGTTTTATGAGAAGGGATAGCATTAGAACAAGTGATAGGACGAATGTGAGTTAGAGTTAGTCTTAGGGCTATGCTTTGGTTTAGCATTAGGTATAGGGCTAATTACAGCTAGGGTTAGCGTTTGGGATAGCATTAGGGTTATGATTAATGCTAGGTTTAGGGCTAATATGAGGGCTAGGTGTGTTTTTAGGGTTAGGACTAGAATTAGGTCTAGGGCAAATTTCAGGTCCAGTAATATGGTTAAAGATAGTTTTAGGATTAGGTTTACGGCTACGTCTAGGCTAAGAATTAGGTGTTGGGTTATAATCAAGTTTAGAGCTAGAGGTATTATGAGGGTCAAGGTCTGGTTTAGGGTTTGGGATAGGTTATGGTTTTAAGTTTGGGCTTGAATTAGTTTTAGAATTAGGGTTAGGATAATGATAGGGTTAGATTTAGGATTCAGTTAGAGAAATGGAAGTGTTAGGATTTTGGATAGGGTTAGGTTTATGCCTAGGGTTATCTTTATGGTTAGGGTAATGGTTATGGTAATGGATAGATTTAGAGATCAGTTTAAGGCTACAGTTATGGCTACAATTAGAGCTAGTGTTAGGTTTAGATTAGGTTTAAAGCTAGGGTAAAGGCTTGGATTATGGCTAGGATTTGGGTTATGTTAGGGCTAGGGTTAGATTTAGAGCAAATGCAAGTACTAGGTTTACAATTAGGGCTAGTTTTAGGGTTTTGGTACTAGGTATAGTGTTAGGGTTAGGTTTACACTTAGGGTGATGTTTAGCACTAGAAATGTTAGGGCCAGTGTCAGGTTCAGGCTTAGTTTTAGGCTTCAGCTTTGTATTTAAATTAGGGCTAGTATTAGGTCTAGGTGTAAGGTTGGGTTTGGTTTAGCTTGATGGCTAGGGTAGCGGCTATGGCTCAGTTTTGATTTAGGGATAGGGCTAGTGTTAAGGCTCGTTTTAGGATTAGTGTTATGGTTTGGGCTAGTGTTAGGGTTAGGCTTCGGCTTGGGGTTAGGGCTAGATTTAGAGTTACATTTTGCCCAAGGTTAGTGCTATGGATAAGGATGGAAAAACAATTAGCATTAGGGTTAGGGCTAGGGTTAAAGTTATGGAAAGGGATAGGGTTAGAACGAGTGATAGGGCTAGTGTGAGAGTTACAGTTAGTCTTAGGGCTAGGTTTTGGGTTAGGTTTAGGTATAGGGCTAAATTTTGGCAAGGGTTATGTTAGGGCTAGGGTTAGCGCTAGTTTTAGGATTAGGCATAGGCATTGAGTTAGGGTTAGATATAGAGTTAAGTTTTGATCTGGGGTTAGTGCTAAGGCTAAGGATAAGGAAAGGGTTATTACTGGGGTTAGGGTTAGAGGTAGGGATTAGTTTAGTGTAAGGGATGTGGTTATCACTATGTTTAGGGCAAGGGTGAGGGTTATTCTTAGGTTTAGAACTAGGGATAGGGTTAAGTTATGATTAAGGCCATATTTAGGGCTACAATGAGGACTAGGATTTGTTTTAGGGTTAGAAATAGTATTAGGGCTATGGCTAATGTCAGGTCTAGGGTTACAGTTAGGGATATATTTAGTGTTAGGTTTATGGCTTGGTCCAGTGTAAGGGATAGGTCTTTGGTTAGGGTCCGGTTTAGATCTAGGTTTGAATCAGGGTCAGGATTAGGGTTTGGGTTAAGTTAGTGTTTAGGGGCAGGGCTCAAATTAGTGTTAGATTTAGGGTTAGGGTAATGACAAGGTTAGATTTAGGTTTTAGGTTTAGTTTAGTGTAATTTATAGGGTTAGGGTTAGGCCTACGTTTATTAGAAGGGTTAGGGTTATCGTTAGGGTAAGAGATAGGGTTAGACCTAAGGTTATGTATAGGATTAGGGCTAGTGTTTTGGTTAGGGTTAAAGCTTGATTTAGGCCTCGGATCAGTCTATGTTTTGGGTTAGGTTAGGGCTAGAGTTAAGGCTGCCGCTATATATGAAGTAGGTTTATGATTACAGCTAATTATAGGTTTAGAGTTAGGTCTAGGTCAAGTGTTAAGGTTAGGTTTAAGGTGATGATGATGATTAGAGTCAGGGTTAGTGTTAGATTCAGAGTCAGGGAAAGGGCTAGTTTTCGAGTTAGGGTTTGACTATAATTAGTGATATGGTTAGGTGCAGGGTTGTTTTGTTTAGGTAAAGGGTAAGTTTAGGGCTATGACTCTATTTTGTTTTAGGACTACAGGTAGGATTAGGACTACAGGTAGGTTTAGGGCTAGATTTAAGGTTAGTCTTAGGGTTAAAGCTAGTGTAAGTGTGAGATTTAGGCTTAGGTTAAGGGTTAGGGATGGGAGTATAGTTATGGATAGATTTAGTGTTAGAGTTAGGATTAAATTTAGAGATAGGTTGACATGTAGGTTTTGTGATTGGGCTAAGTATAGGGCTAGGGAAGGGCTACATTTATGGCTAGGTGTATGGTGATGGTAAGGGATAGGGTTAGAACTAGGTATAGAGGTAGTGTGAGAGTTAGAGTTAGTCTTAGTGCTAGGGTTAGGGTTGAGGATATGGCTAAATTTGGGCTTGTATCAGGGCTACGTTTTGTGTTAGGTTTAGAACTAGGGTTAGGGTTAGGGTTATGGTTAGTTTTAGGCCTAGGATTAGGTTTAGGGTAAGGAATGGGAATATAGCTAGTTTTAGAACTAGGGTGAGATTCAGTGTTAAGGTTATGGTTAAAGTTACGGTTAGGGTTATGATTAAGGAGGGGTTCTTGACTAGAATGTTGGCTAAATTTTGTATTAAGGTTAGGGCTAGGATTATAAGTAGGGCTAATGTCAGGTTTAGAATAGGTTTAGGGATAGTTTTAGGGTTAGATTTATGGCTAGGTCTATTGTAAAGCTTAGGTTTCTTGCTAGGGTCAGGTTTAGAGCTATGGATATTATTAGAGTCAGGGTCAAGTTTAGTGTTAGTGTAAGGTTAAGGTTTATTTTTAGGGCTCAAATTAGTCTTATATTTAGGGAACATAATGACACAGGTTTAGGGTTCAGGTTAGTTGTAGGTTAATGAATATTATTAAGGCTAGTGCTAGTATTAGGGTCCTGCCAAGGTTTAGCATAAAGATTATAGTTATCTTAGGGTAATGAGTAGAGTTAGACCTAGGTTTAGGTCTAGAGTTATGGCTATATTTAGGATTAGGCTTAGGACTAGGGCTAGTGTTATTGTTAGGTTTAGGTATAAGTTTCCTGGTAGGGCTAGTTTTAGGGTTTGTTTTAGGGTAAGGGTCATATTTAGGCTGAGGGTTTGTGTTAGAATAAAGATTTGAATAGGGTTAGAGCTAGAATGAGGGCTAAAGTACGGACTACTAATAGGGTTAGGGTTTGGATTCGGCAATGGATTAGGATTAGGACTAAGGTTAGCATTATGGATAGGGTTTTGTTTAGGGTAAGTGATAGAGTTAGAGTTAGGGTTAGGGCTAGGGTAAGGGTTGGGTTAGTGCTAGGGCTAGAAGTAGGTTTAGGTTTAGATTCACTTCTAGGGTTAGGGCTCAGATTAGGGCTAGTTTTTTGGTTAGATTTAGGAGTAGGGTTAGGGCTATGGCTAATATAAGTACTAAGGTTATGTTTAGAGTTAGTATTTGGTCTAGATGTAGTGTTAGCGCTATTTTAAGGGTTATTTAGATGTTAAATTTAGATATTTAGAATTAAGGTTAGTGTTTTAATATAACACAGGTTTTAGGGCTAGGAAAAGGGCTAGGTTTTATGTGAGGTTCAGGGCTAACATTAGGGCTATGGAAAATATAACAGCTAGGAATATGTTTAAGTTAGTTTTAGGGTCAGGGTTATGGATATGTCTTGTGTTAGGGGTTAGATTTTGTATTAGGATAAGGTTTAGAGCTAGAGTATGTTTAGGGTTAAGGGTCATTGTTCAGGATAGTGTTAGGTTTAGGGTGAGTGCTAGAATTATGACTAGCATTAGGTCTAGGGAAAGGTTTAGTCTTTAAGTTAGGTTAATGGTTATTGTTAGGGCTAGTGCTAGATTTTTGTTTAGGACTAGGTCTAGAATTATGGCTATATTTAGGATTAGATTTCATCTAGTGCTAGTGATACTGGTATGTTTAAGTATAGGTTTACCGATAAGGGTAGGGGTTGGGTTTGTTTTGTGGTTAGTGTCAGGTTTAGACCTAGGGTTAGAATAAGGGTCAGGATTAGAATTAGGGTAGAGCTAGAATGAGGGCTAGGGTTAGGACTAGTAATAGAGATAGCGTTTAAGGTAGGCTAAGGATTATGGTTAGGATTAGGGTAGCATTAGGGTGAGCGTTTGGCTTAGGGTAAGGGATAGGGTTAGATTTAGAATTAGGTTTGGTTTAGGGTTAGTGTTAGTGTTAGGTTTATACCTAGGTTTAGGCCTCAGAATAGGACAAAGATTTGTCTTAGCTTTAGGGCTACAGCTAATGAAAGAATTAGGATTCCAATTATGGCTAGTTCTAGGGTTAGCATTAGGGCACTGTTTAGAGCCAGGGTAACTATTTGGGTCTGAATAAGGGTCAGGGTTACTTCTAGGGTGAGAGTTAGGACTCAAATTAGGACTACGTTTAGGGCTAGGTGTAGGGTTAGGGTTTCATTTAGGTTAAGGTTTACAGTTAGGGTTAAGGCTCAATTTTGTTTTTGTTTTAGACCTAGGGTACTGTTAGGGCTTGTTTTCCAATTAGAATTAGGGTTAGTGATAGTTTTAGAGTGAGCTTTAGGCTTAAGGTTAGGGTTAGATCCAGATTTAGGGCTAGGGTGAAAGTTAGGGCTAAGGTTGGTGCTGGGGATAGGATAGGTTTTGGGTTATGGTAACGGATATGTTTAAAACTAGGAATAGGGCTAGGGAGAGAGTTAGAGTTAGTCTTAGTTTTAGGGATAGTGTTAGGTTTAGGGTTAGGGCTTAATTAGAGCTATATTAGATGTATGGTTTGTTGTAGGTTTAGGCCTAGGTTTAGGGCTAGGGTTAGTATTAGCATTAGGGTTAGGGTAAGGTATGATGTTACAGCTACATTTAGGGCTAGGGCAAAGAATAAAATTAGGGTTAGGGCTAGGGTTAATTTTAGGATTAAGATTAAGTCTAGGCTTAGGGCTAAGATTTGTGTTCGGGTTAGGGCAAGGATTAAAGATAGGCATAATTATGGTTAGAGATAGTTTTAGGGTAAGGATAATGGCCAGGTCTATTATAAGTGTTAGGTTGATGGTTAGGTCAGGTTTACAGCTATGGATATTATTAAGGTCAGAGTCATGGTTAGGGTATGTGTTAGGTTAAGTATTTGCTTAGGGCTCAAATTAGCATTAGGGTTAGTTTTAGCGTTAGGTAATGGATATGGTTAAGTTTAGGGTTAAGGTTAGATTTAGAGTAATGTACAGGTTAAGGGTTAGGGATAGGGTTAGGTTTAGGCCTAGGAATAGAATTGGGTTAGGGTTATGGTTAGGGTAATAGATTAAATTAGAGCTACATTTAGGACTAGGGTTATGGTTAGTTTAGTGCTATGGTTAGGGTTAGGTCTAGGGTTTGAATTTATTTAGGGTTATTGTTAGTGTAATGGACAACATTAGAGCTAAGAATAGAGATAGGATTATGGTTAGGCTTAGGGCTATGGTTTGGGTTAGATTTCAGATTAGGACAAAGTTTAGGTTTATGGTTAGGTTTAGGTTAAGTATTAAAGCTAGGGTTAGGTTTAGGGCTATGGTTAAAGCTAGGTTCAGGGCTCTGATTAGGTCTGTTTTGAATTAGGTTAGGGCTATTTATGACTAGGGCTAATGTAGAACTAGGGTTATGATTAGGGGTAGTGTTACATTTAATATTATATCTAAATCTAGTGTGCAGATTAGGTTTAGGTTTATGGTGAGGTTTAGAGATAGGGTTAGTGTTACCGTCAGAGTCAGGATCAGTGTTACTGATCAGAGTTAGAGATAGACTTGAAATAGGGCTAGGGTTAAGGCTAGGTGTAGGGTTATGTTTTGTGTAATGGTTAGGGCAAGAATTAGGAATAGGTTTAATGTCAAGTCTAGGATTATGGTTTGGTTATGATTAGCGTTAGGGCTTTGACACACTTTGTTTTACAGTTAGGGTTACATTTAGGATTAGTGATAGTGTTAGCGCTAGTGGTATGGTGCGGTTTAGGCTTAGATTTATTGTTATGTTTAGATATAGGTTTAGGGTAATGGTGATGTTTAGGCTAGTGTTAGGGTTATTAAAGGATAGATATAGAACTAGAAATAGGGCTAGGGCGAGAGTTAGAGTTAGTCTTAGAGATAGGGTTGGGGTGGGTTTAATGTTAGGGCTAAATTTGGACAAGAATTAGTGCTAGGGTTAATGTTAGGGTTAGGCCTAGGGTTAGGGTTAGGTTTAGGAAAAGGGATGGGGTTAGAGCTATGTTAGGTCTAGGGGCGAGGTTTAGAATTAGGGTTAGAGCTAGGGTTAGGATTAAGGCTATTTTTAGTGCTAGAATGAGGGTTTGTGTTAGGGCTAGGACTAGGATTAGGGATATGGCTTATGTCAGGTCTATATTTATGGTTAGTATTAGTATTAGGATTAGGTTACGGCTAGGTCTAGTGTAAGGATTAGGTTTATGTAATGGTCAGCTTTAAATCTAGGTGTATCATTAGGGTCAGTGTCTGGGTAGGATTTGGTTTAGGTTAAGTTTTATGATTAAAAATTGAATTAGATTTAGGGATAGGGTTATGGATAGGGTAATGGATAGGATTAGGTTTAGGGTTCAAGTTAGATTTAGAGTAATATATAGGTTTATTTTTAGTGATTGAGTTAGCGTTACACCTAGGTTTAGCATATGAGTTAGGCTCATCTTTAGGGTAATGGATAGTGTTAGAGCTAAGGTTAGGGCTAGGAATAATGTTATGATTAGGGCTAGGTTTAGGGTTAGTTCTAGGGTCAGTGTCAGGGAGAGTTTTAGCATAAGTATAAGTATTAGTATTTGAGGTGGGGTTAGGCTTGGGTTAGGGTTTGGGTTAGAGTTAGGTCTAGGGTTAGGGTTAGGTTTATATTTAGAGTAAGGGTTAGAGTTTGAACTAGATTTAGGGCTAGGGCGAGTTTGGGATTAGGCTTAGGTCTAGAATTATGGTTATGGTTACAATTAGGGCTAGGTTTAGGGCTAGGATAAGGCTAGGTTTTGTGTGAGGTTTAGGGCTAACATTAGGGCTATGAAAAATATAACAGCAAGAATTATGTTTATGGTTAGTTTTAGGGTCAGGATTATGGATATGTCTTGTGTTAGGGTTAGATTTTGGGTTAGGATAATGTTTAGTGCTAGAGTTTGTTTAGGGTTAAGGGTCATTGTTCAGGATAGTGTTAGGTTTAGCGTGAGTGCTAGAATTATGATTATGTTGGGTCTAGGGAAAGGTTTAGTCTTTAAATTAGGTTAACAGTTATTGTTAGGGCTAGTGCTAGGTTTTTGTTTAGGGCTAGGTCTAGATTTATGACTATATTTAGGATTGGGTTTTATCTAGTGCTAGTGTTACTGGTAGGTTTAAGTATAGGTTTACCAGTATGGGAATTGTTAGGTTTTGGTTAAGTGTTAGGGTCAATTTTAGACTTAGGGTTAGTGTTAGGGTCAGAATAAGGGTCAGGGTTGGGGTTAGGTTTAGAGCTAGAATGAGGGCTAGGATAGGACTAGTAATAGTGTTAAGGTTTGAGGTAGGCAAAGGATTAATTTTAGTACAATGGTAGCATTATTGTTAGGGTTTGACTTAGGGGAAAGGGATAAGGTTTAAAGTAGGGTTAGTATTAGAGTAAGGTTTAGGCCTAGGGTCAGGGTAATGGTTAGAGTTAAAAAATAGTGTTAGGTCTTGGAATCGGGCTAGGATTTGTGTTATCATTAGGGCTATGGCTAATGAAAGAACTAGGTTTCTATTTATGGTTAATTCTAGGGTTAGTGTTAGGGCAATGTTTAGAGCTAGGTTTAGTGTTAGGGGCCAAGTTAGTGTCAGGGTTATTTCATGAGTTAGGGTTAGGACTCAAATTAGGGCTAGGTTTAGGTCTAGGTGTAGCTTTAGGGTTTGGTTTAGGTTAAGGTTTAGGGTTATGGCTCTGTTTTGTTTTAGGGTTAGGGTAGGTCTAGGGCTAATTTTCCAATTAGCATTAGGGTTACGGCTAGTGTTAGGGTGAGGTTTATACTTAATTTTAGTTTTAGATCCAGGTTTAAGCCTTGGGCGAAAGTTAGGGCTGAGTTTAGGGATAGGGATAGGGACAGGGCTAGTTTTGTGTTATGCAAAGGAATATTTTTAGAACTAGGGATCGAGTTAGGGTGAGAGTTAGAGTTAGTCTTAAATAGGGATAGGGTTAGGTATAGTTTTAGGGCTAAATTAGGGTTAGAATTAGTGCTAGAGTTAGTGTTAGATTTAGGCCTAGGTTTAGGACTAGGGTTAGGGTTAACATTAGGGTTAGGGTAAGTTATGATGCTACAGCTATGTTTAGTGCTAGGACAAGGGTTAAAATTAGGGTTAGGGCTAGGGATAAAATTAGAGTTAGAAATAAGTCTAAGCTTAGAACTAAGATTAGGTCTAGGTTTAGGGCTAATGTCAGGTCTAGGGTTTCGGTTAGGTTACAGTTAGAGATCAGGCTGTGACTCAGTGTTGTTTTGTAACTAGGCCTAGGTTTAGGGCTAGTTTTTTGATTAGTGAGAGTGCTAGGGCTAGTGGTAGGGTAAAATTCAGACTTAGATTTATTGTTATGGTTAGATCTAGGTTTAGGGCTGTGGCTAGGGTTAAGGCTAAGATTAGAGCTAGTGTTAGGGTTATGGTAACAAATAGGGTTAGAAGTAAAAATAGGACTAGGGCGAGAGTTCAAGTTAGTCTCTGGGCTAGGGTTAGGAGTAGGTTTAGTTTGGGGTAAAGTAGTGCTAGGATTAGCGCTAGGGTTATTGTTAGGGTTAGGCCTAGTGTTAGGGTTAGAATTAGGTTTAGGGGAAGGGATAGGGTTATAGCTAAGTTTAGGGTTAGGGTGAGGGTTAGAATTAGGTTTAGGACTTAGGTTAGGGTTTGGGTTAAAATTAAGTCTAGATTTAGGGTTAACTTGAGGGTTTGTGTTAGGGCTATTGCTAGGATTAGGGCTAGGGCTAATGTCAGGTCTAGGTTCATGATTAGTATTAGTTTTTTTGTTAGGTTATGACTATTTCTAGTATAAGGGTTAGGTTTAGGGTAGGGGTAAGTTTTAGAGCTGGGTGTATTATTAGGGTCAGGGTATGGGCAGGGTTTGGTTTAGGTTAAGATTTAGGCTTAATGCTTGAATTAGCAGTGGGTTAGGGTTAGTGTTAGGGTAATGGATAGAATTAGGTTAATGGTTCCATTTAGGTTTAGAGTAATAGATACCTTTAGTGTTAGCAATAGGGTTATCATAAGGCCTATAGATAGCATTTGAGTTAGGCTTATCTTTAGGTCAATTGATAGGGTTATAGCTATGGTTAGGGCTAGGTTTAAGGTTAGGTTAAGGGTTAGGGTTAGGGATAGGCCTAGGGTTAATGTTAGGGTTAGGTTTTTGGTAAATGTAGGAATTTTAGCTAAGGTTAGGCCTAGGGCAATGGTTAGAGTTTGAGTCAAGGCTAAGGTTAGGTCTAGGTTTAGAGTTATGTTTAGACTAACGATTAGAGTTTGATCTGGGCTTAGGGCTAAGGTTTGCATTAGCGTTAGGGTTATGGTTATAGTTAGGGTTATAATTAGGGCTAGATTTTGGACTAGGATAAGGCTAGGTTTTTTATGATGTTTATGGCTAACATTAGGGCTTTGGGTAATGTAAAAAACAAAGATATGGTTATGGCTACTGTTAGGGACAGGGTTATGGATAAGTCTAGTGTTAAGGTTAGGTTTTGGTTTAGGATAAAGTTTAGAACTAGGGTTTCTATTAGATTAAGGGTCATCATTTGGTTAACGTTAGTTTTATGGTTAGGGCCACAATTAGGACTAGCATATGGTCTAGTGATAGGTTTAGTCTTTACTTTAGGTTAAGGGTTATTGTTAGGGCTAGTGATAGGTTTTTGTTTAGGGCTAAGGCTTGATTTTTTACTCTATTTAGGATTAGGTTTGGTCTAGAGCTTGTTTTAACGTTAAGTTTTAGTATAAGTTTACTGGTAGGGGTATTGTTAGGGTTCAATTTAGGGCTAGGGTCAGGTTTAGATTTAGGGTTAGTGTTTTGGGGTCAGAATAAGGGTCAGGGTTTGGATTAGGGTTAAAGGTAGAATGAGGGCTAGGTTTAGGACTAGTAATAGAGTTAGGGTTTTGGGTAGGCTAAGAATTAAGGTTAGGACTATAGTAGCATTAGAATGAGGGTTTTGCTTAGGGTAAGGAATGGATTAAAGGTATGGTTAGGTTTAGGTTTAGGCTAATGAAATAACTAGCTTTCTGATTAGGCCTAGTTCTAGGGTCAGCATTATGGCAATGTTTAGAGCTAGGGGTACTCTTAGGGTCCAACTCAGGGCGAGGTTTATTTCTATGATTATTGTTATGACTCAAAATAAGGCTATGTTTTGGGATAAGTGTAATGTTAGTGTTTGGTTAATGTTAAGGGTTAGGGTTAGGATTATTGCTCAGTTTTTTCTTAGTGGTAGGGTAGTGTTAGGGGTAGTTTTCAAATTATCATTAGGTTTAGGGCTAGTGTTACGGTGAGGTTTGGGCTTAAGGTTAGGGTTTACAACCAGGTTTAGGGCTAGGGTGATGGTTAGATTTATGGTTGGGGCTAGGCATAAGGCTAGGTTTGGGGTTATGGTAAGGGATAGTTTGTGAACTTTGAATAGGGTTAGGGTGAGAGCTATTGTTAGTCTTAAGGCTAGGAATAGGATTAGGTTTAGAATTAGGTTTAAATTAGGGCTAGGATTATCTTTAGGGTTAGTGTTAGGTTTTGGCTTAGAGTTACGGTTTGGGTTAGGATAAGGTATGATGTTACAGCTACATTTTGGGCTAGGGCATTGGATAAAGTTAGGATTATGGCTCCGGTTAAGATTAGGACTAGGATTAAGGGTAGGCTTAGGGCTAGGATTAGGCTTAGGTTTTGTGTTACTGTTAGGGCTAGGATTAGGTCTAGGGCTAATGTCATTTCTAGGGTTATGGTTAGGGATAGTTTTAGGTTTAGTTTTATGAACAGGTCTATTGTAAGGATTACATGGAACATTAGGCTCAGGTTTAGAGCTAGGGATACTACTAGAGTCAGAGTCAGGGTTAGGGGTTGGGTTAGGTTAAGGTTTAGGTTAAATGCTAAAATTAGCATTATGGCATTATGCTTAGTGTAATGAATACTGTTAGGTTTCAGGTTCAGGTTAGGTTTAGTATAATGGACAGGGTAAGGGTAAGACATAGGGTTAGAGTTAGGCCTAGGGCTAAAATTTGGTTTAAAATATGGTTCACGTAATGAATAGGATTAGAGCTAGAGTTAGGACTAGGGTTATGGTTAGATTAGGGCTATGGTTAGATTTAGGCCTAGGGTTAGAATTTGCTTAGAGTTATGGCTAGTATAATAGATAAATTATATCTAGGTTGAAGGCTAGTGTTATGGTTATAAATAGAGCTATGTTTCAGTTTAGGTTTTGGCTTAGGACAAGGTTTATGTTTAGGGTTAGGTTTAGTTCAATTGTTAGGGCTAGGGATAGTGTTAGGACTATGATTAAAACTAAGGTTAGGGCTCAGAATAGGGCTAGGTTTTTGGTTAGGTTAGGGCTAGATTAGGACTATAGCTAATGTAAGAATTAGAGTTACAATTAGGGCTAGTATTAGGGTTAGTGTTAAGACTAGTTCTAGTGTTTATATTAGGTTTATGTTTAGGAGGATGATTAAAGACAGGGTTATTGTTAGGGTCAGAGTCAGAATTAGTGGTACTTTTAGAATTAGAGATAGGACTCAAATTAGGGTGAGGGTTAAGCCTATATGTAGGGTTAGAATTTGTGTTATGGTTAGGATAAGAATTAGAGTTGGGCTAATTTAAGGTCTAGGGTTACGTTCAGGTTAGGGTTAGGGTTGGGTCTATGGCTCAGTTTTGTTCTGGCACTAGGGCTAGTGTTAGGGCTAGTTTTGAGATTAGTGATAGTGTCAGGGCTAGTAGTAAGGTGAGGTTAAATCTTATATTAATTATTTTGGTTAGATCTAGGTTTAGGGCTAGGGCTATGGTTAAGAATTAAATTAGGGCTAGTGTTATGGTTATGATAACAGATAGGGTTTTAACTAGAAATAGGGGTAGGGTGAAAGTTAAAGTTAGTCTTAGTGTTGGGTTTAAGGTTAGGGCTTAATTAGGGCTAGGATTAGTACTTAGGTTAGTGTTAGGGTTAGGCATAGGGTTAGGGTTAGGTTTAGGGGAAGGGATGGGGATATAGCTAAGTTTAGGTATAGGGTGAGAATAGAATTAGGGTTAGGACAAGGTTAGGATTCAGGTAATGATTAGGCAACCTTGAGGTCTAAGTTTAAGAGTTTGTGTTAGAGCTAGGACTAGGATTACTGATATGTCTAATATCAGGTCTTGGGTTTTGATTAGGAATAGTTTTATGGTTAGGTTATGGCAAGGTAATGTGTAAGGTTTCCGTTAAGGGTAAGGGTCAGGTTTAGACCTAAGCATATTATTAGGGTCAGGGTCGGATAGGGTTTGGCTTAGTTTAAGGTTTAGAGTTAAGACTTGAAATAGTGTTAGCATTAGGATTAGAAGTAAGGTAATGGATAGAGTTAGGTTTAGAGTTCAAGTTAAATTTAGAGTAATAGATAAAGTTAGTGTTAGCGATAGGGTTAGTATTGGGCCTAGAGTTATCATTTGAGTTAGGCATATTTTTAGGTTAATGGATAAGTTTAGAGGTAAGCTTAGTTCTGGAGTTAAAATCAGGATTATGTATAGGGTTAGGTTTAGACCTAGGGTTAATGTCAGGGCTATATTTAGGGTAAGTGTTAGGATATGAGCTAGGGTTAGGTCTTGGGTTATGGTTATGTTAGTTTCAGGGCTAGGATAATGGTTAGGATAATGATCAGGGCTAGGTTAAGGGTGAGGATAAGGCTAGGTGTGTGGTGTTTATGGCTAGCATTAGGGCTATCTGGTAGGGTTAGGGTTAGGGTTAGAGTTAGGGCAAGGATTAGAACTAGTGTTGGGTCAAGGGATAAGGTTAGTCTTTGCGTTAGGTTAAGGGTTATTTTTAGGGCTAGTAAAAAGTTTTGTTTAGAGCTAGGGCAAGATATATGACTATATTTAGGATTAGGTATGGTATAGTACTAGTGTTACTGTTAGGTTTAGGGACAGGTTTACTGGTAAGGGTAGGGGTAGGGTCTGGTTTAGGGTTAGTGTGAGGTTTAGATTTAGGATTAGTGTTAAAGTCAGAATAAGGGTGCGTTACAGTTACAATTAGAATGAAGGCCTGAGTTAGGACTAGCAATAGAGTTGTGGATTGGGGTAGGCTAAGAATTAGGGTTAGGACTAGGTAACATTAGGGTGAGGGTTTGGCTTAGGGAAAGGATGGGATTAGAAGTAGAACTAGGGTTAGAGATAGATTTAGGGCTAGGGTTAAGGTACAGGTTAGTATTAGGGTTAAAACCAGGGTTAGAGTTTGGATTAACGCTAGGATTTGTTTTAGCTTTAGGGCTATGTCTAATAAAAAATACTTGGTTTCTGATTATGACTGGTTCTAAGGTTAGCTTTAGGGCAATGTATAGAGGTATGGTTAGTTTTAGGATCCAAATCAGGGTCAGGGTTACTTCTAGGGTTAGGTTTAGCACTTAAAAATTATGGCAAAGTTTTGGGCTAGTTTTAGGGTTTGGTTTACGTTAAAATTTAGGGTTAGGTTTATGGCTCAGTTTTGTTTTAGGGCTAGGTTAGATTAGGACTAGTTTTCCAATTAGCATTAGGGTCAGGGCTAGTGTTAGGGTGAGCTTTAGGCTTAAGATTAGGGTTACATTAACATTTAGGGCTAGGGCAAAAGTTAGGGCTAAGGTTGGGGATAGAGATAGGGTTAGAGTTTGGGTTATGGTAAGTGATAGTTTTAGAACTAGGAACAGGGCTAGGGAGAGAGTTAAAGTTAGTCTTAGGGCTAGAGATATGGTTAGGTTTAGGGTTAGGTCTAAATTAGGGCTAGGATTAGTGCTAGGGTTAGTGTTAGGTTTAGGCCTTGGTTTAATTCTAGGGTTAGGTAAGATATGATGTTACAGCTACGTTATGAGCTACGTCAAAGGATACAATTAGGGATAGGGCTAGGATTAAAGGTATGGTTAGGATTAAGGCTAGGCTTAGTGCTAGGATTAGGGCTAGGTTTTGTGGTAGGGTTAGGGCTAGGATTAGAGCTAGGGCTAATATCAGGTCTAGTGTCATGGTTAGTGATAGTTTTATGATTAGGTTTATAGCCAGATCAATTTTAAGGGTTAGGATGAGTGTTAGGGTCAGCTTTATAGCTAGCGTATTATTAGAGTTGGAATCAGCATTAGGGTGTGTGTTAGGTTAAGGTTTAGGTTTAGGGCTCAAATTAGCATTAGGGTTAGTGTTAGGGTTAGGATAATGGATATGGTTAGGTTTAGGGTTTAGTTTAGCTTTAGGGTAATGGACAGCCTAGGGTTAGATTCCAGTTAGGGTTATGGTTGGGGTAATAAATAAATTTAGAGCTAAGGTTAGGGATAGGGTCATAATTAGGATTAGGGCCATGGTTCTGGTTAGTTAAAGGTTTAGTTTTGGGGTTAGGTTTAGGTTAAGTGTTGGGACTAGGGTTAGGGTTAGGGATAGGGTTAAAGCTAGGGTTAGGGCTCAGATTAGGGCTAGGTTTTGGGTTAGGTTAGGGATAAGGTAGGACTACGGATATTGTAAAAACTGGAGTTAAGATTTGGGGTAGTTTTAGTGTTAGCATTAGGTCTAGCTCAAGGTCTTTTGTTTAGATTAGGTTTAGGTTCAGGGAGATGATTAGAGATAAGGTTAGTTTTAATTTCAGAGTCAGGATCAGTGTTATTGATGAAGGTTAGAGATAGGACTTGAATTAGGGCTAGGATTAAGGCTAGGTGTAGGATAAGGTTTTGTGTTAGGGTTAACATCAGAATTAGTTATAGGGATAATGTCAGGTCTGCCATTACCATTAGGCTAGTGTTAGGGTTAGGGCTATGTCTCAGTTTTGTTTAGGGCTAGGGCTAGGGTTAGTGCTAGTTTTAGGATTAGTGAAAGTTTTAGGGATAGTGGTAGGATGAGTTTAGGATTAGATTTATTGTTATTGTTAGATCTAGGTTTAGGGCAAGAACCAGCATTAGGATTAAGGTTAGGGCTAGTGTTAGGGGTATGGTAACGGATAGGGTTAGAACTAGAAATAGGACTGGTGTGTGATTAGAGTTATTCTTTGGGCTAGGGTTAGGGTTAGGTTTAGGGTTAGGACTAAATTAGGGCTAGGATTAGTGCTAGGGTTAGAGTTAGGGTTAGGTCTAGATTTAGGGCTAGAGTTATGGTTATGGTTAGGGATAGGGTTAGTGTTAGATTTAGGGGAAGGGATGGAGTTATAGCTAGGTTTAGAGCTAGGGTTCTGATTAGAATTTGATTTAGGGCTAGTGATAGGGTTTGAGTTAGGGTTAAGGCTAGGTATACTGCCAGGATGAGGATAGGTGTTAGGGCTAGGGCTAATGTCAGGTCTAGGTTCAAAAAAGTGGTAGTTTTATGGTTAAGTTATGGCTAGGTATAGTGTAAGGGTTAGGTTTAGGGTAAGAATCAGGTTTAGAGCTACGTGTTTTATTAGGGTCAGGGTATGTGTATGGTTTGGTTTAGAATAAATTATAGGCTTAAGGCTTGTATTAGCATTAGGGTTTAGTTTAGGATTAGGGTAATGGATAAGGTTAGTTTAAGGGCCAATGTCAGAGTAATGGATAGGGTTTTGTTAATGATAGTGTTAGCGTTAGGCCTAGAGTAAGCATTTGAGTTAAGCTTATCTTTAGGGTAATGGATAGGTTTAGAGCTAAGGTTAGGGCTAGAGTTAAGGTTATGTTTATGGCTTGCTGCGCCCCTCCCCTGACTCAGGCAATGGCAAGGCCATACTGAGGTGGATGGCGCAAGGCGTCCATCCTCTGGAGGAGCGCAGTATGTTTCTGGGAATGGGCTGATTTGTTTTTGTATTCCTTTAATAAGTATAGTTGTGATTTCTCATATGACCATTAAGTATGAAGGAAAAAATATGACTTTCCCAATTAATGCAACTACTTCTAAAGCATAGTTCTGTTTGCTCTAAATGCAATGATTCAGCTGTGGAGTGTAAATTGTTAATGTCTAAGGAAAAACTCCCTGTATTCCTGTCAAGGAAGTTTTTGAGAAATTAAATTAATATCTAGAGAAGAAAAATTAATGTTAAGAAGACAGATTAGTGCTTAGTACTGGGCAACTTGTTCTTGTTCCTGTGCAAAATGGTTTGTGCTCTTACTTTTGTTTGATTAAAAGTAATAACAAGTCAACTACTTGCCGTAACCATGGCACCGGTTCCAGTCAGTAAGTCAATACCAAATTGTGGCAGCTGCAGTAAAACAGGCTTTAGATGCCAGAGACATTAATGAACAAGGGCAAATTGTGGCAGCTGCAGTAAAACAGGTTTTAGATGCCAGAGACATTAATGAACAAGGGCAAATTGTGGCAGCTGCAGTAAAACAGGCTTTAGATGCCAGGCCAAGAACATGCTACAATTGTCAACAAACAGGACATTTTAAAAGGAATTGCCCCATAGGAGGAGGGTTTAACAAAACTAGGTATCAAACAAGTAGAATACCGGGTATTTGCCCACGATGCCGTAGAGGGAGACATTGGGCTAATGAATGCCGTTCTCAAACCACCATAGAGGGTACTCCATTATATTGGGCTAATGAATACCGTCCTCAAACCACCATAGAGGGTACTCCATTATCAAAAAACGAACAAGGACAAGGTGTTTATCCACAATATCGTGGACAAAGGCATCGGGCTCCGTTGGCAAAAAATGGACAGGGGGCCCCAATGCTCCGGGGCCCCAAACCACAAATATACGGAGCACTGGAGGAACCCAGCAACCCCAGCAACCCCATCAGGGCAGTGCCCAGCACATCAGATCCCTCATCAGACAAACTAGAGGGAGCGCAGGGTTGGACATCTGCGCCTCCACCAAATCAGTACTAACTCCAGAGATGGGAGTTCAAATCATTCCCACAGGGGTAAAAGGACCTCTTCCCAAAGGAACAGTAGGCTTATTATTGGGACGCAGCTCTCCTACTCTAAAAGGACTTTTGATAAGTCCTAGGGTAATTGATTCCAATTATGAAGGTGAAATAAAAATTATAGCCAGTTCTCCAAAGGGTATATCAGTAATTTCACCAGGAGATAGAATAGCACAGTTACTAATAATACCAAGCCTACATGATAAATTTTCCAATCATGCTGTAGAAAGAGTTTCCAAGGGATTAGGCTCCACAGGTGTAGATTGGGCTATGCTTTCTTTAAATTTAGATTCTCGCCCCATGCTAAAACTATATATTCAAGGACATGAATTTAATGGGCTACTGGATACAGGTGCAGACCTTAGCATCATCTCTCGTCAAGAATGGCCAAAACATTGGCCATTACAACAAGCCACTCAATCGCTTCGAGGCCTAGGAGTGGCGACTAATCCCGATAGAAGTGCAATGCTATTAGATTGGAAGGATCCTGAAGGATGTGAAGGAACTATACAGCCATACGTATTGGATCATCTTCCCGTAAATTTATGGGGACGAGATTCCTTAGATCAGTTAGGTTTGACATTAACAAATAATATCAATCAAAATGCACCCACTATTATGGATAGACAAGGTTTTAGGAAAGGAAAAAGA
The DNA here is from genome assembly GCF_052094955.1 of Ictidomys tridecemlineatus. NCBI lineage: Eukaryota > Metazoa > Chordata > Mammalia > Rodentia > Sciuridae > Ictidomys > Ictidomys tridecemlineatus. The sequence continues at coordinate 32,118,559 of NC_135494.1, forward strand.
TTAGAAAGACAAGAACAATGTATAGCAGCACCAATACAAATAGATCAAGGAACAGACAGACATGGGTTGGATTTTCACAAAGGGCCACTGAGACAATAAAAATTACATGGAAATCAGAAAGACCAGTATGGGTTCCTCAGTGGCCCTTGACTAAAGAAAAGACACAAGTAGCCCATGATCTGGTCAAACAACAATTAGCGGAAAAACATATACAACCTTCTGTATCTCCCCATAATACTCCCATTTTTGTCATCAAAAAGAAATCTGGTAAATGGAGATTACTGCAAGATTTAAGAGCCATTAACAATGAAATGGTCATTATGGGACCTGCTCAATCGGGGATTCCTCAATTGTCTGCTTTGCCAAAAACTTGGTATGTTTTAGTTATAGATATTAAAGATTGTTTTTTTTTCAATTCCAATTCATCCTGAGGATAGTCCACGTTTTGCACTTACTATCCCTGCACTAAATCATGAAGGTCCTGATCAGAGATATGAATGGAAAGTACTTTCTCAAGGGATGGCTAAAAGCCCAACTATGTGTCAAATTTATGTTAACAAAGTAATCCAGCCACTTAGAAATCAAAATCCTGAACTACAAATATTTCATTATATGGATGATGTATTATTAGCACACAAAGCTAAAAACACATTGCTAGAATGTTATGCCACACTTACAAACTTATTAAAAAATTATAATCTAGAGATAGCAATAGATAAAGTACAATTATATTTTCCAATTAATTATTTAGGAGTTCTATTATCCTCAACCATGGTCCGTCCACCAAAAATTCAAATACGAGTAGATCAACTCAAATCACTTAATGACTTTCAAAAGTTATTAGGAGACATAAATTGGATAAGGCCTTATCTAGGTATTCCAACAGGAGAATTGGGACCTTAATTTGATATCCTAAAAGGTCCATCAGATCCAAATTCACCCCCAATGTTAACGCCTGAAGCAAGAAAGGCATTAAAAATCATTGAAACATATATGGAAAATATGCATTTGGATAGAATTGATATAAGTTTGCCTTTATTATTTATTGTACTACCAACAAAAAATATTCCTACAGGAGTATTTTGGCAAGAAGGTCCATTATTATGGATACATTTATCTTATTCTCCTAACACTATTCTTACTAGGTATCCTGAGGCTGTAGGACAATTAATACTCAAAGGAATAAAAACAGCAAAGGCAGTGTTTGGAATTTCTCCCCAGAAAATTATTACTCCATATACTATGAATCAAATTGATGAATTAGCTAATGAGTTAAATACTTGGGCAATAATAATGTGCAAATCTAATGTTTCATTTGATAACCACTTACCATCTAATCCTTTATTGTCTTTTTGGTCATTGCATCCTGTAATTTTTCCAAAAATGACAAGAAAAACACCTATCATGAATGCTCCAAATATATTCCCTGATGGGTCAAATAATGGTACAGCAGCAATAGTTACACCTGATCAAACTTTTACATTTTTAGTACCCAAACAATCAGCTCAAAAGGTAGAGCTTAATGCAGTATTACAAACTTTTGTGATGTTTAAAGATTCTGTATTTAATTTATTTTCTGATAGCCAGTATATAGTTAATGCTATAGTATCCCTTGAAGATGCTGGTAGGATTTCCCCTTCTTCTACTGTTTTCTCTTTGTTTTCCACTATACAAAGTTTAATCTGGGACAGAAAAGATCCATGCTTTATAGGACATATCAGGGCACATACAGGATTGCCTGGAGCCCTTAGTTTGGGCAATGATTTAGCAGATAAAACTACACATGACATACATATTTTCTCTACACTAGAAGAAGCTATAAATTTTCATGAAAGATTCCATGTCAATGCTAATACTTTACAAAAGCGTTTTAAAATAACTAAGGAACAAGCTAGACAAATAGTAAAACAATGTCAAAATTGTGTGACCTTTTTACCACAAGTTAATCTTGGAGTCAATCCTAGAGGATTGATGCCTAACCATATTTGGCAGATGGACGTCACACACTTGCCAGAATTTGGAAAATTAAAATATTTGCATGTTACAGTTGATACTTCTTCTGGATTTTTGATAGGCTCCCTTCATGCCGGCGAAAAAACTAAAGATGTTATAGCTCATTGCTTACAAAATTTTGCCACTGTGGGCATTCCAAAACAGTTAAAAACAGATAATGCCCCTGGTTATACGTCTACTTCTTTTAAACAATTTTGCTCATCATTTGGCATTACTCATATAACAGGAATCCCATACAATCCACAGGGACAAGGCATAGTTGAAAGAGCTCATCAAACTATTAAAATGTACTTATTAAAGCAAAAAGATGGAATTGGGAAGGGATATATATTCCCCAAAGATAAACTTAAAATAACCCTTTTTACTCTAAACTTTTAAAATTTGGATTCATCAGGA